>NC_092878.1:50205392-50532892 GCF_028372415.1 Notamacropus eugenii | reverse complement strand
TTAGCATAAAGTACTTCTAGTTTAGAGAAGTTCAGAGAATATAAACAGGAACTCACAGTTCTGTAGTGCTTTGAAATTTACAAAACATGTTCTTCATAACAACACTCTAAAGTAGATAGACAGGGCTCGTATTATTTCCTGTTACAATGAGAAGACTGAGGCTCATAGACTTGTCCATAGTAACACAGTTACCAGTTTCAGGAACCCAACTTGGTTTTTCCTTCTCTTGATTTAATTGTATAAAACAGTTCTGAAGATTTGCTATTTTATCCACTACAAGGAATTAGGATGTGTGTGTTTGTTCTTCATTGCTGAAGAAGACCATGCCATCAGAGAAATAATGACATGACTTGCACTTGACTTTGTTTTAAGTGAGTGAGGGCTGTGCAGGTCACCAGTCTCACTTCTCCCCCAGAGCCATCTGAATTCAGTGACCAGATATTCATAAGGATGAGTGGAGATGACCCAGGATGAGGCAATTGGGGTTAAGTGACTTGCCCAAGGTCACACAGCTAGCGAGTGTCAGGTGTCTGAGGTGAGATTTGAACTCAGGTCCTCCTGACTCCTGCACTGGTGCTCTATCCATTGTACCACCTAGCTGCCCTAAAAAATTAGGAAGTAACCTACGAAAGACTAATATCTGGCAAAAGGCGAAAAAAAATCTCTGGCATTTTGTACAATAGGAAGGTAATTTGGCTAACCCAATACCTTTGAAATACAACTACAATTAAGGTCTAATGGAGGTCACATATCAATACTGATTGGATCAACCAAGAGTAGGAGGAGCAAATCTGCTAATAAGGGCTTTGTTAGGATGGAAAAATAATGACAAAAAGATTAAGCTAAAATGAGTTCCTCCACTGAAATTCTACCTTGCTGAGCCTTATCCTGGTATAGAGGTCAATCGTGTTCTCAAAGACATGATAGTACTTAGAAAAGCTATGCTCTGAGAGTCTCTATAAGGAAAAGCTTCATGGAAGTAAATCAGAATATCTATAGCTGGAAAGGATGACAGAGGTCATCTAAAGTCTCCATTTTATAGTTGAGAAAATTGAGACCAAGTTGATGAAGGTACTTGACTAGGGATACCCACAGAAGAAGCTTGGAAGGATGGATTTGAAAATAGGTCCTCAGAAACCAAAGGAAGTCCTCTTTACTCTGAACCTCACTGCCTCTAGGCTCACTGAGGGACTTTTTTGGTCCAAAAACCAGCCTCAGTAAGTTTGGAAAAGGTCATGACCAGAGGAAAGGGCAACCAAGTGATTATTTTTTTCTGATCACAGAACTCGCAAAGAGTGTCTACTGTCAGTTTTCATGAGTGGAGAAAATGCTCACACTGATGACATACTGGATCCTTGAATTGTACTGGACTTGTGATTTTAATAATACTGAGAAATGCTGGTGAGAGCGTTCCCTCTACCATGCAGATCAGAACCTACTTGACGATTTAAAGTCAGGAGGAAAGTCTCAAAAGGAGATATCTTCTTGACTCTAGGCCCAGCAGTATGAGTTAGAGATAGAACTCAAACCAGTCTTTCTGACTCAAAGCAAGCCCTCTAACCACTGTGTTACATCACTCTGTATCTCCTTTAATTGTTGAAGTAAAACTGAATTATGCCTGACCCACATCTCTCACCACCATTTTTCTTCTCTTTTATATTGTCCTCTGTCACTCTTCTTCTAACCTGTTTTCTCACCTCTTCTTCTTTTCTCCAGTTTCATAGTTTCTCATGATGCTTCCCTCATTGGTGAGTAATCAGTGCCTCCAATGTGTACCCGTGATGAAAATACTCTCCTACATATTGTGGAATTGCATTCTAGAAATCAGTTCCTCTCTCATCTATTTTGAATCTCTCCTCCACTGGCCACTAACCTGTAGTGAAAAAGAAAACATGCCGAATTCTATCCCTTACTCTAAAAATTACCTTTCCTAATTCTGCTGTGGGCAGCTAGGCATGTCAGTGGATAGAGCACTATATCTGGAGTCAGAAAGACTTGAGTTCAAATCCAACCTCAGACACTTATTACTTATGTGATCCTAAGCAAGTCACTTTAACCCTGTATACCTCAGTTTTCCCCATATGTAACATGAGTTGGAGAAGGAAATGGCAAACTTTCTTTGCCAAGAAAACCCCAAATGGGGTCACAAAGGGTTAGACACAACTGAAATGACTGGACAACAAAACTGCTGCCTTCTTAAGCAGCCACCATCCTTTTCCTCAGCTTTCTTGCCAAATTTTAAAAATGGTTTATACTTCCTAACAAACTGTCTACCATCCCTATCACGCTACTGAATTTTCTTTTCTCAGGGAGGCTAATGACCCCTCACCAAATTTGAGAGCATTTAAAAAATTCTTAACAGCATGGCCATTATTCATTACTTGTCACAATTAAATACTCTCTCTTGATAGTCTCTACACTTTTGTATTATAGGATACCGCTCTCCACTTCCATGGCCTTCCTTACTCCCTTTCTGACCTTTCCTCTGTCTGTTTACTGGCTTCTTACCCTCCTTCTACCCCTTATATTTGGGTGTCCTCCAAAGGTCCGCCCTTGACTTCTCCCTTGATGATCTCATGCACTTTTATAGCTTCAATTATATCATCTGTATAAAAGAACTCCCAAATCTAAAGCCATTTCTAATTTTGTCCACATTTCTATCTGTGTGATGGAGTTTCTGAAGGCTCCGTGAACCAAATATCTACAACTGGGCTCTTTATCTCCCTTACCTGCTCCTCCAATGTCTTCATGTTTCACCTTCTACCAAATTCTCTATTTATATCATTGGTACCACCATCTTACAAGTCACCTGGGGTCAAAACCTTGGAGTAATCAATCTTTCTTTGTCACCTAATTCAAATCCTTTCAGTGCAGTTTCCAAAACTTTAAGCCTATTCAATGATCATCTCCAGGGAAGGGATTTTCTTCAATCATTTTTCAGCTCTCTCTGTGGGTTTTCTTGGCAAAGATACTGGAGTGGTTTGCCATTTCTTTCTCTAGCTCATTTTACAGATGAGGAAACTGAGGCAAAAAGCATTAAGTGACTTGCCCAGGGTCACACAGCTAGTAAGTATCTGTGAAGGAATACTCTCCTAATTGGTCTTTCTATATTTCTTCCCCTTTCCAACTCATTGTTTCCCATATAAAAATCCTAAGATGCCAAAATGATCACATCACATCTTTGCTTAAAGGTCTAAGGCAGTTTTTCATTTCCTCCTTGATAAAGTATTAAATTATACATTATAAAATTATACTCCACAATCTGATATCAGCCTATCATTTGGACATTATCTCACACTAATGCACTTTATATTATCCCCCTTCCCAATTCTCATCTTGCCTCATCTGACTCTGTACCTAGCTAGCACTGCCACTTATGACATTCTTGTTCTCTTTACACCTTTTAAAATCCCTCTTTTCCTCCCAAGTGAGCCTCTGGCATCATCTCCTTTGTGATATTTTCTCCTACTGTTTGAAAGTGAATCTACTTCAATTTTAATAGCATAAAATTCTCCTTAAGATTTACATTCTATGTGGTATCATGGATATTTGTGTCCAGTTCATTCCCAAAAGAAAGGTAAGCTATCTGAGGGTAGAATTAACTGTTTATATTCTCAGAATGTAAGAGCCTACCCAAAACATATTAAAAAAGTGTTTGAAATTCAATTGGAAAGGTAGAGTGGTGTGATGAATAAAGTGCTGGATTTATAGCCAGGAAGACATGAGTATGATATTCAAACACTTAATTATGTTAACTTGAGCAGACTATTTGAATTATGTGAAACTTCAGTTTCTTCACCTATCAAATGAACTAGTCACACTATATAAACTTGGGAAAGTAATTTAACTTCTCTGAGCCTCACTTTTCTCACCTACAAAATGGAGATAATGTCAATACCGACTTCACAGGGTCAAAGGAAATAATGTATGTAAAATGCTTTGCCAAACTTAAGGCCCCATACGAATTCTAGCTGTTTACATGAAATGCACCAACGTCCTGAGTTTGTGGGGTTTTTTTGAATCTATGAATTAGAACTAAAATAATTGAAGATCCCATATAAATATGCACACCATATTCAGGATTAAAGGGAAATAAATCCTTTTTAAAAGATACAATATACTTTCCCTAAACACAAAGAGTGAAAAACCAAGTGGACATTGGCGTTACAAAGACTGTCCTAAATGGAAGGAATCCCTAATAAATGTGTTGTATCATTTGGTAAGCAGTCAGTGTTTACTATAACATTAGTGACAGTCACTATAAGGAAAAGCTCAGGTTGAAATCTAAAAGAACTTTGGATAAGGAGATAAGATGCCTTGATATACAATTAGCTTACAACCTGGTGCTCAAAACCTTCCACAGTCTCATTCCAACCTGTCTTTCTAGTCATATACTACTCATCATAATGTACTTTTATAGAGGGAAGAATTAGACCTGTAATTCCAGTAGAATGGGGAACTCCCAGGGGAGGAAATTCGTTTTAACCAATGCAAATCAACACCTTTCTGCAGCTTACAGTATTACCTAAAACACTGGGAGGTCAAGTGGCTTGTACTTTATATTACTAAACTGAACTTTCAGCCAGATACCTAGGACAGATTCCAAGCTACAAATGTTCTTTTGTGTCTAAATAATTTCTCAGTTTTTTTGCCATGGATTACTAAGAGTTTTATTTATGATTGCTTGGATTAAAAAAAAATCAGTTAAATCTTTTCATCCTTCTTCTTTCCCTCCTAAATATCATAAGGTTTTGTGGGTGAGGTAGTGAGGCCCAGAGCAGCAAGGTGGTACAGTGTATAGAGTGCCATGGCTGGGCTAGAGTCAGGAAAACTCATCTTCCTGAGTTCAAATCTGGCCTCAGACACTTGCTAGCTGTGTGGTCCTGACCAAGTCACTTAACCTTCTTTGCCTCAGTTCCTCTTCTGTAAAAATGACCTGGAGAAGGAAATGGCAAAGCACTCTAGTATTTTTGCCAAAAAATAAACCCCCAAAACCCAAGTGGTGTTATAAAGAGTTGGACATGACTGAAATGATTCAACAACAAAATCGAGACAAACTGAATACAGTTAGGAAGACATGAGTCCAAATCCAGCCTCAACCATTTATTATCTGTGGGAATATGGTCATATAATTTCATTTAATCTCCCCGAGACTCAGTTTCCTCATCTATAAAATACCTCAAAGGGCTGATGTGAGGCTCAAATGAGTTAATTTAGGTAAAGCCTTCTGCAAACATTAAAAATTTATAGGAATAAGCTAGAGAGCCCAGGGGATAGAATGTTGGACCTGAAGTCAGGAAGACCTCACTTCGAATCTGGCCTCAGATACTGGATGAATGTGTGATGCTTGGCAGATTACTTTTAACTCTGCCTGTCTCAATTCTTTTATTTATTAAATAGAATTACAATAGTACATACCTCATGATTATGAGAAGAGATAAAATAATATTTATGAAATACTGCAAATTTTATAGTGCTATAAAACATTAGCTATTATTATTTATTGTACCAGTTAGTATCAAAATAGATCAGCTCTCAAAAAAACTGGCGACCAATATAATTGTTTTTGGATTTTGTTGTTGTTTTTGGACAAGTGTGTCAGTTTTACTCTGTAGAGGTCTTAGCATTGCTACACCCATGGAATCATGCCTGCCTGATTGAACCCACAAGGCTGCTGATATCAGGAGCTATGCCAGTTAAAAAGTCAACTGCTAGCATAACCCTAGCAGATGCAAGACCCATATGTTAGACTGAGGATAGCATTTCCAAAGCAGCGGCATCTGGATGTCAAGCTTTCCTTCCGTAGCTTGTACTGCTGAATGGTCTACTGGACCTGATGGCTTCTCTGCAGAGGCTTTGCTCATTGCCATCCTGATGGCTCCTTAGATTTGACTGTGAGTGGCACGGCACTTTTTATTTATTTTTCATTATTCTATTCCAGTATCTCAATAGCATGTGTACATAAGCACTTTGCATTGCCAAGACACAAAGAATATGTGGGTTTTCCCAGCTCTTGTTGAATTTGATGAGAAGTTCTTCACCTCAAATAAGACTTGAAAAAACATAACTTTTCCAATTAAAAGAATGAAACATATATTTTAACTTCACCTCTATATCCCAACATATCCTTCTCCTTGCTAAACAACCATCTCTTTTGATAAAGAATGAAAAAGAGTGTGGAAGAAGTGTTCTAGCAAAACTAACTCATTGAAAATGTCTGACTTTAGATACAGTGTTCTATACCCAGAGTCCCCCACCTCCGTAAAGAAGTAACACATGTGCTTTTCTTTAGTTCTTTAAAGGGGCCCAGCTTGATGATTCACTATTGTATTGTTTCAACTGTAATGATTTCAGTTGTACTCTTGCTATTTTCCATGTACATTGTGCCTGTCATATAAGAACACACATTCTTAAAACAAATAAACCTAGAGATCTCCCCTGATTTAGTAATAACTAATTATAATTAGCATTTATATGGAACTTACTATGTGCCATATACTGTGCTTATTTGTATATATATTACATATTAACTTACACATATAATTATATATGTATATAATTACATAATTATATATATAAATATATAATATACACATTAATTTACAATTAATATATCATTTGATCCTCACAAAAACCCTAGGAAGTAGGTGCTATTATGCCCATTTCACAGATGAGGAATAAGGTGGACAGGTTAAGTGACTTGACCCGAATCAGAAAGCTGGGATGTGGCATTTATATAGTGCCTACCATGTATCTTCTTTGATCCTTACAACTTTCTTGGGAAGTAGGTGCTACTATTATCCCCATTTTACAGCTGGGGAAACTGAGGTAAACAAAGATTAGAGTGACTTGATCAGTGTCACACATCTAATAAGTGTCTAAGGTCTTATTCTGAACCCAGTGTTTTACCCATTGTACCATCTAGCTGCTCAAGAAAAGTTTTATAAGAAACTTCCACATCTAGAATGCAGCCATAGCTTAATTTCTCAAGAAGGCATGACCACCTTGAATTGATATGCCCCAGATTTCCAGCAGGGAGAAAATAATCTAGAAGAGGAAAGAGAAAATACCTTCCCCCATATTCTTGTGCCACTGACTTTCCAATTTAACTATAGTTCTTTCCCCATCCCCCAGTCTCAGATCAGCTCCCCCATCACAGGCTTGTACCCTTTACAAAAAGCAAAGAAGGTTTTCCCAATACAAATCATTCTTTTTCCTTTACTTCCTTACAAATGAGACACTGAAATAAACCTTCATCTGAATGGGAGCCATTTTTTTAAAAAGCTGTGAAAAAAAGAGAATCTGCACAATTTTTTAAAAATGCTGACTCCTTTCTTAAGTGAGAATGATTTGTTTGTTGGTAGACTGGCAATGACTGATCCTAGCACTGTTCACAGAGAGTTTTCTAGAAGGGGAGATTGTTCCCTTCCTCCCCAAAAGCTAACCTGTTCATATGAAGGAATGGACACGGAGCTCTCTTGTGCACTCCACTAACAGGCCCAAATCCCAGCAAGGTAGCATCTGGGGAAATCAGTTTCTGCCGATGGGAGCTCCATCAGTTGGAGCCATCTGGGTAGTATTTGTTTTTCCATATTTGCTATAATAAACACCACTGCTATGTCTTATGCCCAGAGTGTGAGGGGAAAAAGAAGCTGATGTGGGATCACTCTGAGAAGTTGTGAAATATGAAAATGTATGAACAACAGATAGAGAACATGATAGAAGTGGTTCATGTTATAAAATTAAATCCATTTTCCTTTTGAGGCTAGAGAGATGACATATACCTACACATTTTTGTATTCTTAGTGTTGGCTTGTTTTTTCTTCCTCATCTTCTACATAATAATACTCTGAGTTAAAGAGAATATCAAATATTTTCAATATCCCTCATGCTTTGTGCTAATTATTAGGATTTAACTGATAGTTGCCTCTAAAGAACTGAAAGTATCATACTTGAATCTCTTTTTATCTTTGACTTGTACATGATCCTTCAATAGACAGCCCTCCCCAAAAGTCTACTTCATGATTAACTCACACATATAAAATGGAACACTAAAAAAGCGAACAAATGAGAAGCTTAGAAATGCATTCTTTCAGTGATATTATTTAAAAGCTAGTTGGGTTTTTTTTGTACTCAAGTTAACAACTGGCATATTTTTGCATTTCCAATATTGTCTTCTGGCAGACTGCTTCATGTAAATAAAGCAGAAGAATATAAAATCTAAAGAGAGGGAACAATTTGAAGGTTGTTTTACTGATTCTGAAACACCCAAACATGAAAATTTTTGGTGTAAATCTCATCTCTAGGATTTTAATGAACTAGGAAATCAATATTTATAAGGAATGAATGAGGACTGTCTACTGTTCTGGAAGTGGGGAGAGAATCCCTTTCTTTTTTATTATTATTTTTTCCTATGGGCATCCATGTGAATCCTTCAGGAAGAATCGTCCGCCCCTTCAAGGGTGTTCGACATGGGCGTAGTTAATCATCACTGTGATAAAGCAATTAAAGTTATCCACAATTAAGACCAAGCCAAATGTAAGTAATCAGAAAATTAAGGGGAAAATGACATTATGATGGAACTGTGTTTTATTTAGATGACCTCTTGGCTAAGGAGTCTATTTTCATGTCGGCACATGGGGACTTGGGTGCATAGCGCATTAACCCTATTGGGAGTTCTGCATGTAAATGTCTTCTCCGAGTGATGAGAATATACCTTGGAATCATTTATTATCACTGACTTCTTAATCCTGCTGCCTGCAACAAAAAAGGAAATTGAAGACTGAATTTTCACAGTGCACATGCTCTCACTAAGGCAGGTCACTCTGGAAGACATACATTATTTTAAATTTTCTCTCTCATGCATTATTTTTAATTTTCCAATATGCACATAGGGAAGGTGGGATGGACATATGTTTGTGTACCTTTCATGAATATTAGCTCACTTGGGAAATTTACTTTTATTTACCAAATGTTATTCAATTTATAGCACCTTCACATAGGAGGCACTTAGTTGCCCTAGAGAATATATGTCAATAATAGCTCATATTGACATGGCACTTTACAGTTTACAAAGCACTTCTTTCTTCCAACTCTGTAAGTTGGGTAACATCATCATAGCAGAGATTTAGAGCCGGGGAAGGGACAGGGAAGAGAATCTTAAAACCTCTCTTTTCAGAGGCAAGAAAACTGGAAGCTACAGTCAGAGTCATTCACCCACGGTCACACAGGGATTTGAACTGAGTTCCTCTGATCCCAGATTTGGTGTTTTTCTGTGTCTATGCTGGAGGTCACACTGGCTGCAAGCATCATTATACTCATTTTATAGTGGAGAGAACTGAGTCCTGCAGTCCCAAGGTTACACAGCTAATAAGTAACAATGTCAGTTTCAAATTCAGTTTGTCTGACTTCAGGATTAGCTACTGTCTCCCACAACAATTTATAGCGAGCACTGCATCGCACTTGTAGAGAGTATAGCTTTCCTGATGGCTTCTTGTTTGGTACTTACAGGTTATTTTTGTAATATGAATCATCTTGGAAATACTAAAAACTAATGAAAAGTAAACTCTGTCGCAAAACCCTGAAAAAAACAACTGTAAGTAAAAAGCATTCTACTAATTAAGTGGTACCTCCCCAAAAAACAGGGTTTGGATATAAAGTAGTGATTTGTGATGCTTGAAATGAGAAATATTACCTTCTTCTGGATCAATATTATGAACCCAGTTAAATGACTCTAGGTGGATGCATTTTTTTTATATCCAGATTTTAAAAATAAATACATAAATAAAATGAGTTTAAAAAAATCAAACTGGTTTTTAAATATTTCTTTTCAGCAAGTGTGATGGAGTAAATGGGGATGGGGTGAGGCAACATTATTTAGAGGACAAAGAATCAGAGCTTAAAGAGACTTTAAGGATTCATCTAGTTCAGAAATGTCAGACTGGTTGCCTGTGGACTGCATGCTCACAAAAGTCCTCAGTGAGGCCAAAACCAGTTTAAAATGTAACTGAGAAATTGTAACAAAATAAATGAAAATACAGTACATCATAGATAATGGTAATTTGAATTTTTCTAAGTCAGAATGTAGTCTGGTGTGATCCTTTTCTCTTTCAGTTTAACAACAATGGACTGATCCAACTTCCTCTTATAAAAGAGAAGAAATCTAAGGCTCAGATATTGTAATATTCCCAATATCACTTGGGAAGAGCCAATGTGTGAATTCATGGCTTCATTTCCAGAACCAAGCATTTTTTGACTATTGCAAAGCTGTTTTCTCACTTATGATTTTATCCTCATGCAATATTTAACACTCTTTTAAAAAAACACATAAATTACCTAATTCAAGTTTGTTTGTTTTTGTTTTTACAGCCTCTGAAAAGGATAAACCCCCAAATCCTGACCAAATAGAGACTACATTAAATGCAGTTTTGTTGAAGTGACAAAAATGAAATGGGAAAAAATGTGTTTGAATATGTATGTATGTGTATCTGTGTGTATATTATAGAAATACACATACACATGCAAACATACATGTGTATACATGTATACACACATCTATGTGTATGCACATATCTATACACATACATGTGCATATACATGCATGTATACACATATATACGTATACATACTCATGTGTGTATAAATATATCTTCTTATAGCCTCTCCAGGCTGCAGAAAGTCTACATTTCTGCTAATGACCTATTGCTTCCGTCTCATTCAATACAGCCCACTGGCTATGGAAATGGTAGCACTCAGCAGGAGATGACAAAATGGTCAGCAAACAGTGCTGAGATATGTCATTTTCTTCAAATACTTTCTCAGGAATAAAATGACATGCTTCAGAATGTTGTCTCCTGCTCAGATCCAATATTTCTTTATTAAACAAAAGTGCACATGCTACAGTTTCTATACAAAATATAGGGTTATGCATGTTGTTTCAAGTTTCAACTGCAAAGCAAATCAATGTCCGATTTCTCCTTCCCTGCTTTCCTTCTTTTTCTCCCCCTCTTTTTCTACCCCTAGCTTTGAGTTTATTTCTCAGTATTTATCTCCTTCAGCAGCTACTACTTCCCTCTCTCCAAGTAGTTTTGGAATGAAAACTTTTGCTCACTTGACTCAGGCTAAACTGCTCACTCACAATGACTTCATTGGATTCTAAAATTTGAAATCTAAAAAACTCAGAAGTCCTTTTTGCTGCTTATTCAATACACAACATCCCTGTTCCTAACCACAATACTCCCACTCTCGGTTCACTTAAGTTCCATAGATATGAAAATGATCAATAGTTTTGGGAGGATGATGATAAAAAAATACATTATCCCTTTTTTCTCATGGCATAGGGACCTCTGATTTTTATGACTGTCTCAGAAGAGAACAGATTCTTTTTTTTTGTTTGTTTATGCTTTCCCACTCCCCTCCTTTTAACCAAAATGTCCCGCCATATTGAATTTGATCCATAAAACTAGGAAAAGGTAAAAACAATCTTTGGCTGAAATTCCTCCAACTAATTTATTGCCTTCTGGGTAACAGTGAATATTGTTCTTCCTCTATCCAATTCTTTGTAGGGCCTAATAAAACTTGTCTTTGAAAACTCTAAAATATCCATAAACTCTAAAATTCTCAATTCATAGAAGAAACTGGTGCCAACTAAAAGCATTAAGGCCTGAGCTCTGGATATTCTTGAAGGAGCAATTGGGCTTTTTGAAAGATTAAGATCTGACCAAGTTTTGCTTTGGGCCATTATATTTTACCCACCTAAATAGGATCTCAAGAGATGACTCTATCAATCCTACTATACACTATTAAATAATCATTGCATTTGTCCCTTGATATTATGATTTTAAAAAATAAAATGTATGAGACTAAAATTCTTATTATCAAAAATATAATGAAAATAATTTCAAGTGAAATCAAGAAACACTTATTAAGTGCTGCTCCTCAAGCAGCCCATGTTTATTATAGCAATCAGAAAAGAGAATTAGACTATCCCAGAGGGTCACCACGTACTTCTTTAGTAACCTAGGTGTTCACCTGCTCCTACTTCCTTTTTTCTGTTGAGGGAAAGAGTCACTATTAACCTATGACCTGCTATTGTATTTACCCAGCAGTCTAGTCGAGCTACATGAGAAATTGGCCAAACTGATCTGTGGAGATATTTCAATCCCTAAAAAAGAATTTTAGCAATTAAGGGAAAAATTATTTTCCTTATTCCCAGTTACATGTATTTTTCTTCTTTTTTCCCCCTTTCAAGAGGTACATCAAAAGTTAAATACATTACATATATTACATAATATATAGCACATAAGTATATTACATAATATATAAATACATGATATACAAATCTATTGTATAATATGTAAATGATATATATGTATATATACATATATTAAATATAAAATTATATTTTCCAGAATAGGTTCTATTTAATCATTTGCCATTCATTTATCCTTGCCTAAGAAAACCATGCAAAATCATGTCATATCATATCCTAGACTGTATCACATCCAATCACTTCCTAAATTGGCAAGTGCCCATCTGCTGCTTACAAGTACAAGGCACCACATTAGACATGAGGATATTAGGAAAATAAGGTCCAAACTGTGCCTTCAAGATGGATACAACTACTTATGACTTGTTCATCTGAAGAGAAAGGACAGGCTTCAGGGAAGAGGTGAGTCTTAGAAGAATTCCTAGACGCAGAGAGGGAAAGGAATCTATAATAAATAAGAGGGATTGTTTAAATAATAACAGAGATATGGGAAGGGTGAGGAAGGATAAGCAATGTTGAGTAGTTCAGCAGAGCATTGTGAAGATGGGTAGAATGACAGAAGGTTGGAAAGAAGGGGAGCTGTAGAGGGCTTCAAATACTAGGATAAGAAATTTATGCTTCATTCAATAGGGAAGGAAACACTGAAGGTTTCTAAACAGAGAGTAACATGACCAGACCGTACATCTGGGAGATTGCTTTGGCTAAAGTGTGATTAGGGGCACAGAGACCAGTTAGAAGTCTCTTTTAATACACCACCAAAGTGATCTTCCTAAAATACCCTCCTCATCAATCAATGCCCCCTTTATTTATTGGGAGGTTCCTTATCACCTCAAGGGTCCAAGTATAAAATCTGCTGTTTGGCATTCAGAGTCCTTCATAACCTCACCACTTTCTACTTTTCCAGTTTTCTTATACTTTCTCCCCTTTACCTGCTTTTTGATGCAGTGATACTAGCCTCCAGGCTGTTACACAAACAAGACACTCCATCTCTAACCCCAGGCATTTTCTCCAGCTGTCTTCTGTACTTCAATGGAATCGAGTGGCAAGATGTAGGTTAACATGACTGGAGATGGCACCAGATGCTGTGGGCGACCTTAACCTTTTTCAAATGAGACTTATGACTTTGCACAGCTCTGCCTCTCTTAAATCCAATTCATTTGCAAGTCAAGACATCACACTCCTGGAGTCCTTGGTCCTCTTCAAGAAAGAAGGATGGACAATCCTTTTCTCAGGATACTCTCCTTCCTCATCTCCTACTACTAGCTTCCTTGAAATCCCAACTAAAATCCCATGTGGGCAGCAAGAAGATGAAGTGGATAGAGCACCAGTGCAGGAGTCAGAAGGACCTGAGTTCAAATCTCACCTCAGACATTGGACACTCACTAGCTGTGTGACCTTGGGCAGGCCACTTAACCCCATTTGCCTCATCCTAGGTCATCTCCAGTCATCCTGAGAAATATCTGGTCACTGGATTCAGATGGCTCTGGAGGAGAAGTGAGGCTGGTGACCTGCACAGCCCTCCCTCACTCAAAACAAAGTCAAGTGCAAGTCATATCATTATTTCTCTGATGGCATGATCTTCTTTGGCAATGAAGTATGAACACACACACATACACACACACACACACACACACACAATCCCATGTTCCACAGGCAGCCTTTCCCAAATCCTCTTAAGCCTAGTGTCTTCCTTCTCTTAATTATTTCCTATTTAGCCTTTATGTAGCTTATTTGTAAAAATGTGTTTATTTGTTGTTTCTTCCATTAGATTATAAGTTCCATGGAGATATTTCAACCCCTAAAAAAGAATTTAAACAGTTAAGAGAAAACTATGTAAGGTATTTTTCCTTATTTCTAATTGGGTGTACTTTTCCTTCCCCCCTTTCAAATAAGTATATCAAAAGGATTATATGTGCATGTAATTATATATCTGTAATATAGATAAATATTTCCCAGAATAGGTTCTCTTTTATCATTTGCTAGTTAAATATCCTTGCTTAAGAAAGCCAAGTAAAGTCATATCGTATCCTGTATCATATCACGTTGCATTCTAAATTGGCAAGTGTTCATCTGCTGCTTACAAGTACTTGCCTATTGAAATTTACCATCTTGGAGTGTCTGCTGGCATATTCTCAGTGGCTATTAGATGTACGTTGAGGAAACAGGCTAGGACCTTTAACAGCAAATGAGATTGCTTTGACATCTCCCCTTTACCTAGTACCCATACATTTAAAGTTTGTGGTAACAATCTATAGACCCTGTTGAGCACAACTAAAGAAAAAATTCTCTACCATTTATTAAAAAACTAGGTTATAGAAACCATTAGAAAGCATCTATTTTGAAGCTTGAGTTTCTGTAAGCATATTCTTTCCATGACCCTTTGAAAGAAACTATTCTCTTTCCACATTCAAGTCTCTTCATTAAATTCTTTTTGAGTGTTTTTAGGAAACTACCGGGGTCATTACAGATGTAAAGCATAATAATATGTAGAATTTACACTTTTTATATTTGAATTTTAAGAGCATATTTTGAATTAATTTCTGTGTCTGTCAATTGTTCATCCAGTGAACCATGATTCAAAAAACTCTCAAATTTGGAATTTTCATCTTAGACTTCAAAATGATTACACTGTGTTAATATTTAATATCATGCTCTTGACTTTTATGGAACTGTAGAGATAAGCAATATCCACTTGAACATTTCCTTCTCTTTTACACCACAATTAAAGATATTCTCCATTATGCTATTCCCTTCTTATAAATAAAGATTTGAATGATAAATCCATCCTTTAATACTGTTCCAGGAAAAAAAAAATTCTTACTCTACATCTACTTGTATACTCATTTATCAGATAACAGGAACCATATATCATTAAGGTGTTTTCCCTTTTTGTCTTGGCTGCTAGTAAAATTCAGTACTCGACTGAAAATACAAGCTTAAAATTCAACCACGTGCCAGCTAACATTTATTTTCTCATTTTGACTGGTTTTTGTTTTTCATTTTTCATTGCCTTGTTTCATACAATATCTGATTTTATACGTTGTTTCAAGCCCTTTTTGATGCCATGAGTAAAAAATAAATAAATAGAATTATTATGTTAAAGGACAAAACAAATGATTAACTTCAGATTAATATTGGGTCAGAAAAAGTGGTGCTATTAAACACTTTTCATAAGCCAATTACTTTCATAACAATAAAATGTCAATAAAAACCAAAAAAGATTGGAACGCATTTGACCAGGTAGAGGCATGATTCAGTACAAACTGATGTTTTGTACTTTTACTGGCAGAATAAGAATATTTTAGGCCTAATGTGATTCTAATTCGTTATATGACATTAGACATCATGTTCCAGTCTTTTATTTTTCTTCTTTTATAATTTACAAATAGCTGTGTCTCCATATACTTAGATATGTAGCCACTTTCTGCTTTCTATACTTCAAAAGAATCCAAATATTACATCAGAAGTATTTCTACATCTCGACTTGAGAGGCTATTTGGAAAATATAATGGCAAATCAGCCAATAGCATTCCAGTTACTTGGCATCCTGCTTTGTAGTTCTTGAATCAGGAAATAGATTGATGAAAACCACAACTGGCCTTGTATATTTTCTCTTTGACATAAAAAGGTTTTTATTTTTCTCTTAATTTTTAATGGGCTTCTGTCATACTGTGTTTAATTTTAGAAATTGTCTCAGATACATTTTGGTATTATGTGGGGCAAGAATCTTAACTAAATAAACAGTGTACTTTAATTAAAAAGGGAAATCTAAATGATTATTTTAAGAGAAATATTAGATACAGAAACAAATTGTAAAACAATTTTTCATATCCTAGTCCCTTGCAATATGAATATAATTTGAATAAAATAGCAAAGATGATAGGAAAGCATTTTAGAGGATAAGGTTTCATGCCCAGTAGTGAAAAGCAATAAGTATTTATTAGATACCTACCATGTGCCAGGCCCTGCGCTGAATACAGGGGCTAAAAGGAAAGGCAAAAAGAAATTCCTAGTCTTAATGAGTCCACAGTCTAATGGGAGAGCCATCAGGAATTCAACTGTGTTCAGACAAAATATATACAAGACAAACTGAAGGTAATTGAGGTAAGGCACTACATTTAAGAGGGATCAAATCTTTCAATTATGCTAAGAACATAAGTCAGCTCAGATATTTCAATACCCCCCAAATTCTGGCTAAGATTATCTCAGGGCATCCATGGATTTCCTTGGGGAGCCTGCTGTACATATGAATTGACTCTTGGTCCAGGAGATGAATAAGGAGTGTAACAGGAGTATAAAGTATAATAGAAGTATAAAAGAAGTAATAAGGAGTATAAAATGATTTGGTCTCCAATATGACTTCAAAATTCACCAAACCACATCAGAGACATGGTGATTTCTTACTTGGTTCTCCAAGACCAAAGTCAAAAAAAAAAAAAATCCACCAGTGACATGACTATGGACAACTAGAGGTCTTCCAGGCTTAAATTTCAAAGTCAAATCTTCAGTAGGGTGACCTTGGGGGCTAAAGCTATCCTGTGGCTAAAGTATAGGTAGAAGTAGTGAGAATCATTGTCAATTACAGAAAACATTAAAGACTGTAGTCAGCTGAGAAGAGGGATTGGAAATTGTCATATGAAGATTTAATGAGTAAATTGTGAATATTTATCCTGTAAAAGAGAAGGCATTGTCTGTGTGTGTGTGGTGGGGAAGAGACTAGGAGTGGTCATAGTGGCTGTCTTTAAGTATTTAAAAGTCTATCATGTGGGACTAGATTTATTTTGTCTCCATAATGAGAAATTAAGAGCAAAGGGTGGAAGTTGTGGAAAATCAAATTTAGGTTTGAGGTAAACCAAGCTTCAGAAATATTCAAAAGAATAATGATCTGTCTCATGAGGAAGAGGCTTCCCAATTCTCAAAGGTCTACTGGCAAAGACTGATCACTTGTCAAGCTTATTTAAAGTTCACATAAAGGCTGAACCAGTTGCCCTGTAAAATCATATAATTTTAGCTAGACAGAACACTGGGGATCATACAGCCTAATCCCCTAATTTTACAGATAAATTAACTAATTCCTAAAGAGGTGAAGTGGCTGAGCCAGAATTTGAATACAAATCCTCTGACTCAAAACCCTCTGACACAGTTTTTCCATTATATTATGGGATTTAAAATTTGACAGTGACAGAGAGAGGGTGGGGATATCCAGCTGGTAATAATTCCCCATCTCCTCAAGGAGTCTGGGAAAATTGGGAAATCAGGGATTCTATTTATTTTTCTTGAGACAGTTACGTGGCTCAGCACATAGAATTCTGGACCTAGAGTCAGGAAGATCTGAGTTCAGATTTGGCCCCAGATAGTTACTAGTTGTGTGATTTTGGGCAAGTCATTTAACCTCTATCTGCTTCAGTTTCTTCATTTGTAAAATGGAAATAATAATAGCACCTTCCTCCCAGGGTTGTTGTATCAAATGAACTTATATTTTGCTGACAAGTCCCTGACTGCACATGGCATTTTCTTCTTAAGAAAACTGTAATTGGTAGACAGATCTTTAAAATCCTTATGTTCTTCTATAGGGCACCATATAAAGTACCAGAAAACTGCCACCCCTCCAAGTCACTTCCTAGGAACTCTATTTATCATTTATCTTGAAGGATGTATTTGTCACCTATTTAAAACATTACCTAAACCTGACATTATCAAGTTCATAGGAAAGAAAAAATGAAGACCAATATACTGAAGCTTGTAAATCATTTTTCATACTATAATACCCACAAAATGACAATTCACATCCCCAAATCCCCATGACTACGACTCCCCTATCCAAATTTTCTCACTGGTCCCCACAGCTCAAAACTAAGAAGTTATATTTATCAAATGAAGCAAATGATCTTAGCTTCTTCCACAAACCCAAACTTGCATGAGGCTCAAACAACAAAAAGAAATCCTTGCAGGATAGAATCTGCCACCTAATTTTCTTTAGATCTATAGGAAGCATAACAGAAAGTATTGAATCTGGAGACAAATGACCTGGGTTCATATCTCAGTCCCTGCTACTTACTTTCTAGGCTACCCTGGGTAAGTCACTTAATCTTTCTAGGTTTCAGGTTAGCTCTCTAATGACCTTTAATGACTGTTCTAGCATTAACTCTATCCTAAGATGATCTCTGTAAGACCCAGCAACAAAAGTTAATTGGCTTAGAAGGTAAGGGTAGCTTTTTGAGGGAAGAGTCTGTTTCATTTTTGGTTTTGTATCTCTAGTGGCTAGTCCACTTCTTTAAAAACTAGACACTTAAAGTTTGTTGTTTTTGTTTCAGGGCGGTCCCCAGTGTCTTGTCTTTTGTCCTGTCATTAGACCTCGATGACTCTGGAAGAGAGAGTGAGGCTGATGATCTTGTGCAGCTGCTCATTTCACATGCAAGTCAAGAAATCATCCTGGCGAGGTCATTGGTCCTTTTCAAGAATGAAGGATGCACAACAACGATGACAAGTTATGCTCTTTGAGAGCAGGGCTGGCGTGCGTGTGTGTGTGTGTGTGTGTGTGTGTGTGTTTGCCTTTCTTTATAATGCTGGCACTTAGCCCAATGCATGGCACCTAGTATTCGTTTAATAAATGCCCACTCAAGGAATGACTGACATAAAGACTAAGAAAGACTGCTTAATGAGAAAGGTATTACCCATTGGCCTTCATTCATTCAAGAATGAGACTGGGCATAACCACTTACTCCCCAATGTGCCTGTTTCACACAGTTACCTGGTTGTAACTCTTACTTTATCCACAGTCTTTCTTATACTACTTTGAGATGAACTGTGATGCATTTTTTACCATCAAGAGTCTTGTAATTTTGCAAATCAATGCTGGCAGGTTACATGCCAAAATGCAGAGGAATCTCTGTCACGTTTAGACTATGTAGAAAAACGTTCAAGGCAGTTCTCCAATCTCATCCTGACACATTAAGGTGCCCTTTTAGTCATGACAGAAAATGAATATTGTGTCATTTTCTTGTTACAATCTGGATAATGAGGGAAAATATGTGAATTTCAATGTCTCATCAACATTATAATTTATAGTAGTGAACAGTGAACTCTTTCCACTGCCTAGATCTTCTGAATTTTGATTGGCTGCTCATTCCATCTTTTCTCTGCAAGCTGATGAGGCTGCAGAGTATGAGAACGGCAGCAAAAACAAACCAAATTACTGTCTCAAGGAAACTTTGATTTTGGAGTCTCCTTAAAAACTCTAATTACATTTTCCCCACTTAGATTATGGCTGCACATAATTCCATTTAGCATAGGAAAACCACAGTATTATTTTGAGAACATTTTTAATGAAGTAATTCCTTTGTGCTAGGTTTTTTTATTGTAATAATTATAAGACTTTTGTTATAAGTATTATTAGGAGAGATTTCTTTCTCGTTTTAAAAAACAAAGCTAGTTTAATTTTTTTTTTAAACTGCAAATTAATAAACTGTCATCTCTAAACTCCTGTAAAGTTGATAGGGCATTTAGGCTCCTTAAAATGATGGTCTTGACTTCTTATATATTGTTTATGATTTGATAGGAATCCTGGATTTGGGAGAAGCAGATGCTGTAGGACATCCTTTCATAGAGACTGTGTGTGTGTCTGTCCTTCGTTGCCAAAGAAGATCATGTCATCACAGAGATAATGACGTGACTTGCACTTGACTGTGTTTTGAGTGAAGGAGGGTTGTGCAGGTCACCAGCCTCACTTCTCCTTCAGAGTCATCTGAATCTAGTGACCAAATATTTATCAGGATGACTGGAGATGACCCAGGATGAGGCAATTGGGGTTAAGTGACTTGCCCAGGGTCACACAGCTAGTGAGTGGCAGGTGTCTGAGATGAGATTTGAACTCAGATCCTCCTGACTCTTGCACTGGTGCTCTATCTACTGCACCACCTAGCTGCCCCATGGAGATTGTAGCTCCTTTCTGAAACCACCAATGTTCCCTTTCTGCTACCACACTAGAATATGTATTTCTGGATATGCTTAAAGGCTTTAAAAACTCTTTAAAAAATAACTCTTAGGATTTGCCGAGAGTCTATTGTGGATTTTTTGTCACATAATCCACGATTTGAGGTCTAACTAGAAAACATGACTGATGGAGGAAGAGAATTTTTAAAAAGACTCAAAAAATCTGAGTTCCAAATATAGTTCCTCTACCATGTGAATTTTTGGGACACGTAATGTTTCTTTGCCTCAGTTTCACTTTTTTTATACATAAAAAATGTTTCTTTTTCCACCTCAGAAGGCTAAAGTGGAAAAATAAGATGCATATGGAATTCCTTTAAAATCGAGAGAAAAGACAGCACCAATACTTAGAGGATGTGGAATGAACAGAAACAGATTTTTGATTGTGAAATGCTCTGTGTTTTATTTTTTTAGACCAAACCTTTAATTCTATTGATCTAGGGATCCCCCTGAGGAAACTCTTTTTAATTCAAATTAACACCTGTTTGGTAATTTATAACCTGAGAAAGCTGCCTTGGGGCATGGAGAAGTGAAAAAATTTCTTGCCCAGGGTCACAAAGCCAATAAATTTCAGAAGTGGCTCTCGAACCTTGCTCTGAGGCCAGCTCTGTCTATCCACTAAGCCACAGCTGCTTGTCTTCTAAGACAGACTCACATGCACTTAAATCTGTAGGGCAAGATAGCAAGGGTATGGATGTTATAAAATAATAATCAGTGTGCTCTAATTACCTAGGATTTGATAGGCTTAAGGTGATTTTGCTTCTTGGACAGATGTCTCAACTGGCCAGACTAGTTGGTGGTTGTTTTCTGCATTCCAGCTGTGATCAGGAGAGATGCTGATAACAGCGGATCTGACACTTCCCTTTCCTCATAAACACCTGGCATTGTGAAATGTTTAATTCCAGACTAGCTTTCATGAGTAAAGATTTGCCTATGTTCAACTACTGAAATGCCTGATAGTACTACATATCAGCCAATTTTGAATAATAAATTCTATTTTTTAAAAAGTAAGATTTCAAGGCAATTCAGTGTTGTGATGTAAGGGCTTAACCCTCAACCTCTTGATGCCTCAGTTTTTCCATTTGAAAAATGAATATTAGAATGTTGCCCTGGGATAATATGAAGATCAATAAGATAATTCTTGGCAACCACGACTGAGCTTCGTGATAAAAGCCCCTAACTAAATATGAAACATTAATTTAGATGAAAAGGACATGCTAGTGTTAGGGTAACATGTACTTCATTAAAACCAAGCAACTTTGCTGAATTCCAGCATTAGAGGTGAGGTAACCAACCAAATGACTTCTGGTGTATTAGTTTGCTGAATTAGATAACAAACTTGTCAGGTCTCTCTTATAAGCTGTAACTTAAAGGTTATGATTTATCCATACATATTTTTTTAACATCAACATATTTCTGTTTAAACACAGGTCAGTGACTAATAGGAGTTGCACATTCAATTTGCACCATTTAAAGCACTTCCCGTAATGTTCAGTGCTTTGAACTTGGCACCAAAAAAAGCAGCATTCTTTGGAGGGATTTTCTGGGTGTTTTTCTTTTTTAACAAAAATACTGTAAACCTTACTTTCAATTGTTTTATAGCTCAATTGATAAGGTGTGTTCTTTTTTTGTTTAAGAAAATTTAAAAGCAACTAATTTAAATATGCAAAATTATCTTGAGTTGTTCATACGTGAACTTAAAAGCCGTGCAACACAGGAAAATTAAGTAATTATGCCTCCAAGTTATTTACTGCAATTAAGCTCATTTATCATATGCAAATTAGTGCAAACTGGTCTCATTAGTTACTAAATTACTCAATATGAGCTGAACAATGTAGCACTCCAGTTTGTAATGAAAAATCCCTGTAGAGGCAAGCAGTATCAATTAAGCTAATTTGCATATGCAAATATATTCACTAACGTTCTCTTTTTTCTATATTTAGTTCTATATTTTCTTATCATTCTGGATCATAGGGAAAAATATACGGTCATTTATCCTTTTCTTATTCCTCAGATGTAAGTTAAAGAAATCATTTCAAATGTCGCTGTCATTTCTTATTATCACTGAAGTCCAACAGGACCCAGTTTGCCAAGAGAACCATGATCATTCAACATTGCAAGGGTTTCCTTTTTTTTTTTTTTAAACATCAGTAAAGTGTCAGTAACACAAATGATGGAAATGAATTTCCAGATCTCTCATGAAACAGACATTGGACCTGGAAGTTTGAATATCCGAATATTGGAGATATTTTTTTCACAAAGCTCAAGAAATGTTGATTGTGATATCTCAATAAAATAATAGTCAGTGTCCTTTAATTACCTAGGATTTGATGTGCTTAAGATGTTGTTGCTTCTTGGCCAGATGTTTTAACTGGCCAGACTAGTTGGTGACCTTTTTCTTTATTCCAGCTGTGACCAGGAGAGATGCTGATAACAACAGATCTGACACTTCCCATTCCTCATAAGCACATTGCTACAAACTGTATTTTTCTCCCATAAATCAGACATTGGTTAGGTCTCAGAACCGAACTTCAAAATCTGGTTTGGATATGCTTGATAAAATGAGAGTGATGCTGTGTCACAACACACTTCATTTATTGGTTTTTTAAAAAAATAATACCCACTAACATTTTTTTGTAAAATATTTTGTAAAAATTTCTGGATGTTGGGTTTATGGAGTTCCCATATATCTATCAATAATTCTGAAGATTTTTTTGTATACATATATGTATACGTGTGTGTGTGTGTGTGTGTGTATGTTTGCCTGACAGGTAAACCTACTATGTGCCAGGTATTGTGTTAAGTGAATTATAGATAAAATCTCCCAACAGTCCTGGGAGTTAGGTGCTATTATTATCCCTATTTTATAGATGAAAAAAGTGAGTTAAGTGACTTTCCCAGGGTCACACTTGACCTCAAGGCTTCCTGACTTCTGGCCCAGTGCTCTGTCCACTGTACCATCTAACTGATTACACCTTGGTAATGGAAGCTTTGCTAGTATCAAATGTATCCTGTACTTCTCAACTGTTGTTTTCCCTTGATAGTATAGGGAAGTGTGTTTATAGGGAGGGAAGGAATAGATGAGGCAAACAGAAATGGAATATTGAGTCAGGAAGACCCGAGTTCAAATTCTACCTTAGACATTGACCAGACTAGTAATAGAATTTCACTCCCATGGTTATTGTGAGGATACAAATGAGATAACTTTTACAAGCCTCTATTATTATTTCACTCAAGTCCATAGTTTTTACTAAACCTGTTTATCACTGTAGCTTAACCTGAGATTTAACACCTTCTAGAGCAGGGGTGGGGAACTTGCTTGCCAAAGCCACATGTGGCCCTCTAGGTCCTCAAGTGTGGCCCTTTGCCTCCAAACTTCACAGAACAAATGCTTTTAATAAAGGGAATTGTTGATGACTTTATTAAGAGGATTTGTTTTGTGAAGTTTAAATTCAAAGGGCTGCACTTGAGGACCTAGAAGGCCACATGTGACCTTGAGGCCACAGGTTCCTTACCCCTGCTCTAGAATCTGACTCCAACTTAATCTTTCAGGTCTCATATGAGTCACTTTTTTTTCCCAGCTTAAATGAACTGTAAACTGTTCTTTGATCATGCTCTGCTTTTCTCTCCCTCCATACGTTGATTAAAGCCATGCTCTGTGTTTGGACTCCATTTTCACTATATTTGTCTACTGAAATTTTTCTTCTACTTCCAGGTACTTCTCAGGATCTGGTTCTTCCACTGAGCCTTTGCTACATCTCTGCAGTTCAGGGATTCCTAACCTGAGGTTCATAAACTTGTTTTTGTTTTTAAATATTTTGATAGTTGTATTCCTTTGTAATTAGCTACCTTTGTGTTCCTCTGTGGTATATTTTATGCATTTAAAAATTATTCTGAAAAAGTATCCATAGGTTTCAATAGACTGACAAAGTGGACCCTGACACCAAAAAGGCTAAAAAATCTCTGCTCTGGTTGAAAGCAACACCACAGAGCCCTTCATGTAGATCATACTCATTTGTTTACATGTCTGTTTGATATGAATTCTCTTGATGATAGAATTTAAAAAAAATTAATCACCAATAGTTAGCAGAGCCCCTTTTCATGTAACTAGCAATAATAATAAGTATTTTAGTAATTATTTAACTTAATAATAATTTGTTTCATTATATTTGTTATATTACATATTTATAATAAACAGTTGAGTCATTTTAAGGTTTGCAAAGTGCTTTACAAATATTATCTCCTTTTATCTTCAGCACAACCCCAGGGGAGAAGGTGCTATAACTATTCTCATCTTACAGATGAAGAAATTGAGGGAACCAGACTTGGACAAGAGATCACAAAACTAGTACATGGCTTGGGCTGGATTTGAACTCAGGAAGGTGTGGTGCTCCTCATTAAATGGAGTTTATTGGAATTTTGCTTTACTGTCTATTTTCCTATCTATTCCAAAAAATGTTTGCTGCAACTCTATTGCTGTGTTTACATGATGAGACTCCCTGATTCTTCTCTCAATAGGAAGATGTTTCTATCAACAAAAATGTATTGTAATTCTTAGAAGCATTTGCCCTGAAACCTCCTCTGATTATGGGTGACAGAAGCTATAAGACATATGCATCAAACTGCTCTGTCATGACTGTTTACAGGGTCATCTTGGGGCCTTTAAGGAAGTTCTGAAGAACACACAGTCATTACAGAAGAACTATTTTGGTTGTGAGACAAGACCTCGCCTGAGGAGTCCAAGAATTATAATCTTATAAGGTCGTTTTGTTGGGGGTGGTGGGGGGAGGAGGATCTGGTGGGATTCTCTCCAGGAGAATACCCAGTTCCACAGTTAAAAAAATGAAGAGTACTGGACAGAGTCAAGAACAGCTGGGTTCTAATTCTCTCAGATACTGTATGGACCTGGGGAAGTTATGTAGTTGTTCCCAGCCTCAGTTTCCTCATCTGTAAAATAGAGATAATAATGGCACCTACTTCACAGGGCTGTTGTGATGATCCAATAAGATAACATATTATAAAGTGTTTTGCAAACTTTAAAGTGCCATCTAAAACGCTAGCAATATAATTGAAATAATTACTTTTTTGGAGGAGACAGTATAATGGAGGAAAATTCCAATACATCCATATAACGAAACATTTATTAAAGTGCCTTCCTCTCTGAGTTCAAATCCAGCCTCAGACATTTATTAAATGTGTGGCCCTGGGCAAGTCTCTTAATCTCTGTCTGCTCCAATTTCTTCATCTGGAAAATGGGGATAATTATAGTACCAACCTCCCAGGGTAATCGTGAGGATAAAATAAAATAATATTTTAAAGTGTCTCACAAATGTATTTATTATTATTGTTTTTCCCAACCTCTTTATTGCAATGATAATGATGATGATGATGTCACATGAAGATGAATGCAGCAATAACAGTATTGATAATAAGAACAATAAATCAAGCTCCTCTACCTCGACGTGCTCCGGATGGTTGGATCCAGTCAAGTCCTGGGGACTTGACCCTGAGGTTCCTAGAAGCCAAAGCAGCTTATTGCATCACCTGAGTTTTTTTCAATAGTCCTTTACTGGCGTGCATGCTTTGAAGTTTCTTGTCATAGCCTTTATGCATACAGAAATCTCATATTGTTCAGGAAGTATTGGTAATATTTTTATTCTACTATTTTTTTAAAGTACATACTTGGTTGACCTCAAAGATCACAAAATCAGAGTCACAGATTCTGAGTTGTAAAGAACCCTATTGGCCATTTAGTTCAACTCAAAATCCTCCAGAGTGTTCCTACTCCAACAGTTGCAACAGTGGTCATCCAGCCTGGAAGCCCTCCCATGAGGAGAAGCACACTACCTCCTGAAAAAGCCTATTGCGCTTGTGGATGGCTTTAATAATTGGGCAAATTATCCTGATATCAAACTTACATTTACTCTTTTGCCATTTTCCTCAGTTGCTCCTCATTGTGTTCTGCAGGACCAAGAAGAAAAACCCCAAACCCTGTTCAACATGACATCTGTCCAAATCCTCAAAGATAGCTTTCACATTCTTCCTGAGTCTTCTCATCTCTAGGCTATGATACACTAAAATTTCAATATTTCCATTCCTTAAAGAAAGCCTTTTGTTAAGAGGCCATGTTAAAGCTAAAGCTACATCCCATGCCAAAAATCCTGTGCTGACATATATAGTACCTGTACTTAATAACAGACGGTGTTTATTTTTTATTATCCCAAGCTTGCCATAATATTCGATAGCGAGAATGGTAGAGATTATCATAAACTATTGGTGGGATAAATAATATATGTTTCTACAGACTCATCACAGCATGGATGACAAATCAAGCTGACATACCTGCCCCTTCCAGTTCTTCAATTTACAAGGTTTGTTTCGTTTGTCTTGTTTTTAACACCTGTAAGGTGTGTAAAACAGCATTACTGTCTCGTATGCAAATATGTGGTGGTTGATTTTACATCTCTTCTAACACTAACATAAAGTATTCATTTAGAGAACAAAAAAAAAAAAAACAACCCTTGAACTTAGGCTTCTGCCAAGGGCGTACAAATAAAAAACACACTCTACTCATAATTTTGACACCTAAGGGAAAAATCACTGGTTAATTTTATGTTTTCTTAAGATTATATTTGCTATCATTTTGCATTTAGTTAAGCCTAGAAAAATAACAGGAAATGTGAGCACATTGGATAGTTCCTACAACTTGTCTAAGTAAACAATATTCTCTTCTCTCCCTTCTTAAGGATGACAGGATGGAAGAAGGTTAATGGATCCGCAGAGCACTTATGATAAAGCAGAATCCACCTACAGGAAAAGCTAAACTCTGTTCAACAATCTTTTTGGCATTCAAGGAAGACTGTTTGCAAAGAAGACCTCTTATTTTTGATGTCTCTTGGCTTTCCATCTACTCTGCCATAAAGTATAATAATTCCCCATCTTGGCCTCTTGACCTCCTAATAGCTTTTGCTCCTCATCTGATTAATATAAGCCAAGTAAGACTATGTTGAACTAAAATACCTTGGATGAGACCCAATATATACAATCGACACTCTTATAGATCTAAGGCTAATTATCCTAGAAAGCCTTCAACCATACTGCAGATGGCACTTTGGTCCTAGTAATTCTAGAATCTCTACAGACTCACTCAGAGGATGGCAGAGGCAATAACCGGTAAAAATTGGGCTCAAAACCCTAGCCTGAAAAATGACGGCAGATGAGTCGAATGATCACTGGTAATTTTTCTGGCAGAATAATCTTTGGTTGTCTAAATGATTATAATGAGACTAATAATTATCCTGTTCACTTTACAGAAAAGGCAACACAAAATTTTAAGGAATCCTATAAGGTTTGAGGGAAACTGTTTCTGGAACAATGTAGTGGGAAATTTTAAAAAAGGCTACCATGGCCAATGACACTACCATCATAGAAAGTTCCATTATGTTACCCTATGTCCTTTCTCACTGTCTGCATACTAATTGGTATCTGATGTCTGACAGATTTCTTGTCATGATAGAAACCTCTGCAAAGCAGTAGATTGTGTGGTTTAGAACATACTGAAGGCATTTCTGACTGAGCTCATGGTGTTTGGGAGTCTCCAGGAACCAGATCTAGAAAATGTACAAAAGCTCCTGGGAGGAGACATCCTCTTCTGAACTTAAGCTAGCTCCTGTTAACAAAGCCTCAAATAGTCAAAAGAAAGGTTGCAATTCATTTCCAGCTATATGAAACCAGGTTGCTTTTTCTGGAGTGTTACTCCATTTTTTTCTCCCTTTCTTATATTATTTTTAACCAATGGCCACTCAAGTTTCCATCCATTCCTACTCCAATTCAAATAATCTGAACTAATTTGTTAAAAATTCTTGAAAGCATTGCACCTAGTACTCACAGGAGTACTCTGCCCCTCTCAGCTTCGGAGATGAAGGTGGTTCTGATGCAGATACAGCCAGTAAGCATATATTAAGCTCCTACCATGTATTAGGCACTATTTTGTTATTGTCGATTTGTTTTTCAGTTGTGTCTGATTCTTCCTGATCCCATTTGGGGTTTTCTTGGCAAACATACTGGAAAGGTTTGCCATTTCCTTGAGCTAAGCCTCCAAAAGGATTTTTTTCCCTTCTAATGTAAAATATGAACTTTATTTGGCATCTGAGGCTCTTCACAACCTGACCCCTTCCTATCTTTCTACCCTTTTAACCCATTACCTCCCTCCATACACTCCAGTGTGGTCCAGTTAGACTAGCCTATTTGTGTTTTTAGCACAGGACTGCTCTCCCAGCTAACCTCTGACTCTTAGAAAGCCTACCTATCTTAAAAGACTTTGCTCACATTTCAGGGCTTAGGACCTTCTCCCCTAAGGCAATCTCCCACCTACTCTATTTTTCTTGAAATATTGATTTATTCTGAATTCAAATCTGGCTTCAGACACTTACTAGTTGTGTGATCCTGGGCAAGTCACTTAACAACCTTTGCCTCAGTTCCTTATCTGTAAAATGGTCTGAAGAAGGAAATGGCAATTTGCTCCGGTATCTTTGCCAAGAAAATCCCAAAGGGGATCAGAAAGAATCAACAAGTCTGAAATGCCTGAACTACATCACTGATTCTAGAACCTGTTCTCTTCTCCCATTAGAATCTAAACTTCTTGAGGGTAGGAAATATTTTTGTTTTGTTGCTGTTTATTTATTTTTCTTTCTATCCCAAGTACTTATCAGAGTGGTTGGAACATAGTAAAGACTTAATAAATGTTTGTAGATTGATTCAGACAGCCTATTGTATTACAGACCATTTCAATGACTCCATTTCTTTCTTTTTAGTGGCTTCCCCTCTCATCTTCCCACTGCCCTAAAGCCTCTAGTGGAGAATAGATTCTCTTGTATTCTCTAATTACTGCTATTTAATACAATCAAGAAACTAATAGGGCTGAAAATGGGTCCCACTTTTCCTTGAAAGCTGGCTTGCATAAGATCTGAGTATGGTCTATAATCATTGTTGCTTATGACTGCATACTTATTTTTTTTCCTATTTTCAAAAAAGATCTCATGTTATGGTCATCGTAGGGGCTACATTCAGAGTCTATATTGATCATTCTACCAATTGATCCAAGTTTAGCTCACTTTCTCTCATTGGATAAAAACTGAAAGGAAGCAAATTGTATTGGCTTCAGATAAAATAGATTCCAGATATATGGGAGAAGAAGAAAGAGAAACAAGAATGAAGAAGACGATGAGCTTCAGGAGTTGGGTTGTCTGGAAAGAATTCAAGAGGCAGATATTCTCCTAGTCAAAAGAGCTTTATTGATACAAAAGCAGTTTGCAAGAAGACAGGAGTTTGTTTTTATAAGTAATTTTTGGGTATTTGACCAAGACCACAGTATGCTCCTACCTGAGTATTTAGTTACTCAAAGGGAAAGGGGGAGGCAGGAAAGGGAAGCAGGTATGCTGAAAAACAGTTCAAGGATGTGATCACAGAACAAGGAACTTAGCTTGCTCTACTATGGAAGGCTAATCATGTACACAGACAAAGGAAGCAAGGTTTTTGTTTTCTGCCAGAGCTTGCTGTTACTGGGCAGATTTAAACAAGGCCATCATGTTTCTGGGCAAAATTCAGCCTCAAAGTTTCCACATGTTACTTGGCAAAAGTCAGCCTCATCAGAGAAGAGCTCGCAAGAAATTCAGTCTCACCTCTGCACTTGAAATATGCCCAGTTATAATGGTTTATCATTTCATACTCTAATGGAAATCACTTCTTTTTCTGGGCTTGCAGAAAGTGGCAGCACCCAGGAGGGACTTTTCCTAGATCAGAATGGCCAGGCAAGCCTCTGTATATGAGTTCATTAAGATTATCCTTATTTCTATCTGAATATTTCAATTCAACTGAGCTGAAACTTAGCCAGTTCTGTAAAACACAATGAGTCCGATAACGTTGCTAGGTGCTTCCTCTTCCAGAATGTCAGAAAGTTAGAAAACATCTTCCATAACTAAAATATGGTTTTGATCATAACAGATCTCAACTCGGAAGCAAGAAACTTCTGTAGATAAAGATTGGCATGTTGAAATGATGACAAAAACTTTAAGGAACAATGATGATGATGATGATGGTAAGTGGGATAACCATCAAAAAAATGAATCTTCTAGACAGTATTGTAAGGTACATCTACTAATTTCAACAGTTAATGTAGATATTTCCATATCATAGCACTGATGAAAACAATATGCTCGCATTTGTCTATTCTTACTTTAAAAACTTTCTGTGATTTCTCCTCTAGCAATTTTGTGATAAGATTGCAAAAAATTCCAATATTGGAAACATTCATGATCACCATGTAAAGCTGAGGAACATTCAAATTTGGCAACACATTTAAAAAAAGTCACATTACCTTCACAACATAACTTTGCTCTTCGAAAAATAATATATAGATACATAAAAGATACAAACATAAAGAGATATATAGCCACATACAAACACAATATACACACAATTATTCTCTGAACAGCCAGCTAATACAGTGCAAGTCAACTAAATAGAGCAATTTATCTAAATTATTACCGCACAAATAATACTTGCCCTCCCTTTCTCATTAACACTCTCAAGTGATGGCTTTGTAAAAAGAAAAAAAAATGAATTTGTAAGAATCTCACAAATCCAAGCTGAAACAATAATCCAATACAGTGCTGGATTCAAAGGCAACAACACTCTCTATGTCTTTTGATTATTCTTGGTTAAAATACGTGTGTGTACATCCACACACATATATGCATATATATGTATATGAACATATGCAGGCGCAATTAATTTTTTTATTACCTGTAAAATGTGGCTTCCCAGGTGTGCCTCAAATACTTCAATGGCTAGAGCACTGGGGCTTCTCCTTCGTTGGGCACCTATAACTGAATAAAAAAAAGGTATTGCAGTGAACTCATGTTTCCAGCATAATTCCTTTCCTGGTCATGTCACTGGTTATTTATTGTTTTTATGTAAATTTATTGAAACAGCACCTGATGTAAATTTCAATTCTGACTTGTACAACTACCCCAAGCAGAGCTCAGGTTTAGCTTTCAGTGGCTTCAGCAGCTACAACTGCCAAGAAAAGTGAAAAACAATACCCTGGAGCACATTTTGTCTTAGTATCCAGGGATATTTCTCCTGTACTGAGACCAACTACATATATGTGTGAGTCACTAAAATATAAGTACATTACACCAATATTATATCTGCTTGCAAATTCAGGTGACTCTAACTCAAACCTGAGAAGCACAGGAATTTGTAAAGTGTACCAAGTTTGTGAAACTCTTTTACGTACACATTATTAACACTGAACTAGAACTTTACGGACACTTCATATGTATGTATGTGTGTGTGTATATACATATATACATATACATAGGGATACATATATACATACACATATATATATATATATGTATGTATGTATCCCTATCTGGGAGAAATACTAGGAAAAAAACTGATTTTAAAAAAAAGATATTAAATGCTGATAAAAACTCTTTAAGTAATAGTATCCAAATGTGGAGTTTTTCTTGCTGCGTACTTTACTGGGGGTGGGGCCAGGGAAGAGGGGAGGAGGGAGACCCCAGGGAGGGTGGTGGTGGTAAATGACTCAGTACTCATGGAATTAATACTTGTTGAACCCTGCAATGTATAAAGCTTTAGTTAAAGCATACACAAATATTCCTTGTCTTCAGAAAGCTTCTACTCTCATGAATTTAGTGCTATATTATTACTACGTCACAATTTTACTTCAAAAACATGCCATCATCAGGAAATGTTTAGCTATTTTTTTAAAACTAATAAGCAACTTACTATAAAGGAAATCAAATGAAGTTAATTTTCATTTTTCATAGGAATTACTAACCTATAATATGACTCTATTAGCATTCATATGTAGTATTTAGTTATAATGCGATGTCAACGTTACAAACATTTTTGTTCATATTTCTAAAATAAAATATTTGTCAGCATAAACGTCATTTCACCATATTTACTGATTCATGAAACAGAATATGGTTAAGAATAGTTACTATCACTCCCTGAATAAGATAATTTACTTAAAGCATTTTGAAAAGTTAAAAGTGCTATGGAAATGTTAGATACTAGCTGCAATAAGAGTGGTGATAATGTTAACAACTACCTTAATTATTCCAGACTCATTGCTTATCCCATGGTATCTTCTTTTTTTCCCTAGAAAAGAAAGCTTCCAGGAAAAGACTGGCTTCTAGATATTAAAATACTTAAAATACTCAAATGTCTCTTTGCTCTCATGGATTTGGAATTTCCTTCAATAATGCAGAGAACAACTCATCCATGCTTTTCCACCTTCTGTGACTCACTATGTCTTCCCATAAGTTTGCCACAAGGAGTCCACTCTCCTTTCTCATTTCCTCCTGATATTGTGAGCATACCAATAGAATACTCTCGTTAGCTACCTGTCATCACTTTTCCTTGCCACATGACTAGACCACACTACCTTTTCTTCCTAAAATGCATTTCCTTAATTATATCTTTTACTTCTGCTGCTCAAAGTTCTTGCTGGGTTATATTCCGGGCATGTTCACTGCATCCCTCTCTACTGCTTTATGTGATATCCATCAGAGTGTGTGATATACATTTTAATTCCTCGTAGACTTGCATTCTGTCTTACTGTCACAAAGCAGAATATTAGTATTAGAGATCTGGGCCTTTGTTTCAATAGGAAGCTTGAATATTAAAAGAGCTTTGTTACTTCCCAAAGGCAATCCAGCCTATTTTCTTCAGCTGCTCAATCAATTAGAATTTATTAAGGACCTACTATGTTTCAAGCACTCTGCTTATTAATACTATCTACTCCTCGCCCAACTTGTTGCCCATCAGTATTATCTGTCCCAGTAGGTAGATAAATTTTATGTGTTTCCTGTCTAAATAAAATGTCATAATCTGGTCCAGAAATGTTCTTTATCCATTTGGTCGAGGCAAACGTTTTTGTTTGTTGGACAGGTTTTGAAAAGCAAACAAAAAACTAGACTAATAATCAATAATTTTCCTTGTCACAAATGCACCAAAATATCACCTTGCTGTCCTCTATTTTCTCTTTCAATGAGAAATAGAACAGGATCCTAGAGAGAGAGCTGGAAAGGGAGTTCTGAGGTTATCTGGTTCTAACCTTCATTTAAAAAAGAAGGAACATAAGACCCAGAGAAGTTAATTGACTTGCCCAGGGTCACACAGGAGGTAAGCAGGAGAACCAGGACCAAATTCAGGTCTCATAATTCCAAATCCAGCTCTATTTCCATTGTACTAAGAATCTTAAGATTCCTATTACAATTTTACATATGACAAACCTATGGGGTAGGTAGTAGAAATATCATCCCTATTTTACAGATAAGAAAACTTAAGCCAATAATACTAAGTGCTATATGGTACTTCTAGGTTTAAAAAGTAGTTAAATATTATTACCTCCTTTGAGCCATGTACATGAAAGAAGCTACTTATCACTATTGTTATTATTATTTTCACTTAAAAAAGAGTTAGACCTGGAAAGAGTTAGCCTTGGAAAGGATCCCATCTAGTCAAATACATTCATTTTACATGTGAGGAAACTGAGACAATGTCAGGGAGGTTAAGTGAGTTGGCAAAATTCACACAGGTAGTTAAGGATCAAAGGATCTGAATCCACTTGGCTTTCTAGAATCAGTCAGCATGCACTTATTGTTTCACACATGGCAAATATAAATAGGAGAAGATAGAACTAAGATAGATCCTCCTAACTCAAAGTCTATCACCCTTTCCACTATGCCAGATTTCTTCATTGAAGTTAAATAACTTGGCCCATTGGATGGAGTGCCTGACTTGAAGTCAAGAGGCCTTTTCCTGAGTTCAAATCTGGCTTCGGACACCAGCTGTGCGATGGTAGACAAATCACTTAACTCAGTTTGCTTCAGTTTACTCATCTGTAACACAAACTGGAGAAGGAAATGGCAAACCACTCCAGTACCTTTGCCAAGAAAATCCCAAATGGGGTCACGAAGAGTCAGATACAACTCAACAACAATGACAACCCAACCATTAACAAAATGACCCCTTTCCCCAAGCTACAAGTATTTTGGACATAGGCATTCATTGCTATGTGGTGTTAAGTCTTTCCAATGGAAGAAAGTCCTAAGTCATGAAGTTTTCCGGAGCCCACCACAGTGAAGTTTCTACCCAATTTGAACAAACTTTTTGTTAGGATCTTGATTTATATTTAAGCCACTCCTTGGATACAAAATCTGTGTTTCTGTATACCTTCCTTATTTTACCAAAGATCCTGAGAGTTTCTGTATTTCATAAGAATTTATTAAAAGCATGTAAATGCTCTGAAAGTTTTCTGTAAGGAACCTCTAGAAATTAATAGCTTACCCCTTTCAGTTTGCCAGGAAAAAAAAAACAACAAACTTTTATTACATTTTTTGTTGCCCCAGAGCCCCATAAAATACAAATTTTAAATAAGACTTATTTCTTCTGCTTCCCTCATAGTAGAAACATTTCAGTTAGTTGACAAGAAAATCCCATCTAAATACTTGCTGGCCTAATTCAATTTAGCTTCAGTTACCGAGTAAAGCAGGTTGGCTCTTCAGCTTAGACTGGATTACTGTACAAATGCCCTTAAGATTACAGTGCTAGGGAAAAGCAGTGTGTATACCTTTCCACTTATTAGTTAGTGCCTGTGATATTTCAAATGGTGCTGTGAAAATGAAGGGAATGCTAATCATTTCTATTAGTCAAAAAGGAGATGATGGTTCAAAGGAAATATTAATTACACACACCTATGGGGAAATTAGAACCAGTCAGTCAGCATGCACTTATTATTATACACCTATTATGTGCTAAGGCACTATGCTAAGCAATGGGGATACAAAGAAAGACAAAAGACATTCCCTGCTCTAAAGATATCCACACTATAATGGAGAGAGATATACAAAAAAGAAAAGTACAAATAAGACACATACAGGACAAACTGGAGATAATCAACAGGGGGAAGGCACAAACTGATGAAAATGTGGAAGGGCTTCTTGGAGAAGTTGCATTTTAGCTAGGAATTGATGGAAGCAAGGAAAAACAAAAGACAGGGATGAAAATGAAGATAATTCCATTAGAACTTGAGAGCTGGTAGGCAACATAGTACAGCTGGTAAGGACCTTCAAGATCATTTGAAAAGTAGACACCAGAAGTTGGTCTTAAGAGTTGACCCTGGAAATAAAATCAATTCCATATGGTTTCCTTTCTCACAACCAAACTATGCCATAGATATACACACATACACACAGACATAAACATGCATACACATGCACGTGCTACACACACACACACACACACACTCTCTCTCTCTCTCTCTCTCTCTCTTTAAAATGCAGAAACTTTGAAGATATTACTACTGTGTGTTTTCAGATTAATTTTCAATTCTAACACGCACATTACTCCCTTCAAAATTCCTTTGGCATTTTTGATAATGCAGCTGTCTTGCTGAATATTGTTTTCAGTTTATACAATGCTAATTGCACATTATGGTAGCTTGGTGTGAATGACTCCACATGAATATGATCTGTAGTCTCCTAGATTTTTTTTTTTGAAGGGGGGAGAAGGGGAGAAGGAAGGGAAAAGATTAAGTTTGTATTTATCATATACCTACTAGGTGCTAGGCACTATGCTAAATGCAAGGGATACAAAAAAAGTCAAAGAGCAATCCCTCCTTTCAAAGAGCTCATAATCTAAAAGGGGAAAGACAACTTCCAAACAACTACATCCCAACAAGCTACATATAGGGTGAATTAGAAATCATCGTTAGAAGGAAGGCATTGACCATTAATGGGGATGATAAAAAGGAGGGGAAGGTGAAAAACTTAGAAATGCTCCCTCCTCCTTCCTCCATTCAAGACAGTGTTTACGATTTCAAGAATTCTCTTTTATTGTCTTTCCTTAGGCATTCAGTTCTTTCCATTCCAAGTTCAAATTAAGCTAGGGCATCTCCCTGTGGACTGTCTGTAAGTTTCATTTTCTTTTCGTTCATCCATTCCACCAGAAATCTACAAATGAATCTTGGTACCTCCTATCCCTGTACACACATATCTTGTCCTAGCTTCATGCCATTCTATCCAATGTCATTTTTATGGTACCAGAGGACCACTGGATTTATAGGTTTTGCACTTATGCAGGTGATGGGGGGCCATAATGACAGCTCCTAATTTTACAGCCAACATAAATATGTTAAACAGGAAACCATTAGATCTCTAGGAGCAGCCTTGCTTCCATTCTAGTATTATTGGTAATGGAAGACATGTTAAATACACACTTCTTAAATTCTACTTAAAAAAAATTCTCATCCTCACTTTTGACATTTTGAGAAAAGGGAAGAAAATCTGATAATTTGAGAACAATGAAAATCTTGCTGTTTTCTCCTCACTGCCATTGCAGTTTACTCTTAAAGCCTGAAGCAGCTTTTTTTTTTTCTTCTAGGTTCATCAGAGTTTGGAAAGAAACACCCTTCAAAGGATCCTTCAGAATTTCCAATTTTTCCGAAATTTGATAACTTCTAATGTTTTTCACACTCCTCTGGTCATTGCTTGACCACTTGCCTCTTTGCTCAATTATCAGGAAACAAACAAACAAAAAAAACCCATCTACTTTTTTTTCCTTTAAGAGGAATAAACTGACCTTCATCCACCCTTACTATCAGTTTCCACCTAATAAATACACACAAATGCACGGCCTCATAGTACTAGGCTAAAAAACAATAACTAATATTCATATAGTGGCTTAAGGTATGCCAATCACATTACAAGTACTACTTCATTTTATCCTTAAAACAACCCTGGGATGTAGGCACTGTTATGATCCCCAATTTACAGATAAGGAAACTGAGGCAGAAAGACTTTAAGCAACTTGCCTGGGGTCAAATAGCTAGCGACTAAGACTAGATTTGAACTCAGGTCTTCCTGACCCCAGGCCCATCAGTCTGTTCATTAGGCTATCTAGCAGCACTGTCCGCTTATTGGAAAGTGATACCTGAGTTCCGAGTTCTCTTAGTTGGCATTGTTCACCTATTTTTAAAAGGACATAATAAAAAGTAATGACATCATGACATACTATGAATTCTCATATGTGAAGTTTCATATCTTTAATAAAGATGTGAAAAAGATTCTGTTAAGTATTTAAAAGTCAGTTGTTAACAAAGGACATGAGAGGGAACTGATATTAACACTATATTTTTCCATCCATTTATTCCCTAATTTACCCAACATTTCTTGAGTTTGTCCTATCTATAATGTATTGATTATATCATGAGGGAGATATACACATAAATAAGACATAATCCTGACCCTTAAGGAGTTTATAATCTGCATACAGTGACAGCCACATGACACAATGAAAAGAACAATGTCTCTGGAGCCCAAAGATCTGAGTTCAAATCCTACTTCAAAGGCTTACTACCTAAGGATCTTGGACCAATTACCTGACTTTCCTAGTCTTAGGTTTCTTCATCTACAAAATAAAGGGTTTGGACTAGATCAGGGCTTTATAATCTTTTCCCACTCATGACCCCTTTTCATGTTTTGGATGCATCATGGGCAAGAAACACCTTGGATTCATTACATGTCTGATATTGAATTAATTTTTGGTCCTTGCCTGTTCAGGAACATTTTACTGTCACCAAATTTTTTGTGACCCCATGGGGACATGACCCACAGTTTAAGAAGCACTGAACTAGATGATCTCTGATATCTTAGATAAAAATAAGACAAATATGAATATTTGCATTTCACACTGCTTACATTTCATATTGTTATTTTCCTTGGATTTTCAAAGACGAAAAAATAATGCCTTAGTGATTTAGACAGGGATGACAAGTAAGAAAAGGAAAAGGAAACCGTTACTGGCCACCATCGCTGTTCATATAATTTCTCACAACAAGAATAAAAGATAATGAATGAGACCAACACCAGAAAGTTATAAAACAAAGTGTAGGCAGAAGAAGGGAAAAATGTGTCTTGACCTTCTGCAAAACCTGAACACTTATTTTACATAAGGTGATTTGGAGTTACCACCCTTCTGCTGTGGTAATTCGGTACCATGAAAAAGAATCAGTCTTATAGCAAAAAACAAAACAAAACAAATCCCCCAAACAAAGCAAAAAACCCCACAACTTGCTCCTTTCTACACAGCAATATTCCTCACCAGTCATCATCCCCTTCTGGGGATGCACACACATGGAGAAGGTTGAGCATCTTGGCTCTGTGGGAGTATGACCTATTCAGCCAAAAGGTCAGCTTGCCACAGAAGAAACCATTACAAAATAGAAACACGACAGCTCAGCTCTGTGGATGAAAATGATGAAAGGTGGAGAAGTCATCAGACCTGCTCACCTTGTGGCCTGTAATGCCCTTTTTCTTTTAATCAGTCCCCACCCCCACTGCTCAACAGAGGCAAAGCTCCTATAATATTGAACCAGAAATGGTCCCTGATCATCAAAGTGGAGCAAAAATAATCTTTATTGATTGTGTGGTTTTTCCATGAAAGGAAGAAAGGGGAGGGGGTAAAGGGATGAGCATGAACGTGATATAGGGAGCTCCATTCATATAGCATTTTATTGGTTTCCAAAGCATTTCCACATATACAATGAGTTGAGCCATATAACAATCAAATGAGATCAACATATCTGTTTTACAAATTCAGAAAATGAAGTCAAAAGAGATTGCTGATTTAAGGATCCAGTCTCTTCTTCAATCTAAATGAAACTTAGAGATAGAGAGTTGATCTGTGATTTTGTTGGTTCGGGAACACCCAAGGTGGAACTGTCACTATCAATGCAAGCCCATTTCTTCTCAACATTTCTACTTCCTAGAGAGTTGCCCAGGGGCTCTGAGAGTGACCAGTCCAAAGCAGTACCTGAACCCAGATCTTTCTGCTGTCAAAGAAAATTCTCTCTCTACCAACTCATGCTGCATCTCAAGTTAAGTTGAATACTTAATCTAAATGAGATTCAAATGTGAGCTCAAGAGATGGTCTTACTAGAAATTTTGGAAAATAGTGTACTAGATACCCTTCCTTTGACCCAGAAAAACCTATCTAAAAATTCATGCTGGTAAGTACAAACTCAAAGAGAAACAGGTCCCTAAAGGAGTATGTTGACTTAGAAAACCAAAAATTAACATTATCTATATTATATTGTATTTTTATTTATTTTTTAAACATTTTCCAATTACATTTTAATCTGATTCTAGCCAACCTGGGAATTTTGTGGGCCATATCATCTCTGATGTGTACATTACTTTAAAGTACTCAAAGTCCTTCACATAAATTATTATATTTGGCTCTCATAACAACTTTGTCAGGTATGTACTATCATTATCCCCAATGTTGAGTTTAAGAAACTGAACCTCTGAGAATTCCAGTGGCTTTCTCATGGTTGCACAGATAGTGTCAAAGATGAGATCTGAAGACTCAAAGGGGGAATCTTCCTATCTTCAAGTTGTAGGTTCTAAACACTACACACATACCTCTCAAGAACAGTAACTCAGGGCATTTTGAAGAGATGCTTGCCAGGACACAGGATGACAGGTTCGTAGCTTTAGACCTAGAAAGGACCTTAGAGGACATCATCTCTAGCACCCACATTTTACAGAAAACTGAGATCCAGAGAATTGACTTGCCTAGTTTCACACAGCTAGTAAGTATTTGAGATATCTAAGGATTTGAGGTTAGGTCTCCTGAATTCAAAAAATGATCCTACTGCCTCTCTATAAATAAGACAAAAAGTCAGAGACCAGTCCTACTTGCAAGGGGTCCTACTTATCTGATCTCAAATGGTACCATCCAATGGGGCGGATGCCAAGTCACCTCCAGAGATCTTCCACTGGTGACTGACCTCACCGTCCTTCACCCAAAGAAGTAAGGACCTATTCCCACACTGTCACTGGGGGAAGGGAGGACCGTAATGCATGCTTAATGGAATCCCCTCACATCATTCTCAGGGGCCTCGGTAATAGGGCTAAGCAAAGTCAGGGTCTGGGAAAGAAAGGAGTACAGAATGCGTAATGAGTCTTTCCATGACTACCAAAGAAAGGGGATTTTCCTTAAAGAATCACAATTAGCCTCCCTGGCTATAGGGCAGAGAAGGCCTGCCAAAGGCTTTCACGGGAGTTTCAAGGTTTGTGGGGTTTGTGTGCCTGTGTGTGCTTCCCAAGCTGAATTAAGATCTTTATTTTGTATTTAATGTGGGATAAAACCCATGCTCTAGATTGGGTTCTCACAATGCCTCGGGTTCACAACTTGCATCATTTAGGTCAAAATGCCCAAGCAATTCTTAGACAAGGGAAGTGTTTTGATTCAGGTTAGGCTAGATGCGAGACACTGAAATCATCACCACTGTATGTATCACCGATGACAGCTTATTACAGAGACAAGGCAATGGAATCCCTTGTCACAAGGTGCTCTACATGGAAGCACAACGCAATACAACATATTAATCATCTTTAAAGCAACAACAACATTTTTGATCCATTTTCACCAAGATTAATTTCTGCCGTTCTTCAAGTGTGATGGCTGATACCCAGACCAAGGGAGGAGGGCAAATCATTGCAAAGCTGGAATACTCAGCTACAAATGAACAAATAGGGCTCTATCTGCAGCATGTGGGAGGGTTGCATTCTTAAATTGTTTTTTTAGGGACACTTTAAAATAAAACTTACATGTTTATAATTCACCTATCGATTCTCATTGGCATGTGATACAACCAAAAATTAAAAAGGCTTTAGATCCAAGGGCATATTTAGAACTTTAAAAGGTGATTCTTGCCTCCCATATTTTTTCTAGTATTCAGCCCATGCCAAGATTGCTGTGTCAGTTCCAGCGAGGGTAGAACAGACCATGGTCAGTGTGATTGGGAAAGCATCTCTCCTTTCGATAGTAATCTGTAAATCTGATTGCATTGCTGGATTAAAAAAAGAAGTAGCAGCTTATCTGCATTCCTCCAAGAAACATGTTCTCATGATTCTAGCAACTTAAGAGGCAAGTGGGGGGGGGGGGGGGGAGTAGCGTGAGGAGAAGAGAAAATGCAGGCTATGTTCTGGTTAAAAAGGACTGATTAGTCAAGGAGATGTTTACCACAAACTTCTCATCTTCTGGAGTTTTAAATATTCTTCATGTGATTTTCGAAAACTTTTCTTGACAAATAATTCTCTACATCACAAGTGAAAAACCTTATAAATACGAAATGCCATCTAAGCATTCCCCTCATAAATCTTAACAAAGTTTCAGTAGATTTGATCAGATATTTATAGGGTTGTTGGGGTTTTTTTGGTGGGGGGGAGCAGGAGTATTTTTTTTTTTTATTCCAAAGTTTAGAGACTCAGTCCCTATTCCATTGAAGGAAATGAGAGTTTCTCAATGCAAGAATTTCCAGCCACCTAAGTAAAGATTTCTCCATCTGTAGCTGGGGGAGGGCAGTAGTGGCCTTCCTCCTACAGTCTGGTAGTTACTATAGTAACTATTGTGCCTCCCTCAAAAGGGCTACATATAGGGTGATTAAAATTCTTCATGGGAGTACCCCCCCTCTTCCCCTGGACAATGAAATTCTTCAGGGAGAGGGTTAAGCTTCTGGTTTGGAGTGACAGCACCTGAGGGAATGACAAGGCCCTGACAGTAGACATCACTGGCCTGATTTGAACTGGGAAAATGCAGGCGAGAAATGCAGCCACTCTGGTTGGAGAGATGGGGAGGGGAAGGGAGGATTGGAAATCCTCGAGAGAACATGAGGGGACAACAGGAGGAGGAGAAAAACGTAAAACCCAACTGAATGAATAGTCCAAAGGAAGCTTTATATCCTTGACATTGAGGAGATATTTGTATTAGGAGGAGATTGAGAAAAAGCCATGAAATCTTTAAGAAAGAGCAAAGCCCAAAAGTAGCTTGCATGACAACCGACAGCAGATGTACCCTTTAGCAAAGAGGAACATTGCCCATGCTGTTCTCTCATGATCATGTGAACCTGAGTAAGCCAACCTACAGTATACAGAGGGATGTTCATTTATGAAAAGTGATGGCTTGTCACTCTTTGGGTGATCTTCTAGAAACAAACTTTATCCTCCGTGGAATGAGCTACTCTTGCAGGGTGAGAGGAAGAGAAAGGAGGTTGGGAATCCCAGAGTGGAGATTGCATTTCACTATAGAATCTGGATTTTGATTTTAACTGGCAGGGTAGATGTAACCTAATAGATGCTCAGCTTCAGGGCTACACATGTCAAGTAGGAAGGTAGAGTAGACACCAAAGAAGCTGCTTCATTCTGACACACACACACACACACACACACACACACACACACACACACACACACACACCAAACAATAAACTCTTAAATGTCTTCAAGACAGAGACATATCTCCTTCTATGGGTGGAATGTCTAAGACTCTAAATAAGATATTTGGTTTTTAAACAGTTACTTTTCTGATCTTGATTGACCCATTTGCTTCCTTTCATAGATAACTGAGACTGAAATACTCTTAAGAGTTACAAATCTAATTTCACAAAAGAATTCTAAGAACTCTAGAATAGACACTCTTCTAGAAAAACACAGACTAGAATATTCAAATTGCTTTTCTGTTGAATTCAACAAGCATGTATTAAGGTGCTGTGCCAAGAATTGGAGATATGACCAGAGGAAAAAAAAAGCAGAACCAACCCTCAAGGAACTAATATTTGACCAAAAGAAATAATAGATAAAAAGACATAAATAGGAGATAACTTGAGAAAAGGGAGAATAGCAATAAGTAGGGTGATCAGTAGTCTTCCTAGAGAAGACGACACTTCAGTTAAACCACAAATGGAACTAAGGTTTCTAGAAGGTAGTGATAATGAGGGATTGGATCCGAGGCATGGGGCATAGATCATTCAAAGACGTCAAACTAAGAAATGTCAAGCTAAGTTTTAGTAAAACTAATTTGACCATTTTGTTTAGAATGTACCATATGAAGGAGAGTGAAATGAAAGAAGTCTGGAAAGGTCTGCTGGAAACAGATTGTAAAGGACTTTTGATGACAGATGTTATTCATTTTAATTCCTAATCTAGCCCAGGTGCGAACAGGCTGCCATTAAAGATTATTGATAAGCGTAATTTTTTTTTAGAAAATTAATTTTGAAAGTTGAATGGAGAAAAAATTGGACGGGGAGAGGAGAGTCTGAGCTAGAAGCAATTAGGAGGCTATTGCCAAAACCTAGCCAAGGAATGTTGAGGGTCTGAACCAGGGCAATGAGCATTTAAGTAAAACATCATAGAATTTTTCAAAATTAGAAAGAATGTCTGTGACCAACTAGTTCAACTCACACATGGAAAAGAATTATCTCTTTCACATATAACACACAGGGGCAGCTAGATGGCACAATGGATAGAACACAGGGTCTGGAGTAAGAAAGACTTGAATTCAAATCCATCTTCTAGACATCTATTACCCGTGTAATCCTGGGAAAGTCATTTAACCACTGTTTGCTTCAGTTTCTTCATCCGTGAAGTGACAGATAAAAGCACCTACCCCCAGGAGCATTGTAAGGTTCAAATGAGATAAGACCTGTAAAGTGCTTTAATACAGTGCTTGGCACACAGTCAGCACTATAAAACTGTTGGCTTATTATTATATTCATGGGTGTTCATCTAGCTTTAGCTTGAAGACCTCCAATGAAGGGGAACGCACTACCTCCCAAGGTAACCCATTTCACTTTTGGATGACTCTCATGGTTGGAAAGAGTGCCCTTATAATCAAACCTAAATTTGCCTCATTGAGAATTCTATCACCATTGTTTCCAGAGAGCAATGAAAAAGAATCTGAGAGATAAGAGGGATATTGTGGAGATAGAATAAATAAAATTTAGTAATTCATGGGACATGGTGGAAGAGAATGAGGGATGTCTCCTTGGAAAATTGGTTTTATTTGATTATGTCTTTTGGTTACAAGGTTGTTTTTTGTTGAAAGGGGCTGATGTCACTCTTTTCTCAGGAGAAAGACAAAACAGATTTTTTTTTAACTGAAAAAATTAAATAAAAAATCTAGAATGATGCTAAAGTTGTGAAACTGGGTAACTTGAAAATGGTGGTATCTTCAACAGAAATATGGAAGTTTGAAGGAAGAGTGTGTGTGTGTGTGTGTGTGTGTGTGTGTGTGTGTGTGTGTGTGTGTACAGGAACAGATAAAGAATTCTGTTTGAATTTAAGATGCCCACATTCTGCAGATAATTGGAGATGTGGTCCTGGGGATAACGAGAGAAATCGGTATTAGTATACAGATTTGGGACTTAATTGTATAGAAATGAAAACTGCAGCTATGTCATTGGGAGAAAGAGTATTGAAAGAAAAGGGTCTAGAACAGGTTCTGGGGGGAACCCCAACTTTGAAAGTTGGGACATAGAGCAGTGTCATCTCTAGTCATCTCTGTGAATCTTTGAGAGCGTGTGTGTGGGGAGACATGGTCAACCAATTTAAAGCTTCTTAAAGATAAGGGTTATAAAAAGATTGCCAGCTTCAGCAATTAATATCATAGGTAACCTTGGAGAGAGCAGTTTTAGTAGGATAAGAAGAGAAGTGAGTGAAACATAAAAAAGTGAAATCGATTAATTTAAGGGGCTTTCCTAGGAGCCAGACTTTGAAAAGACTATAACCTGAGGATACATGGGTACATGGAGAGTTGCTTTTTTTTCAAGGATGGGGTGAGGGGTAGGAGTGGGGAAACTTGGTCAAGCCCTTAAGAAGGGAGGATGTGGTTGTTATTATCTCTGCTACTTAACCCTTTCCTGTGTGACATCAGGCAACTCACTTAATATTTCTATCTCACACTCTTCATCTGCAATGATGATATTTGAATATATGATTTCTAAAATTCTTTTCAGTTCTATTTCCCATAATTGTATTAGTCAAACTTTGAGGTTTGCCTAAAACTAGACAACCAAAGTGAATTTTAGAATGAATTAAATTCAGTTTAAAGACATTTGCTAAATGCCTATTATGTACATGGCCTTGTGCTAATACTGGGGATGTAAAGATGAAAAATAACAGCCATTTCTTGAAGAAATTTATGATCTCGCAAAAGAAGAAATGAAATGTATACAAATAAAAATGGTACAAATTAGAATCTCCTTAGTATATAGGTGAGAATAATTGAAGTAGATGAGAGGTAAAGTCACTTTTACCTGAGAGGACAGAGGAAACTTCAACACTTGAGCTGAGTTTTGAAAGAGGAATAAGATTTCTGCAGATGGAGAAACAGAAAGAGTGCATTCCAGGGTTGGGCAGGGTGGGGGAGAAGCAGAAGGAGGAGCCTGATTAAATACATCAAAACAGAATAAGATAAAATTGAGAGAGGGATTTTTTTTTGGTGGGAAGGTTGGACACAAGGGGGAGTAATCTTAAATAAGACTGGAAAGGAATATTGGAACCAAATTGTGGAAGGCCTTGAATTCCAGGAGAGAAAAAACTGTATTTTATCCTGCAGGCAACTTATGACCTACAAAAATAAACAAACAAAAGACAAAAACAAAACAACAATAGCAAAAACCTTAAAAAATTAGATTTCTCATAAAGACTCATATTTGGGGTACTCTTCAGGGGAAAATTCAGGGTGTTGAATGTTCATTATGCTGCATGGTCATATGAACATAACTTGTTCTGCCTCTATATTTTTAAACCAGTACCAGCATCCTTTGGGAAAAGTACTGCTGTCACCCTTCTGACTTCAGTGGCACACAAATTGTTAGTGTCAGTGACTGTTACAGTAAGAAAGGGTTGGATATTAGCATGAAGTCAGAGCTGCGTTCTAAGTGTCAGACTATACTTCCTAGTAAAATGAAGAGGTCCACATCTGTTGTCTTGGTTTTTTTTTTTTCCAATCTGATCCCAAAGGTTCATGTTATGACATTTGTAACATCTGCTACAAATGCTGAGGTAAGTCAGGCACAACCTTATTACTTCCAATCTAACGCTCCATCCATCCACAGGGCTTTCATATGCCACCAGTATGTCAAGGGAACTAAGAGATGTTGGATCTGCATGAAACAAGGTAATATGCTTCTGTGAGGGAAGGAAGCAAAATCTCCCTCATAGGTCTCTAGGATTTTCTGCCCACCTCTGTTTCTCTCTTGCTGTTTCAGTCTCTGTCACTGACCCCCCATCTTTCTCTCATGTGTATATATATATATATATATATATGTGTGTGTGTGTGTGTGTGTGTATACATTTATATCTCTCTTTCTCTCTGTCTCTCTGTCTGTCTCTTTCTCTCTCTCTCTCAATTCCTGCTTTCCTTTTTCTTTTTCTATCATCATCATCCTCATCCAGCTTTTGACCATTTCAGTGTTTGACAACATATTTTCAGAGGACTCTTTTCTTCCAGGGAAGTACTCAACATAAGTGCATCCGTTCCACAGTGAGGGTGGGAAGGTTACCACTAGGGAAGAAAGAAAAAACAGCACCTTTTATTCTATGTTTAAAACGGCGACTTTTGGACTATGTGTCTACATCTTCATTTCTGGTGCTTTTATGGAGAAAGCAAGCTAAATATTCATCTAACATCAGGGCTGTTGCTTGCACTAATTGGAGTCTTTAAAATCCAATCTACCTTGTAGTTTCCATTTGTAGTTAACTCACTCAATATTGCCCAATCATCTGCTTGCCACCTTTCTCCTTGCTGCTTCTTTCGAGCCTGCAGCAACCTTGTGTCTAGACATCTTTCCAACGATGCTTTGTTGAGCTAGTTTCCTGCACTACTCTCTGGAGGCCACTGATGAAGCTTTAGAAGTTGCATTACCATGTCCAGGACGCTAGGGCACCATTCCATACAAAATGGTAATTTACAATAGAATTTGGCTACACTTCCCTTGCCTTTTGCTTTACTAAATGACTTCTGTACTGAAGCACAGGGAATATAAGACTTAGCCTTGCAAGTTGAGGTCCTCATACTGGAAACCGCATTGTTCATCTGTTTGTCAATATCATTAATGTTATGAGCTTAAATAGACAGCCAACAGAATGAAACTCCCTAGGAGCAGAGACCATTTCTTCTTTGTTTTTGGACTCATGGTGCCTAGTACAGTGCCCTGCTCATAGTAGTAAGTATAAATGATTGAGGAGTTGTTTTCCACCAGGGGGGATTTTCCACTATAATATAGTGACCTAAAACACCTGCTGCATGCTGCAGGGGAAGACCATTCACCATGGGAGTAATTTAGATACTATGAAAGGGAATCTGGTTCAGTCCCTACGCAGGTCTAGCAATTCTAGCCTGGAAAGATCAAGAGCATTAAATACCACATTTACTCCTAGAGAAGCCAGAAGAAAGCTTTTTACAAAATACACATGGCTTCCTAAATTTAACAGCATCTCTGGAGAATTCCTTTTTATTTCTTCCATTGTGACATACAAAGTATGTCACAAATTTATATAAAGTGACAGAATTTCATCTCTAACTCCCATTTCATATGGCCTTCTTTAGCCAGATCACCATCAAGGCCTCCAAACAATGAGAACGTTTCACAAATACTTAGGTCAAGAATCACTCATTGACAGTGTGTCAGCAACTGCCCACTGAAATTTCTTTTGAAAGATTCCCTCATGCCCTATTCTAGTGGGAACTGGCATTCCTTTTAAGAAGTTGAAGGCTTTAGACATAACTTGATTAGGTAAATGTGCACAGCAGCTACCTCTGGAAACCAGAATCAGCTGTAACATCCCTATGGTCCCATCCCCCAGATTTTGTGTAAACAAAAGCCCACACAGTTATTAATGATTACCAAACAGAGGCTAGTTATTGCCTTCATTCTCCTTCTCAAGACCTGGATTTTCCAGAAGCTGCTAGCCCTCTCTTCTTTTTCTCTTGAGTACCATTTGGATTATAGATGTAGGCAAAAATGAAGTGCCACATAAGTTAAACATTTTTTTCCAGGCTGAACAGACCCTGCAAATTGACAAATATATTTTAATGAATACAGGTGGAGCTACCAGAATGAACATTAAACACACACACACACACACACACACACACACACACACACACACACACCAAACCGCCATCAACACAAGCAAAGAAGCAGAATAGATTCAAATCTGGTGAGTTATCATGGACCCTTGAAATGTTATCTCCCAGTCTTCCAAGGTAATGATCATAATTTCCACATAAGGATTTGTGAACATGGAAGATTAGTTAGGGAAAGAATAGATACTGACCCAAAGACACAGCACGCCAAGTGATCTCTAAGGAAGCAGTGAGCAAAGCTAGTTGATTCCCCAAATTACCTTGTGGAATTACATGCCTTTCCACTCCTTTCAGGATGCAGACGGAGAGAGAGAGGGAAGGAGAGGGAGATAATGAAGGTTTGCAAATGAAGTGGGTACAACTATGCAATCAATCAACATTTTCAGGAAAGGAATTTGCATCAGTTGCCAAAACTGAACTGAATAATTGAACCAGAATTCTGATGAGAACTGATTTTGCCACTAGCCAATTATCTTTACTGCTCTTCCAGCTGTCTCCCTTCTCTCTTTCTTTCAAGGAGCTTATGAGTTTTCTCAAATCTGGTGATATTAGGTATGGAATTTTCAATCATGGTGAAACTCATACTTACTAACATCACATCAGACTTCCCCCTCCCCCTCCAAACAAACAAACAACAAACAAACCAAAAGAAGCAACACAAGCGCAAACCAAGTAGGTTAAGGCAAGCGGCGGAATGCACAGCACATGGGGAAAAGGCCAGACTAGAAAATGTTTCTGTCCTCTACATTGGAAGAAAGTGATATTCCAGAATATTACTGCTACCCAGCCTGCTCTAAATGCAATCACATTTTCAGCACATCTAGGTGGTGGTTAACAGTGCAATGCACCTTGGTGGAACACCTTGGGAGGTCAGATGTAAGATCTTAAAAGTCAAGATCCACAGTTTGCACACAGAGGAGCAGCTCTCCTTGGACTTCCTGCCGACACCTATTTGTCCAAAACCATGCTCAGTCTCCCTCTTCCTCCCCCAACTTTGAGAAGCCTTCATCCTTTCCCCACAACCGTGAATGTCACCTCTATCCTCCTGGTAATGATGACTCAGGCTCAAACCATCTCAAAGCTCCATGCAGTAACAGGAAAACCCTGGGTGTGTGATTTCAGAAGGCTGTTTTCCATCCCCAAATGGGCCTGCCTGCCAACTCAGTGCCTGGAAAAATAAATAAGGGACATGCCACATCTTCTGGATTTACACAGGCTTCCACATACCATCAAAGGTTCAAGACCACACCTTGGGGTGGCCAAACTTTGAGACTTTCCTTTCCGTTTGCCAGGTTATCAACACTGTTCACTGGAGTTCTCAGCCTCTCCTAATTCTTGTTCTTGAGACTACATTTAACAAAGTTTACTTTAGAACCCAAGAGTATTTTAACAGTTTGTACATAAGGGAGAACATTTTCCTACTCATATCTGGACAACACCAAGACAGACTCTAGATCCTTCCATTTCACAAACTTCTGAGACCATTGGCCAAAATTTAGAAAGATGGGACTACTTGTAATTTTTGTTGCTCTTCTCCAATTGTCTTCAAAAGGTTTTGTTGTTGTTGATGTTAGGGTTTTGCAGTTATGTCCTTCTTGTAATCAAGATCAGTGGGCCAGTCAGTTAATACATATTTATTTATTAAGTACCTACTATGTGCCAAGTGCAGCATTATACCCTGGGGATAGAAAGGTAGAAGGTAGTCCTTGTTCTCAAGGAGCTCACAGTCTGATGGGAGACACAAGATGAAAATAATTATGTACAAACAAGTTATATACAGGGATTAATTGGAAATCATCAATAGAGGGAAGGTATTAGAACTACAAAGGATTGGTAAAGGCTTCTTGTAGAAGGTGGGATTTTAGCTGGGACTTGAAGGAAGTCAGGGAACCCAGGAGGCAGCAAGAGGGAGGGAAAGCATTCCATACATGGGGGACAGTCAGTGAAAATGTCTGGAATCTGAAAATGGAGGGTCATATTTGGGGAGTAGCAAGAAGGCTGGTGTCACTGGATCAAAATTATGGGGACGGGGCAAAGAGGGAGGAAGGGTGTAAGAAGACTGAAAAGGTAGGAGAGGGTGTCAGGCCAAAAAGGGCTTTGAATGTCAGAGGATTTTACATTTGATCCTGAATGTGATAAGGAACCACTGGAGATGTTCACCTGCTTGATGCTACTGAAGACCTCATTAGCTATGTTTTTGTTTCCTATTCTATGACAAAAAGATTAAGTAACTGTCATCTGAACCCTTTGCCCAAGACCTCAAGCCATTTGTAGCATAGCTTGGTACATAAAGGACTTCCTGAGAACACAGAGAAAGCTGACCTGGATCTTTTCTTCTCCCTTATCAAGTGGGTGAGATGACATGATCAGATGTTTAGGAAAAGCACATTGACTGCTGAGTAGAGCATGAACAGGAGTGGGGAGCGAATTTTTGCAGGGAGAGCAACCAGCAAGCTAATGTCATAATGTCCATATAGGAGGTAATGAGGGTCTGCATTACAGTGGTGTCAGGGGAGAAAAAGGGGCGCATTCAAGAGGTGTTGCAAAGGTGAAATCGAAGGCCTTGGCAGCTGATTGGATATGGGGTTGGGGGAAGGGTGAGAGTCTGTCAAATATTAGTAATCACTTAGGTGCTTATGGTACTTTACTATTACAAAATGCTTTCACATATATTAGCTCACTTGACATTCATAACAGTTCTAAGAAGGGAATGTACTGATGTTAACCCTAGGAAAAGAATGAAGTCCAAATTTAGTGCACTTTCTATTATCTTATGCTGCCTTTTTCCTCAACAGGAAGGAAATACATGCGATTTTTTCATCCAACTGGATGCAAATTAAAATAAGAAAACACCAGGTCTTTTTTTATTTTTTGGAAAAGCTACTAAAAAGAAAGTGAAAAATACTGGATTATTACTATGTTATTAAGTTCATGAATTTTGATTAAGACGAGTAAGTAAGAACATAGGAGTTGCTATAACTTGGATGGGTGGGATGGAGGGTGGCATTTGAAGCATTCAGGGAGACTGAGGAATCAAACTGAAGAAGCAGATGGTCTGCCTTAACCCAGGAATCTTCTTACCATCAGATGAAATCAGCCGTCCTAGGACTACTGTGCTTAGGTGTAATATTTTGGTTGCAGTGCTAATAACGTTGATATAAGGCAGAAGAAAAGATCTAGGTCAGCTTTCTCTGTGTCCTCAGTAAGTCCTTTTATGTACCAGGATATGCTACAAATGGCTTGAGGTTTTGGACAAAGGAAATACTGACGGGTTTGGATGACAGTTACTTAATCTTTATGTCACAGGACGGGGAACAAAAAACATAGCTAACGAGGTCTTCAGCAGCATTAATGGTGCAAGTGGCTAAAACTATGCAAGCATTAGTCAAAAGACATTCTTTTCTGATCTTTGGCATTTTGGGGTACCATAGGAACTAGAGAAGATTGAGAACATTCAGAGGAAGGTGGTCAGAATTATCTGAAAACTTGAAACATTCTATGCACGAATCTGTTGAATTAACTAGGGTTCTTGACCATGAAAAGAGAAAAGTTCAGGTCTTCAAGTATTTGAAGAAGATGGAGCAGATTTGGTCTGCATGTCCCCAGAGACAGAACCAAGAACAGCAAATGGAAAACTAGAGAGTGGCAAACTTAGAATCAATTGGGGGGGGGGGGGAACCTAATAATTAAAATTATCCCAAAGTGGAATCTGCTCCTTCTGGAGGGAGTAGGTTGTGAGGCAAGGAAGTAAGCAAGCCAGAAAGGAAAGAAACAAGTAAATAAGAAATAAAAGAAAGAAGGAAGGAAGGAAAAAAAGGAAAGAAAGAAGGCAAGAATGAAGAAAAGAAGGAAGGACAGAGGGAAGAAAAGACAGAAGGAAGAAAGGAAAGAAGCACTTATTAAGTGCGTACTATATACCAGATGCTGTACTAGGAGCTTTAGAAATATTATCTCATTTTACAAATATTATTTCTCCTTGTGGTTGCCATCCCTTGATTCACTTAAAAAGGCCTATTTACTGAATGGGCATTACCTCACTCAAAGTGAGTACTTGAAAGAATTTTAGCCTAAAAGGGTCAGGGTCTCCCATTGCATCCTGGGCCATCTCCGGTCATCCTGATAGATATCTGGCCATTGGACCCTGATGGCTCTGCAGGAGAAAGCAAGGCCAGTGACTTTGCACAGCCCTCCCTAACTCATATCAAATTCATTTGCAAATCATATCATCGTGTCCCTGACATCCTCTCTGAGAATGAAAGACAAACCACACACACACACACACACACACATACACACACACACATACACACATATACACCTCTCTTTTTTAGCTTAGAAAGGCTATTGGGGATGGTATAGAGGGGAATTTCTTTTTCAGATGTAGGTAAGACTAGATTGAATCCATGCTTCCTTCTAACTCAGATCACTTCCTGAGTCCTTCCCAATTTTCTCAGTCTTGACACCTTAACACTGGAAGTGATTTTCTCACCTTGGATCAAGATGATTTTCTATATGGAAAGTGACAAAATTAAATATTTTATAAATTCAAAGATATTTCATCAACAACATTCAAAATTTCAGGAAAATAGTGCTGAAAGGTAAGATGTTCTGAAAAAATACTGCCTCCCTCTCTTCTTAGTTTCCTCCTCTTTCCTCTCCCCTACTACCTAACCCCCATAATTCTTTCTTCTTTGGTTGCTGTTCTATATTCCCAAGTTCAAGTAGTTCACATTTGGTGCTTTTAAAATATGGTAGTGGATATAAGGTCATTGTGATTCTCCTGAGTCACTTTCAATTATTTTACTTCAATTTATTCATAGCATTTCTTGCTGCCCTATTTTCACCCACAAAATTAAACACACTGCGGAGATTAACTCAACTCTTTTAGTTAGGTTTATGAGCTTATTTGACTCACTAAGTAGATTTCTTACTTCACTCTTCAAAAAGAAGGGCATCTTCAAAAAGCTAGCTTCACAACATATATTCAGTCTTGTCCCTCCTGGTTGTGATATAAAGCAATGGGAGCTGTTTTTTTCCTCTTAATTCATCCACATATTGTCCTTGTTGCTTCATAAGCACCACGAGGGCATGTACTGTAGCCTTTTAACACTCTCTGCAGTTTAGTATCACATACAAATCGATCCTTGCTAAATACTTTTGACGATGTGGAGTACGAAGAAGCTACTGAGGTGAAAATACATAAGCCAAGTTTTTAAAACATCTAGAGTGATGTATAACCATTTTGTAAAAAAAAATAAAAAATAAAAAAAATTAAGGATACTGTGTCATTAAGGATTTTTTAAAAAGAGATGAAATTGGATATGAGGTGATATATGCATAGCCTAATGTAGAAATCTAAGTAATAAAATTATAATTTGTAGTAGAAATAATTCCATAAATTTTAAAGTCCTAAAAATTCACAGCTATGCTTTGGTTCCTTACCAGGGATTTTCAGAGTAAACATGATAACCTACTAACTTCAAAGAAGAAAAACGTTTGGAGGGGGGGTACTGAGGACTGAGGAGAGACCTGGTATTTCATCCAGAAAGGCTAAAACAATAAAAAAAAATACAAAGACATATAGTATGGTAGACTTGGGATGAGAAAGATCTGGGCAAAGATCTCACCACAGAAATTTACCTTCTGAATGACCTTGGGTAAATCACTTAACTTCTCTGACCCTCAATGTCAGTAAAATTTAGATAATAATCACACCAACCTCACAGGGCTATTATGATCAACTGAGATATAAATATATGTGTATGCGTATATAATACATATATACACATATGTAAAATACATGTGTATAAAATTTATACCTTGTGAAACATACATATACAAACATATGCAATACATATATGTATTATATAGAAAATTATAAATATGTTAGATATAACGTATATAATATATGTCAATATCTACCTCTCTATCATCTGTCTACCCACTGCCTAAGGTTTTAGGGCTATTCATTCAACTACCACATATTTTAGGTATTTCAAGAAGGTTCAGAGCTCAAGTACAGAAAATGTACATTTAGCTAGGCTTTTCAAAAGAAGTGCCACTTATTAGAACACGTCATGATGTTTTAGTTGGGGAAATATGGGTACCATAGACACAGAAGAGCTTGTAATAGTTTCTTAAGCTGAAGAAGATTCTGATTTTGACTTACACATGCCCACTGCCTTCTACAAAATAGTAGTAATAAAAGAGCTTACCTTCAATAATCATCGAGGCCATGTGTATGATAAATTATTTAAAAATATATGTAAATGTATATGCATATTTGTATGTATATGTGTACATTTACATGCATATGCATGTGTGCATGGAGACAGACATGCACACAACTCAACTGGATCTGTGATCTTGATTACAGACATAATTCATTTATGACTGCCTCTCGTGTAAGACTTGGCAATGTCCTCCTGTATTTTCTTTTTAGGTCACCCAAAAGCTAGAGGCCTTCTTTGTGATAGGAAGGAAGAAAGAGAGAAACAGAGAAAGAAAGGATGGAAGGAAGGAAGGAAGGAAGGAAGGAAGGAAGGAAGGAAGGAAGGAAGGAAGGAAGGAAGAGAGAGGAGGAAGGAAAGATAGGAGAGAGGAAGAAAAGAAAAGATAATAAAAAAGAAAGACAGCAATAATTATACCCCAGAGTGTTTTGTCCACTACTCTGCAGCTCTGATCACCTGTGCCATGTTTATTGTCAGACCCACCTGGATGACAGGTCCTGTGCTTAATGTCTGTTGTGTATTTGATTACTGACTGGTGACTATTTCCAATGAGCATAATAGACTACTGACTGACTGTTGGTAATACCCACCAATCTTTCCAGATTACACATGTAAGAGCTGAAAATAAAAGAAAACTAATTTCAGATATTTTAAAAAATACTTTCTGTCTGGAGGCTTGAAACAGTCTCAATATACATCTCACATCAGTCAGGTTGGCAAGCTTGTATCGACTCTATTAAATAATAATAAAAAAAAGGTTCATGAATTTCAAGCTTGGAGGGCTCTAATTACCTCATGCTCAAACTTTAACTACAAAACTCGATAAATTGCTGCACTAAAACCTTAGAAGATCCTCCACCTGATTTGTGTGAATGCATCTAAAGCCCAGTGATGCTGATCCTGGGAAGGGGTGTTTGTGTGTGTTTGTGTGTGTGTGTGTGTGTGTGTGTGTGTTCCTTTGCAGTGGAGTCCTCTGGGAATACATTTTAGACCTATTTCTAATGAGTATGTAAAGATTACTTGGATGTTGGGTAAAGCTACCCAGTAAATTAGTCAATCTGAGATTTTATTGTCTAAAAAAAAGCATCCCAGCAGCCTTTAAGCCAAGGAATACTGGGCCAATGTGAGTCATTCAGTTCTAGTTATTTGTTTTGCCAGGTACAAGCAATTCAGACTCAGCACATGTTGTTAGCTGTAAAGCACAGATAACTCAGCTTTGTTTTTTAGGGGGGGAGGCTCTAAGAAGAGTGACCCTTTCTTGAACTGATTTATATACACTCAGAGGGGGTCCTGAGTTTATTCTAGTTTCCTGAATGTATGGTCTTCATTAAAAAAGCAAAAAAGCTAAAACCTGGGTATAATATGCATAGTGTTAAGTAAATACTTTGTGCTTATACCCTGACAGCCAAGAAATCTTGAGAGGAACCACTGCAGTAGACAGAGGAGAACGCAGAAACCAAACATGACTTTTATATCTCTTCTAAACATTCATATTTTATCAAAGATGCACTGTGGAGAAATGTGGTTTCCTCTCCGCCTATTCTAACAGTCTCCTTGGCTATTTATCTAGTTACAAACTTTTTTAGATGTGAAATATTTTAAAAAGTCCTTTGGAAATGGCCTGAGGTAATTTCAAACTTAACAGACCCTGTCCCACCAGAGCTCATTACAGTGAATTTTATAACAAAGTACCCTCTACTTAATTTTCAGAGCTTAGCCAAGTGTACTAGAAATGCAGCTGCATTAAGTGCAATTAATGGTATAATAAAAGCAGTGGAGGGCTGTTTAACACTCGAGAACCAGCAGTAAACAGTGGCTCCATGTTCTCTAACAGTCAGTGATGTGTCAAAGCAGCTGAAGTGTGAGATTTCCTATACCAAGGGGGAAAGCCAGTGTCTCCTACTGGGAAAGAATCTTCTGTCCTTCAAGAATCCCACACAGAAATGGCATAGAAGGAAATAAAATGATTCCCTCCAGTTATGCCTCTACTCCCTTTGAGCGGGAGTCCAAAACAATAAGCTCATATTCCCATCAGTGAGGGAAATAGACAAATTCAATTTCACAAAAAATGAGCCTAATAGCAAGTGACTCATATAATGCACAAAATGATTTGGTTTCATAACTAACAAAGTTTACTGTCAAATGACAGGGGAAAAAAGGAAGGAAACATCCTTTCTGTAATAGAGCAAATTGTGGTAGTATGTTTATTTTTTTTTAAACCATAATGTCGTTAGAAAATCTGAAAGACTGCATAGGTATAAATGTACCATTTGGCATTTGAGTGTGAAGAGCTAGAATTAATGAAAAAACAAATAGGCAACAGCTGATAAAAAAAGCAAAGTACCATTTGGAAAGACCAACACATACACACAACATATATAGCATACTGATTTATATATAATGATCCAATATATAATTTATATATAACGATTTACTGCTGATGAGAATTTTGCAATCTTACATTTTACATTGTACAGTAACTGTGATATGAAATATATGAATTACTTAAGGTTTATATCAACCAAGAGCCAGGTTAATTCACTTCTCACGAGTATAGAAGGTATAAGAGTGCAAAGAATCAAGAGGATGAAGAATTTTAAGCAAACCAGCCACTTCCCACATCCTCATGGGGAGGGCAAAGGAAGTACACCTTTCCAAAAGCTAGTGGATAGAAGAGTGAAGAGAAATCCACTCTTGCTTTCTGTATTCGATACAATACCATTTCCATCGCTTGGATTTTACAGTTGTTCATGGTGCTCCTTTCTTGAATTATTTCTGATTCTGTCCTTCACATATTCTATTTCCAGCCAATCTGGTCTATCAGCAATTCCCTGAAATTAGCACTCCAACTCCTATTTTGTGTCTTAAAGGAGATGTCCTCCCAGGCTTAGATTGACTTCCTCTGCCTTTGGGAATGTTTGGCTTCCTTCAACATCCAGTTGAGGTACCACTTTCTATGGGAAGCCCTTCCTAATTCCCTTGGGTGCTGCTCTTACACAATTTATCTTGTATTCATTTAAGCATTTATATGTTGTTCCCCTCAGAACAATGGAAGTTATTTGAAGATAGAGACTGATATTTGCTTTTTTTCTTTCTTTCTAAGTTTGGAATTTCACCAAGCTATATCCAAAAGGTCTATATCAGGAGCCATATTTGGCCTTCTGGGTCCTCTCCTTTGACTGCATCCAAACTTCACACAACAAATCCTCTTAATAAAAGAATTTGTTCTGTTAAACTTGGACTCAGTCAAAAGGCTGCACCCAGCAACCTAGAAGGCTGCATATTCCCCACCCTACTTAGTCTATAACAAGTATAGACTTTATACTTAATAGATACGTCTTACAGAGTTACCTGAGGCTCTGAGAAGTTCCCAGACTAGTGAGTCAGAGATAGTTTGTTTGTCTGACTTAAAATCATTTAGCAAATGTTTAATGTAAGTTTGTCGACTGTAGATATATATATATGTAAAAATATAAATAAGTGTACGTGTGTGTGTGTGTGTTTGTACAGTGTGGTGGCATACCGGTTAGAGTGTCAGACCTGAAGTCAGGAAGACTCATTTTCCTAAGTTTCAATCTGGCCTCAGATACTAGCTATGTGACCCTGGCCAACCTATTTACCTCAGTTTCCTCATCTGTAAAATGAGCTGGAGAAGGAAATGGCAAACCATTTTACTATCTTTGCCACCAAAACCCTAGATAGAAGACATGAAAAGTCAGACATAACTGAACACTAAACAACTATTATACCCCCAAAAAACTTAAATGTTATTGAATTTCAAAACAAAGACTTATTTAAGATATGAGAGTAAGTACAAAGTAAAATTTTAACTTTATTTTTTCTTATTTTCTGAAGGTAGAAGTGGCGATATAAAGTGAAATTAATAGAAGAAAGGAGAAGAACAAGGACCTAGAAATACACAAATTGATATATGAAGCCATGAATAACAGAGAGTTGACTGAAAGCTAATCTTAGGTAGTTGGGATCAAGTTTGATAAAATGAATGTTCTTTTGAGTGCACACACATGTCCCTTAAGAATGAAATGCTCAGCTCAATAGCAAGTAAGCCAGTTTAACCTGAAATGCATGAAGGGAAGCCTAGGAAAGTGGACTGGAGATTGGTTGTGAGTGTCTTTCAAGCTAAGAAGTCTGTATTTTATCCTTGGGATTCATGGGACTTTCTTGAGTCAAGAAATGATGGGGTCAGACTTAGGTGTAAGGAAGATTACTTCAACAGTTTTTTGGGAGATGGCTGGGAGAGGTGAGAGATGGGAGGATAGACAACCTCTTGTGCCTTAGTCTCTCCCTCTGTAAAATGCAAAGGCTAGATGATCATTGAGGTCTCTTAATTTCAGGTCCTCTGTTCTTTTTTTCTCCTCCATACTCACACAAATACAAAGACAAATGGTAAGCCTAAAGCGGTCTCTCTACAACTTCCTACCACTGAACTTGGTTCTTTCTCCAGGTCAAAGACAACTCATATCACTTAAAACAGAATACAGACGGACTGAAAAGTTGCCTTGATCTGAATCACTTGCTATATAGATATAGCCAGATGAATGACCCACAGATGCTCACTCTTGCCACTTGTGGATTCATCATTTCCAGGGCAGTGAAGGGTACGGGGGGGGGGGGGGGGAGGGGGACACAGAAAGGGAGGAAGAAAAAAAAGGAGAAACATTTACATGCTAACTTTATCATATGTTTAAAAGGAAGAAAAAGTTGTACATGACAGATTGCAATTTCATGTACAATCATTTTGTTTATTATACTATGCTGTAGAAATGCTTCTTTTATTCCATAAAATAAAAAGAAAAAACACTTAAAAAATAAAAATTTATACATTAAAACAAGAAACCTTAATAAACAGTATCTTTTGGCTTACCTCTAACTGCTATAATTCTATAGATAAGATTTGGCAAAGTAGATGCAAATATAAAGCATATTTCAAAGAATATTTGTCAAATCTCATTTTTATATCACACTACTTTGAACTATTTGATTTAAACAGGGAATAATAAAGATAATAATAATTCATATTTTTATTTTTCCAAAGTCATCATGAATTCCTCGTTTGAAGGGCAACAAATACCTTATTTAGAGTTTCCATAGAATGTGTTCCAGGTCACTGATTAGCAAAGGCAAAAGTAATGAAAGTTCTCTATTTCTATATATGTATTCTATAAGTGTGTGTATGTATTATATACATGGACTTATATGTGTTCATTGAATAACGCAGGCAGTTTCTTGTTGGACTTATACCTAAAAAGATTTTCCTTTCTGCTATCTGCAATTTTGCATTTAAGTCATACAAATTAAATATTCTATGTCATTACTGCATTATACTTTTTTTTAAAAGTCAGGTACCTTTGAGAGGATTCATATAGCAATCATTCATATGTTAGTATGAATTAGTTTAGCTGTATTTCTTTGGTTCAACACTTACTCGAGATAAAATACAATGAAGAATGAGAGTTTTAAACAGTCCTTTGGTATGTATACTACTATTATTTCATTTCACAGATGAAGAAATAGAGGCAGAGATAGACTAAATGACTTGCCTAGGGTCATAGCTGGTCATTGTGTGAGGCAGGATTTGACCTCAGATCTTCTTGTTTACAATGTTCTACCTACTGCACTAGCCAGCTGCCTCATAAGCCTGCTATGTCTTTATGAACACATAGAAAGAATGTATCTTGAAGGTTGTCAAGCTACATCCTTTATCAGGCTCTAAATACAATTTAAAAGGAAAAGTAATATACACATGGATGTACACACACATACACACACATAGCTATATGGACATTGATGTAGCATAATGTTCAGCCCTATGTGGCATCAATTTTATTTTCCCGTCAACTATAATTTTCCCTAAAGACTGTTGACTTCTTTATGGTATAATAAAGTTTAGTCCAGGATTACAATAAAAAAGCTTTCATAATATCCATGACCCAGACATTTCGAATTAATTTTTAAATTGCATGTGATAATCAGAACAAATGGGTAACTGGATGCTTGTGACCTTGAAAACAGGCTTTTCTTAACTTCTTGTGCCTGTTTTCATTTTGTCTTTAAGGCCAAGTTTCATTAGGTAAAAGCTAAGTTTAGAAGATTGTTTTGTGTATACGTCAAGTAAATGCTTTATTTAATTAGAGTTTGTTGTGATTTTGAATTTAGGGTGAATTAGCTCATCCACAGAGGAATGGTAACTTTTAAATCACACCTTCACAAAATGTCAGTATGGGGCTATTTCCCTAAGTGGAGACAGAAGCCTTGAGATGAAATTTCAGTGCCTGGAATTTGATCACTCAGAAATGAGGACCTTCAATTTTTTTTGACATTAAAGAAATAATGTCCCTTCATCCATGGAATGCTAGAACTCAATGAGAATTTAGAGATGATACAGTCCCTTCCCCAATCTCCTTATTTTAGAGATGAGAGAACAGAATCACAGAGAGGGAAAGTATTTGTACAAGGTTATAGAATTATCTCTGGACTAGAATTCCTAGAATTTTCATTCACAATCCAGGTCTCTTTCAGGGTGACAGAGAAGAAGAGAACTTGATCTGGAATTAGGATAGATAGGGATTTGAATCTTGTCCCAGGCATTTAGTAACTGTTTGGTCTTAGGTGAAGTTCTTTATCTTCCTAAACCTCAGTTTCTCTCTCTCTCTCTGTCTCTCTCTCTCTGTCTCTCTGTCTCTCTGTCTCTCTCTCTCTGTCTCTCTCTCTGTCTCTCTCTCTGTCTCTCTCTCTCTCTCTCTCTCTCTCTCTCCATATACATACACACATGTACACGTAGGGGGTACAGTACTGACTTTATGGGGTTATTAAGGATAAATGTGATGACATAAGTAAAGTATTTTTCAAACTTAAAGCAATGTGTAAATTTGAGCTAATAGTATTATTTCATTTCAAGCACTACTATTCACTACATGAAGCCTTTCCTAATCCCCCAGTTCCTAGTGCCTACATAGTGCTCTACAGAAGGTCTAATTTCTATATAAGTATTTTATGAGGGCCGTTAGGTAGCACCATAGGGCACAGATTACTGGGTCTGCAGTCAGGAAGATGAGTTTTCCTGAGTTCATATCCAGCCTCAGTCTTAATAACTGTATAATCCTGGGCAAGTCACTTGATTCTCTTTGCCTCAGTTTCCTCATCTGAAAAATGAGCTGGAGAAGGAAATGACAAACCACTCCAATATCTTTGTTTAAGAAAACCCCAGATGGGGTCATGAAGACTCAGACATGACCAAAACAGCCGTTTACAACAGAAAAAACAACTAGAGGAACATGGCAGTCATAAGTAGGCTGCAGTGTACTGCTAGACTACTAGGCTCATCTCTTTGAATAAGAATATTTTTAGAAAGGCAGCTAAGTGGCACCATAGTGCACAGAGTGCAAGACCTGGAGTCAGAAGACTCATTTTCCCTGGTTCAAATCTGGCCTCAGACACTTACTATCTTATCCTTATCATGTAAGTATATATGCATGTCTCTAGGTATTTGCATACACATGGGTGTAAGGATAAGAAATATAGGTTAGTGATGAATGAAAAAAAGAGAATGGTGGTTTAGAATATCCACTAGATACATAGTACATAGTCAACGTAAAGAAAAAGTTGAGAACCCCTAAATGTTTACTAGCCTAAATGGAAGGAATTGTAGAAGGCAAAAAACACAGGTAGCAAAGAGGAGGAAGAAATACAAAAGGAGATAAAGGATTTTGAAAAGAAACCCAGAATCATCCCTGCTGAGTTCCACATAAGCTCTAGTCCAACAAAAGCTTAGGGATGGTAAATCACCTTACAAAACACATCCTGGGAAGATGTGGATTCAATTTCAGAGCAATATGGACCACCAGCAGCAGAGATGCTATTCCTGGAATTTCAACGCAAAACAAATGTACAGATGTTGGCATAAAAGTCAAACTGTTGGTAATGGAATTGAAAATAAAGATCCAGGAATGAAATTAGAAGATATAAAGAATTAGTCATGCAATAAAGGAGACCATTACATGCATGGCATGGAGCACAGGAGGCCAGCACCTTATGACACTCTGAAACCAGCACCAATCAAATGACTGGGCTAAGAGAAATTGAGCAAGGATACAGAATAAAACAAATACTGTATTAAAATCACCATCTCCATAGGCAGGATGTAAAAATCAGATCACACTCATTGAAAAATAATTCATTAAACTGCACCCCAGCAGGACGTAAAGAACAACAAATAGAATAAAAAGATATTGAGCAGCAGGGGGGAATAAACTTTACAAAACTATTAAACCATGCAACAAAGAAAAATAATACAAGAGGGAAACAATGAAAGCGTCAGGCTAATATATAAAAGAACCATGTTAATTCATAAGAGGAGACATCATGAAAAAGACAGATCCTTATCATTAAAATTCAGAATTGCTATACACACCATTTTTGGTTTGTTTTTTAATCTTTTTTGAGATATCAAAACTGACCTCATGCTAGAGAAAGAAGAAAACAAGTTTTATTAAGTGCTACTATGTGCTAGGCACTATCCTAAGCACTTAAAAAATATTATTTCATTTAACACTGACAATAACCCTGGGAAGCAGGTGCTATTATTATACAGATAAGGGGACTGTGGCAGACAGAGATTAGGTGATTTATCCAGTGTGAAAAAGTTAGTAAATGTCAGAGGTGATACTTGAACTCAGATCTCCTTGACGCAGGTATGGCACTCTATCTATCCATTGTGTTACCTGGAGAAAAAAGGATTGAAATAGACAGGTAGGTTTCTACATGCTGGGACTGGAAAAGCTCTGCACCAAATGACTCGTCCAAATGTCAGAATCATCCCTAGGATATCAGAAATATATTTTTGTTCTTGGTGCAGAGATGAACATATATATAATATGTATATATATACATACACATATACATATATACATATACATACATACATACACATACACACATATATATGTGTATATAAATGATCTGATGAAAATATTTGCTCCTGAAGTTTATATTAATAGTAATAACAGCTAGTAGTGCTTTAATGTTTGGAAATATTATCTTATACAGGACATTTTACCTCCTTCTCTCTAGCCTTTCTCACTAATCCATTGCATGGTTTCTACTTACAGAACTATTTTGTTTTTGCTTTTAGAACTGATTATAAAACTATAATTGTGTTTATTGTTGTTCAGTCATTTCAGTCATGTCTAACTCTTTGTGATCCCATTTGGGATTTTCTTGGCAAAGATACTGCAATGGTGTGCCCTTTCCTTCTCCAGCCCATTTTACAGATGAGAAAACTGAGGCAAACAGGGTTAAGTGACTTCCCCAGGGTCATGTAGCTAGTAAGTATCTGAAGCCAAATTTGAACTCTGGAAGATGAGTCTTCTCGACACTAAGCCTGGCACTCTATCCACTGCGTCACTTAAAGCTCAATCTATACATGTAGGCACAGTCCTAATATAAAAACTCTAGACTTTGAGTCAAGGGACCTTGGGTTGACTCTTTGCTTTGCTACTTGCAACCTTTGTGATCTTGGGCAAATCATTTAACTTCTAATAGCCTCAGCCTCAACTTTTCATCTGTAAAATGAAATGAGTAGGCTAAATCATTTTTATAGTCAATTCCACTTCTAAATAACAAATATAAAATATTGAAGCATACTCTAACGGTTATTTTTTTCAAGAATTGTCAACCCTCCCATCTGTCAAAGATAAACACTCTCCTCTAGAATGTGGTCTAGAATTCCATCTCTAAAATTGCACTTCTTTGTGATGCCAGAGGCATATCTCTACAATCGGCTTTTGAAAGGTCAGGAAGGGAAGGAGAGACAGGAGGCTGCCTTTTTTTTTTTAAATTAAACTTTAGCAAAGTGAAATAGTTTGTCAGCTATTCTAATTGTCACATTGGAAAATAAAAGGCAAATCTAAGGAGTGCAAATAATTCTGAGCAACTTTGATATAGAGTTAAAATGGCTTTTATAAGAGATCTAATCTAACATTCTTATTTTACAGGTAAAGAAACCCAGAATGATTGAGCAACTTGCCAAAGGTCCCTCAGGCTGGAAGTAGTAAGAAGGTTAAAATGACAGAGAGTTTAATGGTGAATTTGTAGGTGTATATTTGGGAAGTAAGGTAAGGGAAAAGGAGGGTATTTGGAGAGGATACAACAAAGTCAGAAGAGATGAAATTCAAATGGAAATTCAAATGGATGAAATTCCAGTGGAGGGTCCTGGAAAACAATAACAATGCTTAAAAACCATCAGAACCAAAGAAGTTGGAAAAAACTGAGGATTATACACTGAAGATGAATTCTACTGAAAACTATATTGTTTGGGGAAAAGAAAAAAATGCTATTCAATTCCCATTTGCAGATTTATTCTTCTTTCCCCCAATTCTAGGCAACTCAGGTTACTCTGGCAACAGAGTCAGGAACTCAAGAAACTGATTGTATGGAAGTTCAAATTTAAGGTCTAACTTACAAAACGTAAGTACTAATCTATTCAAGATGGGCATTGTTGTTGGGTTTCTTTGTGTGCGTGTGGGTGGAGATGCACATTTTACTGTGCAATCTCAACATCATTCTAGACATCAGCAATAAATGTCCACAGTCATTCATGAGATGAGCTGGTCTCTCCACTAACAATTAGAATCTCAAGCTTTGCTTCTATTTATCTACCTTGGCAATTGGTTATGGCACAGATAAACAACCTATGTTTGTCTTTAAAAGCAAAGTTATTTTCCAGATATAAGTTCCAATAAGTTATGCTCAAGACCTTAAGCCTTGTATCTTTTTTCTACTTTATATCTGTAAATTTGGAATGGGATAAGGGAGAAAAAAAGAGCAAAATGGGAAAGGTGTGTGTGGGAAAGTATCTTTAGTCATATTTTCTTTTACAATTCCTGCTAAATAGAGATTTTTGATATCAGTTAGTAATATTTCTTTTTTTAATGGCTAAGTTATAAACACCTGAAAACCAGCAGGTGCCACTAAAATAAATCATTTGGAGACTGCATGGGACTTCCTTAATTTCAAATATGGATCATACTTGATAATTTTTTAAGAGACAAAGTATAGAAGGTTTCATTTTATTACCATAGAAAGATTAATTGGCACTAATGTATGCAAACAATTTATACATCAATGAATAATTTTGCTTATTGTGGTGTGCTTTAGCAAAGGACAACCATGAATGAATAAATAAAAAGTCACTTAATTTGCCCACTCTGTGCAAAGCACAATGCTAAGCTTTGGGGATAGAATTAGAAAAGCTTGACCGTCTGCGCTCTTGAGAGTCTTACAATCTGTTGGGGAGACATTACATATAATTCTCAGTTACAAGTCAGATGGAAAGGCCCAGTGGACCTTAGGGTTCAGTGCAAGGTAACGTTTCTTCTTTCATGTCATTTCCATGGATAAAATCATATCTGTCCACTCATCAAAAAATAAGTAGTGAAAGGATTTGGGCAAACACATTCCGAAAGAAGAATTAAAAACTATTAACAACCATATGAAAGAATGCTCCGAGTCACTTATAATGACTGAAATGTATTCATCTGTCAACAAATGTGTTAATTATTTATTAACTATAAATTAGGAACTGAGTTAGACAATAAAGATAGAAATACAAAAAAAGAAAACAATAATAGTCTCAATGACAACAAGTCCTAGCTCTTCATGGGTGAATTTGATATTTTAGAAACTTACAGTGGTCATCATACTCTATGAATTGGCATAGACAACACAACATGGGGATAGTAAAACACTGGAGGAGTTGTGGGAAGGTAGGAACACTAATTCATTGTTGTGGCAGCTGTACTATGTTGGTAGAATCCATATAACCATTTTAGAAAGCAATTTAGAATTATGCAAATAAATTGGCTAAAATGCCATATTCTTTGACTTGGAGATTCCACAACTAGGAATATATCCCAAGAAGGTTATTGATAAGAAATATTTTCCGAAATATTTAGAACAGTACACTGGGGAGTAGAAAAGAACAAGAATCAAAGTAGATGCCCACTGATTGAGGAATGTTTAAATAAATTGTAGTACCTGAATGTAATATCACTATGCCATAATATATTATTAATTTGATGAATACAAAGAAACATGGACTGATGCAAAGAGAAGTAAGCAGATGCAGGAAAGCAATATACAAGATGACTCCATTAACAATCATGAAGCAACAAAAAGTGAATGTCGCAAAATTGCAAACAAATATTGCCCTCCAAAAGAGATAACTAGTGTTTTTCAGAAGTGAGAAGACCATGGGTATGGAGCATTGCTTATATTTTCAGACTTTAGATGCATTGATTAATTTTATAGATTTTTCTTCTTTTTCTTTAAAAAAATCTGTTAGATGGAATGGTTCTTGGGAAGTGAGATGGATACTGGGAGAAATTTTGACACTAAAAAAAGATGTCAATAAAATGTATTAAACATATCCAATGAACCATTAACAGTGCCAAGAATTTAAGCAGTAAGAATTTTATTTTCAGATTCTTTAATAAATGTGGTTGTTAAGAAGGTAAGAATGGCTGCACCTGTAGAGTCATACTCCAAGACCCATCATACAAGGAACTGACCTTGGATGCAGGGGACAGGTTAAATGTAATGCCTATAATTAGTTGTTTTGTATATGGGGGCAGGAGGAGGGGAGAGTACTATGTTACTTTCACCAGAGTTACAAAGGAGGTGGTAGTTTGAGGCATTAGCAGTATTTGGGGACCTGTTTTGTACATGCTACCTCTTGTCTACCTCAGTATGCCTTTCTGCTTTATCTAGGCTGATTTATTTACACCACTGATAGCAGTTGATTGGAAGCAGATATTGACAGTAGTAGAAATAGTAGGTCCCCTTTCCACAAGAGTTATTTTCTTGGAAGATGACTTCTTGTTGGAGTAGGTCTGTTGCTTGGGGGAACAGTGCTATTCTCAGGGACCTTGGGCCAAACTGCCTTTAAGTAGCAACAGGTTAGTAATTATGGTTGGTGGCATGTAGGACAGTAACAGGAATTTTAGAAGTTATATTGGTTCCAGGGGAGGCGTTACTGACCCTACCTAGAGCAAAGATGATAGGATGACCACTTTTCAGAACAATTTCTAGAGATGCACTTGCTTAAGTTGTAACTGCCAAGCCTTTAAGTTATATTAAACAGATTACATTCATGGAGCTTTGGGAGAACTTGCAAATGGAGTTTAAAATTCCTTACAATATCCCTAGTGGTCCTGAGTAAGTTGCCATCTAGACAACAAATTGAATCCCTAAGTAAGGCTCCATCAGATTTTTCTCTGAAGATTTAGAGATACTACTATTGATAGAGAAATGAAGCTGAAGGGTTAAATGACTTGGAGGAGGTTTTTCACTATAAGATCAAAGGTGATGATGCTACAGATCTCATTAAAGTGAGCTGTAATATTCCTATAGATCACAAAGATAAAACGATCTATTCTCAGCTCCAATTATTTCTAGGTTCTTTTTCTAAGCCCTTGAGCCAATAACTTCTCCATTATTCAGATAAATGATAGAAAAATAAAACCCTACGAGAAAGAAACACGGTCATAACTCATGAGTATCTAAAAGGGGGATTTTACACTACTGAGTTACAAGATAATGTAAATGACTGGATTACTAATTTAGAACACAGAGATAAGTTAAAATTTAGGCATCAGAGAAATGATTTGTAATCACTTCACCCTGTTATTAGTATAGAGGGCAGCATATCACTCCAATCTCCAGTATGACTGGATGCTTCCCTATATACTAGATAGCAGGATAAAGAATTGTTCTGAATTTGAGTGTAGAAGATCTGGTTTCAAATTCTTTCTCCAATACATGCTCTGTCTGTGACCTTGGAAAAGTCACTGAATCTCTCTGAGTATCAGATCCTTCATCTATAAAACGAGGCATAGGGGTTAAATTAGATGATATGTGAGGCTCCTACCGGTTCTAAATATATGATCTGACGATTTTAATAGGGGTTCCATCTTGCCCTTTAGGGGATGACTTAACGGGCAATATAGAGGAATATGGGGGCAGCTAAGGGGTACAGTGGATAGAGTGTGGTGCCAGGAATCAAGAAGACTCCTCTTCCTGGGTTCGAATCTGGCCTTAAGCACTTATCATCTGTGTGACTCTGGGCAAGTCACTTAACTTGGCTCATCTCAGTTTCCTCCTCTGTAAAATGAGCTGGAGAAGAAAATGGCTAGTCACTCCAGAATCTTTGCCAAGATGAGGTCACAAAGATTCAGGCATGACTAAAATGACTGAACACAACAAGAAGAACATGAAAGCCCTAAGTAGGTTGTAGTGTACTGCCAGTGATAACTTCTGTGCAAAAGTATTATAAAAGAAATTTCAAAGGAATGTGGTCTTGATTGAGAAAGGACATGGGCAATTCTATTAGTGAGAGCAAAGCACAGGAGGTGGATATCTTGAGTGTTTCATTTTTAAGCAAAGAACAGAAAAAAAATCTTAAAATTCCTTAACCTGGGTTCCATCATTCTATGGATAAATTTCAGGGGTTCTGTAAATTTCGATGCAAAAAAGACAACTTTGTTTTTACTAACCTTTTATTTCCTTTGCAATTAATCCTAACTATTTGATTTTATACTTTTAAAACATTACTCTGAAAAGGACTCCATAGGTTTCACCAGACCACCAAAGAGTTTCATGACACAGAAAAGGTTAAGACCTCCTGCCTTAGAGGAAGGCCTTTAGCAAATTGGGTAGCTTCTCAAAGGGGCATCTATGAGGACACTTGAGACCTGTACAGAATGAGAAAATATGGATGGGCAGTGATCTGCATGGTCCAAAGGAATAGAAACACTTTTAAAAAAGTCACGGAACCATCATTGATGTATATTGTTTATTTTTCCATATTATTTAAGAGAACTTGTTGCAATCAGTTTGTATCTAAATGTTGCAGCAATCCATACTTTTTCTAATAAGAAATCATCTCACAAGGTCCTTTCTGGCCAAGAAACTCTAAACTACTATAAACCAGTCAGACACAATACAAGATGATTAGGCTAGGAGTATAGAGACTGTGTAGCATAAATGCCAGTTAAACATTTTACCATGCTTCATTTTAATCATGTAGCTTTCATCCTTTTTGAACACCCTTTTAGGATCTCTTGAAAAATATGCTCTGGGAAAAAAAATTTCAAAAAAAGCTGAGCTGCTGTGAAGCATTGCAAGCTGTTGTGTCTCAAAATTTTTTTTTTTAATTATTAAACTTTTCAGTGTTATAGATCCTGATTCTTGTGCTTTGGAATAAGGGGAGAAAAACGTTCCAAATGAAAATCCTAAATTGTAGAACACAGAGAGTTGTGTATTTTCGTATTTGTCATTATGTCAAATATGTTCGTGTTCATCATTATTTCCATCATGATGGATGCCAGAATGTAACAGAGAAAATTTCAGGGATTTATTACATTAGTTGTGTGTCTAGTACTGATACAGAAAGGATGATTACAACAGAAATCTACATAACAAATGGTCCACTTAAAGGATACTTGTTACAATAAAATGGGTAGCCAAAGAATTGGGAGAGTCCCTTTGGATCAGTTGAGATGGGATCTGACCTGTTCATTACAGACATAAAGGAAGATATATGAGCCTTGTATATATGATTGTTAAGGAGGATTCCAACTTCTGCAGTGATAAATATATAATTTGAAAAATATATATTTTAAAAGAGTAGCAAGTTGTATGTAATAGATTTGCAGTTTCATGTGAAATCATTTTATACTATGTTATAGAAATGCTTATTTTAGTTCATAAAATAAAAAATAAAATAATTTTTAGAAAAAGAAAAAACACTAGTTGGGGAGCGGAGGTGGGTGTGAATTAGACTTGGGCTTCTAGATTTTCTAGTAAAGTATATATAGGGACAGTTGTAATGCCTAATAACTATAATACAATATGACATAATAAGAGTTAACGTTCACATAATAGTCTATAGTTTAAAAAAGGAAAAAGAGAACACTGGAATTAAACAAATGCAGAGCAGAGACTGCATAAATTATATTGCATATTCAAAAGGAAGGTATCATTTCTAAGTCTAAATATTGCTGATATCAAGAATGGCACAGACCAAATAGAGAAGAATGCTTAGATTAACCTGGATCCTGATGTGGATTTAAAAAGATTCTATCAACCTTATATCTACTACACATGTTTTATAATGAAATGATCATTCTCTTATTTTAAAAAGTGAAGGAACTGATATGAGCCATCTTATTCAAGACCTAATTCTGAACAATAAGTAGGGACTGTTTTGTTAAAGGAGAAGCAACTGGAACCCTGAGAGGAAAAAACTGATCCATCTTGGGATTCTTAGATGAATAAGGAAGGGAGAAGTGGGAATAATTTGATGTATATATATCCTCAATATGGACAGAGCAGATTTAAAAGGCTTTGGTAAAAAATAAAAAGTATAAGTGGGATGCTATGGCTTAAATTCTAAAGTAGAAGTCCACTCAAGATGGGTGGGAGGCTGCCAAGAACAAAAAGTCAGGGATAATATCACAAATGCTTCTGATGAGGAAGCAACAGGGGAGTCATCTAGGAAAATAGCTGATATGGATGCACAAGGAATTTAGCTTGTTTTTTTTTTTAGAAACCATTATATAATGTAGTATGCTCCTGAATATGAAAATAAGTATTTTTATGAACATTTTGGTATATAGCATGATTTTTCAAGGACAAATATATTTTGGATAGAGAAAGAAATATAGTGAGTATAGGTATCTTGGCTTCTTCTATCTATTGCATTAGAAAGCCTCTCTAGTATTTACCAGAAAACACTGTTGGTATTTGGTGAAGAGCGGAGGAAATTGAAATAAAAGAGATAAAAGTAGAAGTAGACACAGCACTGGAAAGAGAAATTAATTGTTCCTCACCTTGAAGAGGAAAAATGGTACTAAGGATAAAGAAGCCTTGAGATGGTTCTTCATTTTGCTAAAGAAAATTGTAGCAGAAAATTGAGGGAGAGGGGGTAAGACAGTGAGGGGGTGGAGGTGGGGGGGGGAGAGAGAGAGAGAGAGAGAGAGAGAGAGAGAGGGAGAGAGAGAGAGAAACACAAGAAAAGCAGGGGTAAAAATAGATTTGTGGGGATCTCTACCAGAGAAATCATTATATTTTATGATTCCTAAGACTTACAAAGATCTTTGAGACTAACAGTTATACATCAAAGGATTCTGTTTTGTCTCCCTCCCCCTTTTAATTAAAAATTGATCTGAGATATTGCAAACTATGTGTTTGCAAGTGGGGAGTTTATCTAAATATACTGGGTCTATCACATATGGAATTTCTTTGTTTTCATGAGTGAGAGCATAAGAGGCAAGGAAAGAGGGAGAAATTACAAAATGTTCCTGGACTCCCTCTGTCACAAGATAACCTAACACGAGGATAATAAATAATATTAATGATGATGGTGGTGGTGGTGGTGAAGGTGATGAGGATGAGGAGGACAAAAGATAACTTTATATAACACTTTCAGATGTGCAAAGCATTTTCTACATTTTATATCACTTAATTCTCACAGTCCTGGGGGTGGGGCTAGCACTATTAATATATGTACTTTATAGATGAGGAAGCTGAGAGTATGAGAAGGCAAGTGACTTGCTCAGGTTCAGGCAGCTACTAAGTATCTGAGTCAGGATACAAACTTAGGTCTCCTGACTCAAACTGCTATCTACCATATTCCCTAAGAAGCTGACATAGGTAACCAAAGATTTTTTTTTAAAAGAGTTTCTGAATCCTTATAAGAATGTCTTGAAGGCTAAAGGTAAAGGTGTACTGGTAAACCTTTAACAACTGACTTTCCAAAAAGCAGGACACAATTTTGTTTAATCTGCATAATTAATATTTTCTCCATCGCTTTCTCAAATCTAAACAATCAACAAAATAGTAAATCAAAGCCTGATGGGTGTAGCCTTTGCTGTCTTTTGAGGTGCTTACATTGCTAATTTAATAATCAGATCGCAAATTTAAATTGGCTCCACCCTTGAACATAGAGTAAGGATTGTTACTGACAATAAAGTGGATTATTAGCTACATTTGGGGGGCAAGCATATGACTAGAAGTATAGACCTGTTTGGGGATGGGACTTCTTTTTGGATAGAAGGGCTGATTCTTGTCGTTGACAAAGAGAGAAGTTGTGGGGATTCCTTTTGGGTATGAGATGGATTAGATACTTCCAACTCAAAAGGCCTTGATTTTATGATTTTACAGCTACTCAATTCCTATTTTGTTTCTGTTTTCTCTACTTCAAATTAAGAAGGAGAGAACGAAAATGATTGGCAGGAGAAAAATGCCTTAAAAAAGTAGTGGGGTTCAAAAGTCATTTGGATGGCTTTGAGGAAGCAGTGAATGACAATATTGGAGGAAATTCAATGAGAGGCTGGTTGATCAATTTTTGGTCATGCCAGTCAGTAATAAACACTTATTAAGTACCCACCATATGCTAGGCACTGGGGTAAGTGCTGAGGATAAAAACGGAAAAAGAAAGGCAGTTTCTGCCCTCTAGAAGTTTGCAATCTAACTAGAGTAGACAACGCAGGAAACAAAGCTAAAAGGAGGAGGGGAGGCAAGGTTAGGAGGAGGTACCCAGCTCTGGGGCATGATGGAGAAGTCAGACAAGGTCCAAATCAGTTCAACATGCTGCGTGAGAAGGGCTCCTGATAGGACACTGGTCAGACTGGATGGTCCGTAAGATTCTTTACTACTCCCCGATGTTACAATTCTCCTCCTTTTTTTCCCCCTCACCTAAAATATAAACACTATTATCTTTTCATTAAGAAGCCCAGGCCTACTTGAGCTCTAGGCTACAAGGCTGGGAGGAATCCAGCATTTTAGAAGATACTTGTTCTTAGGAGGAACAACTCTTCCAATAACGTTTTGAAGAAAAGTAGAAACTTAAGACCCTAATAAGTTTGATGGAAGTCTAGGCTAGATGCTAACAAGAGCATCACCAAGTATCAGAACTTTCAAGAGGGTCACCAATATTCACCAGAATAGAAAATGCCATTAAAAATATGAGTGCTTTGGCAAAATGTTTGCCTTATGATCTATTAATGCACAAGAGAAGTTAATTTATGAAATCCATTTTCTGCTTCCAGATCTTTAAAAAATGAGCTTCAAGGCCACCCAAGTGACTCAGTGCCTAGTACAATGAACTTTTCATTGTTGTCACCTTTTTACTTGTTTTTTTCTCTCTTTTTCACATTAGATATTTAATTCAAAAATCTTTCCAAAGAAGAAATATGAAACATGTGACTCATAAGACAAGAGAAAGGTAATGCTCACAGCAGAATTAGGCCACTAAGTCTCTTAAAACTCCTTTACCTATGATTCTTCTATATGATTTATTCAAAATTGCTTCAATAAAAATGGTCAAAAAGTCATGCCCATTTTAATAAATCTGTATTAATTAGGAGTGATGTAGCATTAAGGTTTCATCCCACACTTAGAGCAGTATGTGTTTCTGGAATCTGGACAGCTTTCTTTTATGCAAATGAAAATTCTTTGACCTCATTAGAAAGAAAACAACCAAATTCAATATGGTTGCCAAGAAATTGTCCCAAGATATTACCTAAGAAAGAGGACAAAGAAGAAAGGGAATTAAAAAAAATAAAATATAAAGACAGCTGTCAAATATATTTTCCACTAAAATAATTCCTATTCAATATTTTAAAATTCATTTTCTAGTCAGCCTCTTAAATTTTTGGAGGTTTGATTAAACAATGAAAAGGAAGCAACACCGAAAAGCATATTTTCTTAAACTATCAACTCTCCCCAAATTTCTATCTATGAGTCAGTATATATGGAATCTAGTCCAAATTCTATGCAACTTTCAACAAATCACTTAGATTCTCTTTGGCTCCTCTTATCATATATATAATGAGAGGACTGAACCATCAAATCTCTAAGGACTGTTCTGGCTCTAACACATTTTCTGTTTTTAGCTCATATGGCCTCTGGGGCTTCACTCTGGGCATTTCAAACTAAAAAATTTTCCCTATAAATACCGCTAAATGGCAGCTTTAAAAAAATGGGATTGAATCCATTCAAAAGGTCTGGATGTGCATGGGTTACATCATGGTGTTAAATACTTTAGCCAGTTCTAGTCCAAGTGTACTTTTTCTCCTTCATAACTAATTTAGCAAAAGATATGAGATATATACATATGTATGTATATGTATACATATTATATACATATGTGTATATGTATATATGTGTTACATATTTATCTCATTACACATTACATATACCCCATTATGTGTATACATACATATATGTGTGTGTGTGTGTGTGTGTGTGTATCCATCTATCTTGTGCTACGTTATAGTAATGGGGAAAATTGTACACTTGGACTTGAACTGGCAAAAGTATTACGTATATGTGCATATATGTGTATATATATTTATATGTATACTTTATGTATCTTTCAGAGTATATAAATAATCTCATTTATCTTCAAATCATGGTATCATTCCTGTTTTACAAGTCAGTGATGTGTTAAGAGAGAGGAAGCTGAGTTATCGGCTTAGGACGTCATGGTGTGTCCAGCATTCTTCCCACCAGATTACTCTAACTTGATTTCATAGAGCTTTTCACATGGCCTGAGGCCTGAAGGTGACCTATTTCACAATGCACTCGCTTCTTTGATAGCTGTGAAAGACCTCCATCTTCTTTACTCATCTTTTCTGATACAGGATCCTAAAGACTATAGGAAATGCATCTAAAGGTCAAATGAATTTAGTTACAATGAAAACTTGTCATGGAGGAAAGACTTCATGCTGAAGTGATGGAATCTGTGTGGTTAAGGAGGCTGCCCAACTAAACCCATATTTGCTTGGCACCTATGCCCTAGTGGAACAATTTGACCAACTTGTGAACAGGCATCTTGCCATCTAGCCATATGGGTGTGAGTGTCGGCTGCCAAGTGACCATGTAGGAGAATCAAAAATGTTTGCTGAGGGCAGCAGTCCCAGTCTAGGACATCCAAGCAGCTGTCTATCCTGAGATTTACATGCCTGTGGTTAAGGGGATATGACATTGTTAATCCAAAGACTGGATTAATTATAAAAAAACAGAAAAATTAGATTCTTTGGCTATGAATAGACACTTGGGGAAAGTAGGGGGATCACCTACTGGTCTTTTACATACCTTCACACAAATCTCAAGCTATGTCTCTAATACATTCTCAAGGTGTCTTAGCAAATTTCATGATACTGAACAATTAGCTGAAGAGAAAAATATTCCTATTAAATTATCATGCATCTTTGTTCTTAATCTGAACTTTCTGGAAACATGGTCACATGGTCACTTTTTAAAAGAAAAACATCCAAATGTAGACATGTGAATTTATCTCTTTCAATATATTGTGAGTAACCAAGACCTATCCATAACTTTCACCAGAGAAAAAAAATCAAGCAAATTTTTAAATTGTATACTCTAATCATGAGTACTATTAACCACCAGTTCTGGCAATTGTTTAGGCTGACTTTTTTTACACATTTAAAACTACTAGTTGGTTCACTGAAGCTTTATATGCCTTTTCTCTGACATCATCTATCCAGAACATAATTCCCATTCTTGCCTATCTGGAGCACACTTATGAATCAAGAAAAAAGTCTTCTGACCATCCAAAAGTGAAGTCAAAATGTCTACACGCAAAAGTTCATGAACTGTGTTACATCTTCATATTCATAGTCCATTTACTCATACTTTGCCAACAATTTTAATGAGTGTATTTACTCAGTTCCTAAGTTAATAGATTTTTTTAAAGGGGAAAATTAGGGGAGGGACATATTTTTTAAGGTGATTGTGTTGGCCTATAATAACATGGGCAGTAACATTAAGAGCTAGCTACCAGTTACGTAGTACTTTGCAACGTTTGCAAAGTTCTTCACAAATATTATCTCATTTTATTCTTACAAGAAGCTTGGGAAGTAGGTGCAATTATTTTCCCCATTTTAAAAATTAGGAAACAGAGGCAGGCAGAAATAGGTGACCTAAGTGACTTGCCCATATTCACATAACTACTAAGGATGGGAAGCTGAATTTATATTTGGATCTTTCTGACTTCAGTTCCAGAGCTCTAACCCCTGAACAATCTTGTTGTTCATAACAGCTAATAGTCAGCAGTCAGGTAGAAGAAAAATAACAATCATAAAAAAATAGATGATAGAACTGAAAAAAAGAATATGAAATCATTACTTGGGGGGGATGACAAACATCTATATACTAATGAGAATATATTTCAGAAAACATTCATGTTGCAACATTAAATTAAATTCTTAGTCATGATTCTGACTCATTGAGAAAAGTAAAATTATATCCAATTCCTCCATTTAACTAGAAAAAGAAGTGTTACGATAACACATTTTAGAAAGAAATTCATCTAAAATATTATTGTTAACAAAAGAGTAAATATCACTTAGCCAGAAAACTTTTCCATCTAGAAAACTCCTTTCCTCTAAGTTCTGGATAGCTGAAGTTTTATCAGGCATACAATTTACTAGAAATTTGATAGCTTGTGTGCTTACGAGATATGGTGATGGTAAAATGATTCCTGATTTAAAAGCTCCGATTTCAATAGTAAGAAAACCACCAAAAAATGTTATTTTGCATTTCAACTCAGAGCCACCTTTCCTCCCATATGTTTGAGGAAACATTTTATCTTCTTAGTATGAAGTCATCTAAATGTAAATAGTTGAAAATTTGACATTTGTTTCCTCTCCCTCTCTTTAGCCTTTAAAATGCAAAGCTTGATTAGAATGCCTTGCTCCCTGTCTGCAGCAAATAACTAATTATTCTTCATAAATAAGTAAAGTATCCCTTCTCTGCTAGGTCACTGCTCAATGGGAATGATAAACGGCCAGACAATATCCTTGTGTTCATGGACAAATTTATACTGGAGAATAAAAAAATCTGAAATTGAACTCTATGAATAACCTTTTCCATTGACACTGCTTCTCCAATCTCTTCCCTCCTCCCATCCCCAAGAGGATGTGAAATAACATTCCATTCATTTTTGTGCTTTCAAGATGTACCTTAGACAAATTGCACCAGTTATTAAACAAGCATGAAAGTATATTCATCAAGACTGTAGACTGTCCCACTTTAGGCTTCCCCAAAAGTTTAAGGTGCAATCAACAAGCAGAAGTGGTGCGTCATGGGCTGAACCTGACTTGGGCTGGTCTCCTGGCAGTTTAGATGCACTATTGGAATAAAGTGACAAACCAGTACACCATTCAACAGTTAACAAAAGTAGTTTTCCTAAGCTGTAGCACAGAAAGAATACTCAGCAAGGATGCATTACTCAGCTTACGTAGAAGAAGCCCCTTAGCTTCCATAAGAAAAATCCTATGGTGATCAGGGCGGGGGTTGGAGACTTCCAGGGTCTTGGGACATCTGCCAAGTCTGAAGAGCACTCAAGTTCATATGGACTGACTTTTTTATACCTTTTGGTGTGGAGGAAGCTATTCCCCTCATCCAGGGGAATAAGTCTCAGTCCTCTTAGTCAAATCAAGATGTGAGGCTTTCAGGAAGAGAATCTGCCTAACCTATATGGAGTAGAGGAGGGGACCTTGGACCATCAGAGGTGGTAGAGTGGAAAGAGTATTGTTGTTAGAGTCAGAGAATCCGAGTTTAAGGTCAGGCTCTGCCACTAAGAACCACATGGCCTGAGGGGTCCTTTCTCCTTTCTACACATATGAGCCTATGAACATTTAATTTCTCTGTGCCTAATATGAAAAAAAAGGAGTCTATATTAAAGGTCCCTTTTAAATCTATAAACTATCCTGTCTATGAAATCTAATGTTAATTAAAAATGAAACTAAAACAGTTGGAACTAGATAGAATGAAATATGTTGCATTTGCCATACATGCCCAGAACATTTAAGAAATTCATCTGGAATACTTAATGAAAGGATATAAAGACTTCTCAAGAAATATATAAATTCATACAGAATGCAGAATTGCATAAACGTAGAAGAAAATTGTATACTCAGCCTAGAAATAATAAGAATATTTAACATTATAAGATAATTATGTGGGATAATTTGGAACAGAGAGGTAGATTTAGTTCTATGGTTTTGTCATCTGTAATTCAGTGGCATTTTATAAGGGGAAAACTTGGTGTGAAATGCCACAGACAATTATTTGGGACAAATTGCAAAATGTTAGAGTTGAAAAGGACCCTAGAGATCTGAGAATTATGAACTTAAGTAAATCACTTAGACTTCTTTCTACCTTCATTTTCTCATTTGCAAAATGAAAGACTGAACACAATAGATTCTAACCTTTCTTTTGACCGTAGATCAATGATTCTACTGTGGTCTTTACATTCAGGAAGCTGAATATTTAGCTAGGAAGACAAGATACAAACATATGAAATATTAATACTAATAATAAAATAAAAAAACAATAGAAGTAATATTGAGCCCCTGTCAGAACAGAGCTTACTTAGCTCCTTTATTGACCAGAAATCAGGGAGCTAAGAGGATCACTCAGGTCCTTAAAAATATGATTACCAGCAGATTCTATGTCAGCATTAATTATTTGCTTTGTTATATTTGTTCTAATTCTAGCTTCCTCCATACTTATTTCTGATCTCATGAAACTGACTTCCTTTCCTTGAAATCTCAATTTTTGCACTGTTGGTGGGGCTGTAAACTAGTCCATTTCCATTCTGGAAAGCAATTTGGGACTACCTCAAAAGCTATTAAACTGTGCATCCCCAATGATCCAGTCATACCATTACTAGATCTTTACCTCAAAGAGGTAAAAGAGGAAAAGGATCATTAATAAGAATAAAAGTTGAGTGACCTACCAAAGATCACAGGACTAGTAAGTAGGGAAAAATACATTCATACCCAAGTCTTCTCATTTCCAAATTTCAGATAGATTTTTCTGTTCTATTATACTTACATATTGCTTCTTTCCCTTCAAAAATCAAATCCTTTCATCTCAAAAGAATGGTTTTGGCTTTCTGACCACTGGTGATCCTTAAAAATACTCAAGTGTACACATAATTTTGTAACCATGTGCTCAATATATTTTTACAGAGATGTTTTAAATGGTTCTCTTACTTTAAATCCTATTAAGATTTCCTCTATACCACATATTTTTCTGTTGTGTTATTTTTCAATCATGTCCACCTCTTCCTGACCTCATATGGGGATTTCTTGGCAAAGATACTAGAGTGGTTTGCCATTTCCTTCTCCAGCTCATTTTACAGATGAGAAAACTAAGGTAAACAGTGGTAAATGATTTGTCTAAGGTTACACAGCTGTTAAGTGTCTGAGGTTGAATTTGAATTCAGGAAGAGAAATCTTCCTTACTCCAGACCATACAATTACTATTTTAAGGTACCTTAAAAACGTGAGAGGGAACAGAGGACTGGGTAAAGAGATGGGCTCAAAATTGGGAAGACCTGGGTTCAGGTCTTTTCTTTGATACACATTTGGCTTGGAATCCACTCCTAAATATCTTCACTTGTCAAAAGTCTATAAAGCTTTCAAAGTCCAGTAAAAACACCATCTCTTCCATGATGCTTCTCTGATCTCCTCAGTCAAAAGTGGTATCTCCATTCTCTGAATAAGAGATAATATAAAGGACCTCAGAGACCAACCCCCTCATTTTAGAGATGAAGAAACTGAGGCTGAAAGGACTTAAGTGACTTCCTGAAGGTCACATATTTTTTAAGTATACGAGGCAAAATTTGAACATGAATATGTTGCTTCCCCTCCCCACAATTCTTTGTCGACTTTTTGTTGCCCACCATGTCTCTCTGTAGTTCGAGTACATGCAGCATCCTGCCAGCAATGACTTGCCCATTAAAAATGGCATAAATGATGTGAAATGCATGATTAGAAAAGGAGGTACACCAGTCACGAATCAATAGTGAAGGAGAATATGAACAATCCATGTTCTGAACTGATAGCTGCATTGTTTCAAAAGAGATAAGGGAAGGCTTCCAGCTTATGTGGTTGATCTTCTAAAGGTGGAGGTATGGGAAAAAATGGGTAAAAATCGAAAAAAAAGATGAGAAGGCATGCTTGTATTCTGATCTATACCGTTGGAGGCACCACCAACACTGGTGAAATCCTCCCTCCACTGAAGGATAAATATTATTGTAATTACTATTGACAATACTATAGTGGAGATAGGAGGCAACATGCCAAATTTATTACATGAGCATTAGCAGATATGGATATAAGGTGAGGATATCTTGGGAAAAAACTGAAATAAAGCTTAAGGGATGAAGTAGGATATATAAGGGGGCAGAATAAGGTCATGGGCCAAAATCTGTAGACAAAGTATACACAAAGAATCAGAGGAAGCATCCATTCAAAAGCTAGTCTACCTTTTAAAATTTTCCATCCACTTCTACTCCCAAGTCCTCTGGGTTGGAAATCAGGGTTACATCTTTGAGGCAGATAATAGACTATATGAGTTGGCATCAATGCACAAAATAAAACAAACGTAAAAACATCACCATAACAACATTGAAACTTTGGATTTCAGAACTATGGAAATATATGGAAGCTATAATGATAATGAAATTCAACTACTATGCCCTGAGGGATCATGAAAACTTGATTCATTCAGACCTTAGAAGAACCAATAGCCAGGGCTATACCGTATGGACTTTCAAATATGACAGTAAAAGAGTAAAAATAATAATAAAAAAAAACCTGAAGATTTGTTTGAGGGAACTTTTGAAAATCAGGCAGAAAACCCATCTCGGAATCTGCTTATTCTGAGTCCATCCATTTGAGCCACAAATCTAAGAAGCTTTACGTGTTCCTGCAACCATCTCACCATTAATATCATTCAGGAACAGATCAGCACTGTTTCATATACTCTTTGATACCTAATGAAATTGAACAAAGAGATCTCAAATATCTTATTACACCCTCTTTCTGTATGAAATCCTATAAAAAGAAAAAAATAACGCAAAAAAGATTTGTTAAAAAAATCCTGTAGATTATCATTAGAGTTTCACACTAATAACACAAGTTAGCTTTCTAAACACTCCCGTTCAGTCTATCATATGATACTCTTTAGGATACATAATCCAGAAAGGGCCATCCGATAATCACACCAGAAGCAATTTTGTCCCACACTACTGCTGAAAAGTCAATTTAACTTTTCCAGCTTTGTAAGACTTTCCTATTGCTATTGTTAATTATTCCTCATTTAATGGGAAATTGGCAACAAGGTCCCCGACTGTCATTTTAAATCTGCAATAATATCATGTGAAGCTTTTCGTCCTTATTCCCAAGTCCTGGATTATCCGAGCTAAATGGCAGCTCCGGCATTACAAAAGCTCAGGGGCAGGTACGGTGACATAAATTGCCAATTCAATTAACAGTGTGCAAATGCTCCACTGGCAGGCGGCAGGGAGGACAGCCATTTTGGCAAGTGTCAGTCCTAATTTATCAACCTGTCAAACCTTCCACTCAGGTGCCTGCGGTCACTGCCTGCCTCTTCATGCTAAGTTGTAAAGCTGCAGGAACCATTCTTGTAGCTTGACAAGGCACAATACTCAAAACTGATTTTAAAATCAAATGTACAGTTGTCTTAATTATTCTCAGTATAAATGATGTTTTAATTACAAAACAGAGTGGGAATATTCAATCAGGGCTCAATAATAGTAGTGTGTACCTAGGACGAATGGGGCGTACTAACCACCTCTCCTGAGAAACAGTAGATGGGTCATATTCTGTGCTAGGCTGCTCTGCTGAGGTAGGAGGTCACTTAATTATATTAAGCCCCTCCATAAGCCCTCTGTCCCCCAAATATAGAGTCTATTAATTTTTGTAGAAAATTGAGTGGGGAATTTCCCTACCCATGGTTGTGTTCTATGAAACATTCATAATCTTTTCTTTAATGATTTCATGTGGAATTATCAAACAGCAAGTGAGTTTCTCCACAAAAGTTTCACTCTCTCCACCTCCCCAAAACATGGTTCCAAGTGATCTATATATCTCTACATTGATCAATCCTTCAGTTTCTACTAAAATGCAAGGGTCAAAGGGGAAGAGGGGACCCACTCAATCATCATCAACCATAAACACACCAAGAAGTAGAAAAGTAGAATGCTGTTGTAGGGAGGGGATCTGACTTCCATTTCTGACTCCCCAACCCACCAAAGGTGAACTTGGGACAGATCACTTATGCCCTCTGAGTCTGTTTTCTCTGTAAAGTGGAGATGATAATATGTATACTACCTACTGCAAACCTGAAGGTAGGCTATTAATAAACCCCAAAGCTAGATCACCTTGATGGAGCCTTCTTGTTCCTGCTCCTTGAAATTCAAGGTCAGATTGACTGAAGTACTGTAGATAAACTATACTTCATAATTTTATTTTGGGCTAGATATGTTTACATCTACGTCTTTGTCTATATCTATGTCTATATCTATGCATATATATATATATATATATATATATACATATACATATGTGAACATATGGTTAAAGCACAGGAGCTGGCATTCAGAAGATGTGAGTTCAATGCCTGACTCAAAAAAATTAAGTGTGTGAATTCTAGGTAAGTCACTTAACTTTTCTCTGCCTTGGTGTCTTCATCTATAAAATGGGGTAATTATAGTACTTGCTTCCCAGGGTTACTGAGGATTAGATGAAATAAATATTCTTAAAGTCCTTAGCAATCCTTAAAGTGTTATGTAAATAATCTTCTCCCTCTTCTTCTTCTTCTCCTTCCCCTCCCCCTCCTCCTACTTCTTGTTTTCCTTTTTCTCCTCCTCATCCTCTTTCTGATTGATGCTGTCATCACATAAAAATCTGGAAGTGTAGTTTAATCCCTGTGGGAAACTCCCCATATATAAACTTCTGCCACCAATGGAGATGGTCCATTCATTTGTACCAACTGTCTTAGAAAACTGCCTGGAGCACTTGGAAGTTAAGTGACATGTCTATGATAACACTCCAAGTGTGAGTAAGAGACAGAAATTGAACCCAGATCTCTTACTTGAAGGTTAGCCATATATCCACTATGCTATGCTGATTCTCATATTTCGGTAACCCCTCAACATTCTCCAAGTGTGAGCTAGTTCTTGTTCCGGAATTCCAGATTTCATTCATACTCTTATTTTTTTTAATGTGCTTGTTTTCCAACATAAAATTAGTATTTTATATGATATCTGCTTCTACTAAGGTCTCACACCGGCACCTTGCCATGGTATGGAGCTAATTCTAGGCTTTATATGGCAACAGGAGCCAACATTGTTGTGGATCTTACCAAGCTAAGAAGGCTTCAAGCATAGACTAAGTATAAACCTGCCTACAGACTTTGGCTTTTGTGCAAGATACAGCTGAGCTATCCATAGAAAGCTTGTGACTCATGGAGATGGTATTTCAGCCAACAAAGGTCATGAAACTATCCACTAAGGTATAGATTGGGACAATCTGGGAGAGTGAAAGGAGCGATCACATAGGGAAAATGATAGTTCTTTTGAAGTATTAGAGAAAATCAAATTTTCATCAAATTTATAATTTTAAGTTAATATTTATATCATAATTATTAAATATGTAAGTGTATGAATATGTGTATATGTGTGCATGGGTGGTTGGTGGTGAATTGTGGTTTCTTTGAAGGGAAATGGGAATAAAATTGAGGAATAGTATCTGCATTTATTGTAATATTTTAATGATTTTCTATAATTTATGGAATGATGCTACTTGATGATGGATTATAAATCATTAATACCATTCTTATTAATATTAAGAATAGTTTGCTTTGTGTATTGTCACAAAGATTTTATGTAAACATAGAGCAGCCTTGATAAAAATACAAAGGCTTAAGAAAAGAAAAAAAGGTAAGCTTCAACAACAGACCATATCTCTATTGACACACAGGTAAATACCCAGTATAGTGAATACAAAATCCTGTTGTGTCAGTTGTATATTGATTTTTTAAAAGTATTTAGTTTTAAGGTATCTTAAAAGCATAATTTCAAATGCTTTCCTCAAATAAGATGTCATATATACATATATTAAAATATTTTATGATAGATGTGAATAATGATGTACTCAAGGCAATAAGAGTATACAGCCCACTAAGTATTTCAATTAGAAATCACAACCACACACATATATCACATATATTATATTACAGTATGTACATAATATCTATATATAATATGTGTGTATGTACACCTTAAATAAAAAATTATATGCAAATCACTTAGCAAACCTTAAAGTATTCTTTAAATCCTAGTTATCCCCATCATCCCCATCATCATCTTCATCATTTTTTAATGTGTTAGGAATTCTGTTAAGAATTGAAAATAGAAAGACCAATCTGAAAGTCTTTCCTCTCAAGAATCACACATTTTAACAAGGAAAACAAAATGTTACGTATATAGGTACAAATACACCCATATTAGATATTTATAAAAATATACACACACAAGTATGTACATACATGCACATATGTAAATACATGCACAAGTCATATGTATATATGCATGTTGCATGCATATGTGAGATGTTTATATACACGTATATATTTTGAACACAAAGTTTTCTTGATGGTTTTTGAAGTGAACTTTGAGATAGGGATAAATTTCAACAGATAAAGATGAACAGGAAGACTTCACTCCAGACAATAAGGGTTAAGTGTGAATAAATGCCCAGTGGGCATAGGACAAGGTAAGTTCAGCATAAGCTGTCTAGTTTGATAGGATTATATTAATACATAACAGGAAATATTTTAGTATGCGATAAGGTTGGAAAGATATGTTGGAAACAGATTGTGAAGGATCTTATCAGTTAGATTGGAGAGTTCAAAACAATGGGGAGCCATGGAAGATCTTTTTTTCATGAGAGTGACATGATCAGAACCTTACAATGAGAACATTATTCCAGTAATGGTGGGTAGGATAAATTGAAGCAAAGAAAGAGTAGAGGTATGGCTAACAATTACAACTTTGTTATAACTGTCTAGACAAAATGTAGCAATTTAGTAGCTATGGCAATAGCATGGTGTCTAGATATAATTTGTGGGTAGAATCACTTGGGCAACTCATTGTACTTGCAAAGGAAAAGAAGCAAATCCCCTAAGTTTCAAGCCTTGGAGACCATAAGAAAGGTGACACCATTACTGAGAAATAGGAGAGTTAGTAGAAGAGGTCATGTTTTGGTTTGTTTATTTGATTTTCCGGGAAAAATGAATAGTTCATTTTGAGTATTTTGAACTTGTAGCATTTATAGAATGTTCAGATAGAGAAATCTAACACTGAAAATGTGGGTCTCAAGTTCAGGAAAATCATCTCGGCTACAGATATAGAGTTCAGAAAAGGGCCCTTTGCAAGTGGAATATAGAATAGATGCACAGGGAGAGGAGAGCATGTTGGGAAAGAACACTAGAAGAAGCTTTCAAAAGGGAAAGAAAGGAAGCAACCAAGGACAAATTTTGTCTAATTCACAATTTTGCTGGAAGTTTTTAAGATTTGCATAAGGCTCACCCAGAGCACTGGGCTCCTTTGCTCCTTGCAATATAGAGTATTCCCATATCAGAATTATTTTTCTAGTTTTATTTTTTATTTTTAAATTTTTATTTATTTTATTTTTAATCTATGTTATAAAACAAGCACTTCTATAACATTGTATAATAAAAAAGATTATTGCACATGAAATTGCAAATCTATTATTGTACAACTTGCTCTTCCTTTTAAATATATAATAAATATATCATATAAATTTACTATAATTAAAGAAAACAAAGTTAGTTCTTGACAGCTCATTTTCAAGGGAGACTATACCTGTGATCATAGCTGTGGGACTTCCTTGTGAGGAACTTCCTTTACCAAAGCAGATTTGTACCTTCTCATCTTGTAGAGCTGTCTGGGGATGCTACAAGTTTAAGTGACTTGACCACGATCACAGAGCCAGTTTGTGTCAGAGGCAGGATTTAAAAGGGAGAAGAGGTGAGTGCAGCTAGCGGTGAATAAAGCACCAGCCCTGGAGCCAGGAGGACTTGAATTCAAATCCAGGATTCAGACACTTGACACACTAGCTGTGTGACCTTGGGCAAGTCACTTAACTCCAATTGCCTTGCCTTCCTCCACCTCTAAACAAAATAAGAGGAGAGTATGCATTTACTCAGCTATTCAGATACCTCATCTGATCCTCACAAGTTTGTGAGGCAAATACTATTATGATCCCCATTTGACAGTTGAGGGAACTGAGGCAAACAGAAGTTAAGTGACTTGTGCAGTCACACAGTTAGCCTAAGATAGAATCTGAACTCAAGTCTTCCTGACTTCAGCTCAAGTGCTCTATCTGCTATGCCACTTAGCTGCCTCTAAACTAAGGTCTTGTCTTCTAGGCCAGTACTCTATCCATTATGCCACACTGCACCCCAACCATTTAATATAGGAATGCAATCCCCACAGAGTTCAGAGAATCTCCTTGTTGGCAGAGGCCTCCAAAGACATTTAGCCCAAGTTGAACTGGGTCAGAAAGCCCCAATTAGAGTGATCTGCTCTCCACTTAAAACCACACGAACCTAAGAAGTCAGGACATCCCTTTTATGGACAACTCTAATTGTTAGGAAGTATTTTTGTCACACTGAACTGAAATCTGCCGCCCAGTTCCTACCCTCTTTTTGTTGTTTCAGTCACCTGCAATGCTCCATGACCCTATTGGGGGTTTTCTTGACAAAGATACTGGAATGGTTTGCTATTTTCTCCTCCAGCTCATTTTACAGATGAGGAAACCGAGGCAAATAGGGTTAAGTGATTTCCTTGGGTTCACACAGTAAGTGTCCAAGGCCAGATTTGAACAAAGGAAGAAGAGTCTTTCAGACTCTTGGCATAGCATTGTGTCACCCAGCTGCCCCTCTTACCTTCTGGAGTCAATGAACTCAAGTCTAATAGCCCCAATGAAAGGGACTCCATTGAAGTATAAAGTTCTCTGCCCTTGCAATAATCATGTAGGTACAGAGAACTAACTATTCTAATAGAAGATGCTGTTCCACGGTGCCATGATGGAAAGATGGATGTAACCAAAACATGAACTGTAGAGCCAAAGCATTTTAAGTGCATTTCATGATATTAAATTCTTTAAGACACTATTTTGATTTTATTATTGGCATAATTGCTGTGCTTCTTTCTCTCTCATCTGTCCCCTTCTCCCTACTTACACAGTCACAACCTAATCCAGGCCCTCATCACCTACTCCCTGTAATATCTCACTAATCAGTTTTCCTGTCTTGTCTTTCTCTTCTCTGATCCATTCTTCACTCGGCTGCAGGAGTTAACTGTCCCAAAGTTCAGGTCTAACCAAGTCATTCACCAACTCAATAAACACCCTTGGCTCCCTACCACCAGTGGGATCAAAAATAAATTCCTTTGTCTAAAATTCAAAGCATTTCACAACCTGGCCCCAAATCATATTTCTAGATCTATTATAAGAAATGCTATCTCTTCACCTACTTTATGGTCCCATGAAATTGGCCATGTACTGTTTCTCATTCATAACACTCCATCTTCCATCTCATTGCTGTTTCAGCATCTGGCCCCTATGCCTGAAGTGTGCTTCCTTTTCACTTTTGCTTCTAATAATCTCTATGTTCATCCAAGCTTTAGCTCAAATGTCACTTCTACAAAAAGGTTTTCATGAACGTCCAGTTGTTACCCCTCCCACCCCATTACCCTATGTACATGTGTATGTATGTATACATGCAAATTCGAGAGAGAGAGAGAGAGAGAGAGAGACAGAGACAGAGACAGAGACAGAGAGAGAGACAGAGACAGAGAGACAGAGAGAGACAGAGAGAGAGACAGAGAAAGAGAGAGAGAGAATTTCAAGCAGGTTGCATTCCACTGAGAGGGATAAACTCTAGACTTGTTTATAATGGGGAGAAACCCCACAAAAATACAAAACTCAGTACACACTTAATGTAAGTCTCTTGACTTGTCTGAAAACAGGTCTTTGTATTCACAGTAACTAGTGTAATTCCTGTCACATAATGGGTGCTTAAGAAGTCCTTGCTGATTATCATTTTAAGCTCTTTATGGGGTACAACATGTAATACTTTTATAGGGGAGCCTCTCTCCAAGCCATTTTTCTATATCATGTATGTTCTGTGGCAGCATAGATGTCAGTAGACTTTTCATACTCTGTGGTTTTCCCCACCATTATCAGTAAGCCTATATGAGCTCTCTGGGCCCTTATTCCAGGTTCAAGCTACAGCCACATCCACAGTTTAGGTAGCCTGAACCCCAGACCACCTGCAAAGGGAAGACAAAAGGATAATCCTTCATCTCCACTCTATCCTTGATCCCCAATAACAGAACACTAACCTTTGAGGTGATTTAATAGGCAATTAATTTTGATGGGGAACAGGCAAACATTCCATGGGGAGATGAATGGGAAGGGGGAATGACACATTCATAGATCACAAGGTTAATAGTTCAATTTACAAAAGTTCTTATAGTTTAATCTTGGTCCTCAACAGCAGATAAAGAATTTTTTCCTGTTCTGCTTTCAAGATGCCAGACTGTTTCCTGCCTGTCTTCTGTTCAGCATAAGCCTTGATATCAAAACTCAGTTCTATTTCCAGTCTAGAAGGATAGCAGGCATAACAGATGAAGGACTGCTCTCAAAGGTAGGAAAACTGGGTTCAAGTCTCACCTCTGATGTGGACTCAGCAAGTCATTGTCCCTAGGCACCTTGCTAAGTCTATAACTGACATAAAAGGTGCAAATGTGCTTAGTTTTATGAAATTCTTCACCAAGAATTCCCTGTGACAATGAAACACAGGTCTAGTACTGGGCCTTAACCTAGTACTATCCGTAAAATTGGTTGGTCAGGATCAGGCCATTTGCAGCCCAGAACAGTGCTGTCAGACTCAAAAAGAAATGGGCACCATACATAAAGATCCACATGGGAGCATAGTAACTTAAGGAATCACATAGTAACTTAAGGAATCACATTATCTATATCTTACTGTATTTGTATTCATTTTGTTAAATATTTTGCATTTTAATTTGATTCTGGTTGCCCTCAAGAAAGTTGTAGGCTGCAATGCAGACAATTATTTAACACCTCTGCTATAGAGCCACCTTTTCCATGTATGGCCCATAGGCTAGGACTGCCTTCATTACAGTCTCTTGATTTGGTCACCCTAGGATATACTATGATAACTTGCTGACCTTACTTACCTTCTAGGAACCTAACTTGACATCCCTGCTTGGGGCTAAATTCCCTGAGAGGAATGATTCTTACCCAATATTGGATCCCCTAATACTTTTCAGATGTTAGCTTTGTGTTACCTTGAGATTTCTGGCACTTAGCTAGAAATAGAATTGGGGGAGCTAGGTTGTCAGTCCTGGAGTCAGGAAGACTTGAGTTAAAATCTGGCCATAGGGGACCCTGGACAACTCATTTAACACTATTTGCCTCAATTTACTTATCTGTAAAATGAGCCAGAGAAGGAAACAGCAAACCTTCCCATCACTTTGCCAAGGAAACCACACATGGGGTCATGAAGAGTCAGACATGACTGAAATGACTAAACAATGACAACAAAGGAATAGGGTCACTCAAGTACATCAGAGCCATAAGTCACTGGGCATGCTTAGGGTAATCTTCTTTGGAAATGGATACGGACAATGCTATTACAAAATATTAATTAAAACAATGGATTGCATTTATATATTGTTTATGGTTTTCAAATTGTTTTCACATAATTCTGGTAAGATGGGTCATCTAAGTACTAAAATCTTGATTTCACAAATGTATTAATTAAGGTTCATAGACGTAAGGGGATTTTCGCATAGTCACATAGATATTAAACGTCAGAAAGGGGATTGAACCAAAGTTTCTCCTGACCTCAATTCAAACATACAATATGCTGCCTCACCATTATGTATGTATATACACATACACACATGCACATATAATATATACACACACATATACATATATAGTGTTTATGTGTGAATGTATATATACATATATACACATATAGCCCCATGCCCATGAGATACATTAACACCATTATGTAATATATATATGTATATACATATATATATTATGGACACAATTAAATACAATATATAGATACACATAACAATTAGCATCATATGAAATATCATCATACAACTTTACATATATGCATATATATTATTTGCATGCATATATTTGTGTGTATTGGGCCATCTCACCATTTCTTTTTGGGGGGGTGGGGCATTATTTTAACTAACTCTTAAACTCATGGTAGCAATGCCATTATGGTCCAGATAATTAAAATCATTGGCTAGACTTTGTAACCATACAGCTATTATAAAATGCTTCTTTATTGGTTGGAGAAATTCTCTCCTAATGTGTGCAGAGATCTGTTGTTGTTGCTTCATCTTTTTGTGATTATTTCCTCTCTATTACAAACCTATAATGATAAAATTCTGGGAAAAAACCCACCATGGGGTAGGCTAGGGGAAGAAGTATTTGCAAGATGAGTCATCAAACATAGTCTGGAAAAGGGGACAGAGGTGGGTTTTTTTTTTTCAGTAGGTGATCCTGCTTAACTGATTTAGGACCCAGACCATCAGGCTAGAAACAAGCTTAGTGCTTCCTTTGGCTTTGGGGAAGGGGGTCACTAATTTGCAATAAAAAAGTATCAGTTTTCTTATGCACCTGAATACCTCTCAAAGGTAGCCATTCCTCAAACCCAAGCTTAGACCAACAGAAAAATGAATTGATTTTCATCCTACTTAACAACTACCATTTTACAATTACTTATTCCTTTTTAGATAAGCAGAATGAGTCCCTGAGTTCAGCACCTTTTCCTGGTTAACCTATGAGTCAGTGACAGGCATGAGGAAGTAACTGGGTCATGTAATACTTGGCTTAATTCATTGGATTATAGGTCGGCAAAGGTACCTTGGAGAGCTAAAACAACCTCCTCATTTGTAAAATGAGGAAAAATAAGACCACGAGAGCTTAAAGGTCTCATTCTGGTCACAGAGCATAGCCAGGTCCTCTGCTTCCCCAAACGGTGCATGTTATACTCTATGGCACTGCTGGACTAGAGTTAAAATGTACCCTTCCTTCTTAAGATTCTTTATCTATTAGAACTGGAATGAACCCCAGAGATCATCTTAGCCAAACAAAACTTCCCCCTTAGGATTCAAACCTCAAGTTTACTTAAGGTCTTCTCTCAATATAGTCAGTCCAAGTATCCATTTATTTAAAAAAAAAGTCTACTTTAAAATTTTCTGGACATAATTAAACAGAGTGGGTTGTGAAGTCATTTGCTGAAAGCACTTGCTATCTGTTGTTTACTTTTATCCCCTGATGTAGCTGAATACCCAGTAGGAAGTCTTTTAAACTAAAATGTAATTACCTTTTCCAAAATAGGGGAGGTATGGAAAACAAAGATAAAACAAAGGCAGGAAGTCAGCAGCAACTCCTCTTCGAGGGGTGCTTTGCATCAGTCTGAGCGATGCAGTTGGGCCTGCACCAACAGGGAAGAGCTCTGACTATGCGGAGCTCCCCAGCTCTTCCTGCCCCACCAAATGGTACAGCTGCACAGAATTTCAGAGATGATTCACACTGTTTTATCTGCAGTGTTCACAGGATCCAAGGATTGAGGGCTACGAGGGACCTGCTCCAGCATCTGGGTCACTCTTCTTCCTCCATGTTGTGGCTGAAGAGGCTGAGAATTGGGGAGGTGAACCTCAGCTTTTTCATCTTACTTCAGATCACAAAGCTAATGAATACCAGAAATGAGATTGAAACCCAAGGTTTCTTCCTTCCATGTTCAGGGTTCTTCCTTCTATACCAGCTACCGTCAGGTCCTGCTGCATCTATTCCATTAGGCAAGCATTTATGAAGTTCCTACTCTATGCAAAGCTCTAGTTCAAAAAGGAGGGAGGAAATACACACTTATACAGTACCTAGTTTGTACCAGGTATTGTGCCAATCATTTTTACAAATATTATCTCATTTGATCCTTTCAAAAACCCTTCAAGATGGGTGCTGTTAATATCTTCATTTTTAAAGTTGAGGAAACGGAGGTCATGGGACTTGTCCAGGGTCACATAGCTAGTAAGTTTCTGAGGCAGGATGTGATCTGAGGTCTTCCTGACTCTAGGTTCAGAGAGCTCTCCACTGTGCCATTAGCTGTCTCAAAGAACAATGGACTCAGAATCCAAAGACTTGAATTAAAGTCCCAGCTCTGATACTTAACAGCTCTTTGTGCTTAGGCAAGTTATTTAACTTAGGTACTCAGTTTTTTCTTCTGTTAAATGGAGAAAATAATACTTGTACTATTAACTTCACAGCAGTTAGAAGGAAAGGACTTGGCAAAAGAGCTATGAAAGCTAGAGTTAGTTTTGTTATTAAACAGTAAGACTGATGTCCACAAGCCACACAAGATATCACCCTATTTTAATTTTCTGCTATGTATTCATAGAGTATCTAGAAAATGTCAAGAACTGAGTAGTGACAGAAGGAAGGGCAAACATATAAATCATGCTCCCTTCCATGGGCTTACCATCTAGTAATCATAAAAAAATAATACTATCAGTAAAGACTACGACAGCTTGGTGTTTCCCTGGTTCTCCCACACCACCCACCTACCCCCAAAATTAATGAGGAAGAACTACATAAGATAGGAGTGTGTAAATGGGTTGTCATTTGGGCCACTGGAGTCAAGGTTGAAGAAGATTACACTGGAATAGTTAGTGAGGCCTCACAAAGATGGTCCAAGCTGAGTCTTAAAGAACATCTAGTTCTTTTTTAAGAGAACGAATGAATAAATGAAAATAAAATTATTAACATCTCCCTATGCACCAAGCACAGTGCTAAGTGCTGAGATTAAAAACAGAAAAATCAAGGCAGTCTCTGCTCACATGCTCACACCATATTTAGTGTAGAAAATACATAAAAGAAAGCTCAGTTGCCAGGTGGAGTCAAAGGCCAAGGAGTCCTAGAGCTACAGCAGCGGGGCAGATGATAAGGTATCAAGGTCTTCCAGGTGTATCAACAGGTCAAATGGCAATGTCTGGTTGCAAGGGGTAGGGCTGGGATGGTATGTAGGCCAGCAATGACATATCAAGATTTGAAAGTAAACCTTTGAATGGCAAGAAACACATTTCTACAGGCAATCTGGGCTATATTTTTCTCATTAATAGCATTCCTCCACCGACTATGCTTCCCAACCATCTTTTATCAGTTTAGACTTTGTTTAAGGGAAAGACCAAGTTGCTTAGTGCCTTGTCTTTACATTCCGCTGTTAAACATATGCCATGATATTAGGTGTTCTCTCCTTGCAAAGATATTTTCTGTAGGGAAAATAAGTTCTGAGGAGAGACATATGATTTTCAGTCAACTCTTTGAAGACGATGACCTCTCTGGTTCCTCTCAACTCTGAGATCCTCTGATTCTTTGTTATCAGTAGGTGGATTATCCATTATGCGGCTTATCCATAAATCTTGCTTTCAACCGCTAGTTGACAATATCAGAGATTCTGCTCACTTAAGTCCTCTGCTGACATATCACCATCTCCATTTTCCCTGAAGCCTAGTCAGAGCTGAAAGGGAATGTCTTTTAAACTAAGCCCCTTACCTCTTCCATCCCAAGGACCTTAGACAACATACTTAGAAAGAGAGGTCAATTTATCTTTGTCACTTCGTGTTACTCTAAGGGGGACATTTTGCATGACTGAAGGACAAAGAAAGATACAGGATAGAGAAGCTGGACAGCTCATCGACTCCTCCTGAATCACAGGGTTAGTAGAAGTCATATGAACTCCCAAAACATGGGATACTCATATTTTCAAATGCAAATTCAAACACATATCCCAAAGCAATATGTATTTATATGTGTATGTGAATGTGCATGTGTCTGTGTCTATGTGTATATATCTATATATGTTTGTGGGTGTGTGTATGTATAATCTTTCCATTGGAACTTTCTACATTATTCCATAGCTCCATTTGCTCAGATAATAACATAAAGGACTATTATGTGAGATAGAGCTTCCTGTTACTGTATTTGGTTATAAATTCTTCTGGACCAGACCCTCAAAGACAACTAATAATTTTGGCAAGAATAGAAGGAAAGCATAACTACAACTTAAAAACAAACATAAGGTGAATGAGAAATGGGAAACAAAACTTTCAAAGTATTACTAGAAACCCCTAATTTAATTTTTAGTGTTGCCCTTTATTGAAGAATTGACTTTTTAAAAAAGTTAATTTCCCCTAAATTAACATACTACATAATCACATATTTAAATAATGGAGAGGAACATCCCCCAGAAATGAAAAAGCAACAGTCAATGACTGTATTTCCATTCAAAAAAAATTAAAACTTAAAACATTTTAACCATTTTTGCTTCTTTGTATCTGTGGAACCTCCCATTCATTTAACTTATAAGGCTATATTGTATGGGCAGAAGAAAATTATCATCCTCCAATTTCATATGATTACACCTGTAGCTACCATAATGCATGAAATTTGAATAAATTTTATTATGTCTACAAAAAAGAATAAAAGGAAAGGATTCAAAATGGGTACATACAAGTAATTCCACTTAGAAAAAATCACGAGACGTTTATGTTGGAAGGATAATCTAAGTATAACCATTTTATAGATAAGGAAACTGATGCTCAGAGAGATAGAGTAAGACCAATTCTTTAGTAGCACATCTGGGACTAGAACCCAGTGATCTTGACTCATAGCAGTTCACAGCTTTTTTTTAAATAAATAAGTAAAAGACCATGACAATTTTCACATAAAAAATAGGTAACGAATATTGGCTAAATATATTTAATTTAATTAGAAACTCAGCAGTGTGCTATAGGTACACAAAAGGTTGATGTAATTTGGGGACATATTTGTCCCCATTTTCTCCCCAAAAATATAGTATTGGACTCAGGACAGCAAACAGTCCCACTGTCTTCTACTGGTCAGATAACGTGAATTATTTTTTTCATTGACAAAAGAAAGCTTTTACATAAGGAAAGTTATTAGGGTGGTGAAAGACTTAGCAACTGTGCTACATAATGAGTGGCTTTGAAATACCCAAGGACATTAAACCTAGAATAATGAATGGGGAATGGGGACATGATAACTCACCAAATATTTGAAGGTCAATTGAATATTTGAAGAAAGAGGGATTAGATTTATTCTGTATTACTCCAGGGGAACAAAACTAGACAAAAAACTAGCAAGTTCCAGGAAGGCATTAGCTTATGAGTAAGAACTTTCTACCAATGAAACAATAAGGGAATGGGTTACTCTATCCCATAGTAAGCTTCCTGTAAACAGAAGTATTCAGTGGAGGAGGGGATGAATCATCTTCTGTCAGGCGTGACGTAGAGATTTCTTCTTTGGATAGAAGGCCAGACTATGTGACCTCTGTGGTCCAATCCACCTCTAAGTATCTCTGATTTTGGGATGCCCAATCCAGCACCCTTCCCAGTACACCACTAAAAAGATTCCTATAGCTTCTTTTCAGTGATAGTGTGAGATTAGATATGTCCCTCTTCATGACATTCAACAGCTCAGATGAAAAACAGTGTAATAAGGGCTTGTCTGATGTGAAATGGATTGAATTTATTTTATTAGTGAACACTGAAGTCAGTATAGTCATGCAAATTAGTATGGATTCACAGGTTCAGAGCCAGGGAGAAATTATGCCAAGTCTAAAAGAAATCAGCGTTGCCAACAAATGCGTCATCTGAGGCAGTGAAAAGATTCTAGGACCAGAGCCTTGTCACGCCAGCAGGGTGACATATAGCAAATCTGACCATGGACTGACCTGACCTGCTCTGGACATAAAAACCATTGTAAAAGTTTAACTATAAATCTATCTATTGTCATACCATACCATTTTCCAACTTTAGACTGATTCCTATTTCAGCAGAGAACTCAACCCATAAGCCGATGAATGATTAAAAAAACACAATTGACTTCATTCATATCAAACCAGTTATGCAAACTTTAAACTAAGATTTGAGGCATAATTTTGCAATTAAGGCTACTGATGTATATTAACAGGAATGCTCAGTAGAGCGATGCTTTCCCCGGAATGACTGTGGAAATCACTGATTCGATCCACAAGACAAAATATAGGACATTTTAAGCTTCAATGTGTAAAAGATTATTTCTCACCTGAATTGTATTTTAAAAAACTATAAAAAGGAAATTGCACTTTAAATATATTTCCCATTAAATATGATATCCTGTGATGGTTTTAAAAATGAGGATGGACAATTGTCCTTTTTTCTAAAAGAGAATGGAGTGGGTTTGGGAGAATGCAGTTTTGATCAGCTTGGACAATCAACAGCTGTCCTTATAAAGCTGATGGGTTCACAGTAAATCTGATTAATATCCTGTCCCCTTCTCTTTACCCCAATACTTCACTCAAAGGAAATCTAACTAAAATAAATATGTCTGCAATGAAGAAGAAAAAAGAGTAATCTGAGAGGGGTAAGTGCAAGGAAGTTGGGATAGTTCTAAAAAACTTTGGAACTAAAGGTTGGTTGTATTTACAAAAGCTTCTTGTTTTTGAACATTATCCAGCAGATACCACGATGACCGTATCATGGCCAAATTGTCAGAAACTCACAGTGGAGTAAGTGGGGAAGGGCAAATGCACAGAAGCCCAGTTTCACCTTATGGATAGCTCTGGTAAAATCCTCAGAGTAACAAACAATATTAATAGTTAATTAAAGAAAAAAAAGATAAAAGATTTTTCTTTCTTGAAATTCATGTTGGAGCCTGGGAGCTTCGTTTAATTTGATTACTATATCGAGAAACTAAGAAAATGAATGAGTTAAGACTACAGATTATGGAAAATATATATTGCCTTTCTTAGCATGGATTCTAGAGTGATCAGCACGTGATTATAGTGACTGTGCCAAATGTCAACTCTTCATTCTTATAATGAGGCAAATGGGTGCAGCATTGGATACTGAGCATGTATTGATCAAAGAGTCAGGGAGACCTCAGTCTGAATCAAGACTCAGATACTAGAAGCATGATCTTGGGCAAGTCATTTACAGCTATTTGCCTCAGTTTCCTCAGTAGCAAAATGGGTATAATAATACCATCTACCTCCCAGGATCAAATGAGATGACATCTGTAAAACATGTAGTTCAGTGTCTGCCATATAGTATGTGCTCTATGATGCTTTACTATGTTGCTGTTTGGTCATTTTGGTCATGTTCAATTCTATGCAATCTCATTTAGGGTTTTCTTGGCAAAGCTACTGGAGTGCTTTGCCATTTCCTACTCCAGCTCATTTAACAGATGAGAAAATTGAGGCAAACAAGGTTGAGTGACTTGCCCAGGGTCACCCAGTTAGTAAGTGTCTGAGGCCAGATTTGAACTCACAAAGATCAGTCTTCCTGACTCATTACTCTATTATTGGTATACATCACCAGTATTCAAAAGTTCTATTCTACCACCTTTCTAATCTCCTATCTTACTGCTCATCAATATAGCTCACTGCCCTGTCCAAGCAAACTTGTCTATTGGACCTTTGTGTATTTCCAGCTCTGAATACTGGCCTCTTGCTTCCCTTCTCCCTACTTTGTCATTCCATTTTCATTACTTTCTTTAAGATGTAGTTCAAAACTAACCTTTCCCAAGAAGCATTCTCTTTTCCCTCCACTCACTACTTTGACCCCCTCAATGCTTTATCATCTTGTAGCCATGTTGCTTTTAGGTGAGTGGCAAAGGCAGATGCAGAATCATAACATCTCAGACTTCGGAGGTCTAGTCCACCCTGTACCTAAACAGGAATTCCCCTCTTTGACAAGTTAGCTCAGTCTATGTCAAGAACTCTGTTGAGGATAAACCCACAAACCCCTTCAAACCCTTGAAGACAGTTGCCACATCCCTTCTAAGTTTTTTCCTTTTCCAGGCTACATTGCCTTAGTTGGATCAATTTACATAACAGCCATCCTGTAAAAATAAATGATGTTTTACGTCATAAGAACTCTGATCAACACAATAAACATTCATAATTTCCGAGGACCAATGATGAAGCATTCTGCCAACCTCCTGTCTACCATCACAGAGAGGTGATGGTTTCAGGAGGAAGAATGAAACGTTATTTTGAACATGGTCAATGAGGAAATTTGTTTTGCTTGCCTATGAATATTGGTTATAAGGAATTTTTTCCTTTTTTAAAAAAAATGAGATGGGGGATGGAAGGGAGAAAAGACAGATTTTGTTAATTAAATTTGTAAGTGACCAGTCCACATAAAGCAAGGTCTCCAGAAACATAGTTGCTTTCCTCGGGATATACTTTAATTTTTCAATGTCCTTCCTAAAACTCAACACCACTTTCACAAGTATTCTGGTAAGGAATGAAGAAAGGGAGTACACAAATATGTTTATGAGAAAATATCATTAAAAATCTTAATGAGAGGAAAGAAAATGGACATCACAGATAGCTGGAGAACCATAAAAGGAATATGGTTCTGGAAGTGCGTACCTTATTAAAAAAAAAAAAACCAGTACAGATATAAAAAAATGTGGTGATGGAATAGTATTTGGCTACTGGGAACATACTCCCATGTGAGAAAATTCAGAAACCACAGAGGGGAAGCATTTTGGTTAAGATCAATAGGGGGCAGAAACAAAAGTGATATTGTCATCACAATATATCACATGCTACCAGGATCTAAAGAGGAAAGAGATGAGGAACCTGGAAACTTCCCAAGTATGGTAAGGAGACATGACAGTATGGTAGCCATGTGGTAAATGGATAGGGTGGAGTTAGAATTATCATTTTATTCAGGTACAGAATTTCAAGTGTTGTAGAATTCATTCATGTTGTACAATGTACTACCAGGAGTCTGACAAAGATCAGTTCTTATCCTTCTTTAGACACTTGCTGTCTGTGTGTGCTTGGGCAGAGCCACCCTGAGCCCGAGTGTTCTCATCAGTAAAAAGCATAAAAATACGAATCGCACTTAGTCAGTAGGTAACAGTGAAACAATGCATCAAAAGTGTGTTACAAATCTGAAAGAGTTGTATTATTAACTTTTTGTTATTGTTGATTGATCAAACACTGTACCAGGGTTATAATGTCTCTCTCTGAATCCACATAGTGGGTCTGACAGAGGAGTCCCTCTCATAAAGAAGTTATTTGGTCTTCTGGTGAGTAACCCTCTTGGGATGTGGTCCAAGACACACCTGCCAGAAGCCAAATTCTGCCACTGGGAATAGTGGTATACAAAGGTACCACTGTAGTTGAATATCTAAGTACTTATTCTGACCAAGTTTCTCTCTTAGAACATCAATTTAGTTGGCACTGTGATTCAATAAACCACTGGGCTAAAGCATTAACTCTCAGTATGTTAGAACTCACATATCCATTCATATTACAATCAGGGGATTCAAATGATAGATTGTTTCTGGATCAGGGTTTCTACAGTCAAGAATATTTTCTATCTGATGAGAATGACTATTTTGACTTTGAGAGATAAAACCCATAGAGATACTAATTCAAATGCATTTAATCTGATCTCCATGCGTTACAACACTTGGCTGCCGCAATTCCGCTATTCTTCAGAGGAAGCGACTTACTGTACTGTTAAACATCCAGCTACTTGGGATGATAAGAACGTTCATACATTTTTATAAGCTCATTTTCCAGGCATAGGAAGTACGAGCAAGCTCCCCAATTCTTCAGGAACATATTCTGGTGTCACAGGTCCCTAAATTCACCCTGTAACTAAAGGTGCACGCTGTAGGGAGACAGTGTGGTGCAGCAGGAAGCAAGCACGATGGGTAGATTTGGAATCAGAAGATATCAGGTAAAATCCTGGTTCTACCTTATTACCTGGGTGATCTTGGGCAGATCCCTTAACTTCTCTGAGGCTCAGTTTCCTTACCTATAAAATAAGGGCATTGGACTAGAGGATCCGTAAGCCTTCGCTCAGTTCTAAATCTATGCTCCTAATCTGTCCCTATGCCCCACAAATTGTTATTCTATATAAGTAATGCCTACTATGTGCAAGGCACTGGAGACACAAAGGCAAAATGTCAGAGTTCTCCCTGCCCTTAAGAAATTTCTATAGATCATAACTGTGTGTGGCTATTTATGAATGTTTATATACACATATGGAGACAGAGAGACACAGAAACAGAGACACAGAGAGAGACAAAGAGAAATGGAGACAGATTATTGATAGAAAACCCAAACCATAGACTTCTCTAGATTCACAAAAATAAGACTTGTTCTTTAATTTTTTTTTAATTTTGGCTTGTCCTTTCTTTTCTGAAAAGTTCTATGGATGCGTATCTACAGCATTTTTTTCTATATGCTTTTGTTTCAGTCTTCCACCAAGATCTGAGGAGGATACCAATCATTTCTTTGTATCCTCAACTATTCATATTCAAGTACAGAATTACATTTCAAAGCCTAGAAGAATCAGTAACTACAGTAAAGGGGAAATAAACTTGTCAGCCTTCACCATAATACATAATATATACAAAAATAAAACAGAAGGAGTGGTCAAGTGAACCAAAGCTACAAATACTCTATGTAATGTGTATGTACACCAGGGATCTCCAAGCACCAAATGCTATATGAGACAGAGGTAGGGAGTGCATTGGAAAGCTTTTAGGCCAGAGAACCTCAGTCTGAATACTGATTGTAGACTTCCCCCAATCCCCTTCCAATCCATTCTCTATTCAATACTTCTTGGAGAACAGGTGTGAGTATGCCTCTCTCCTGCTCAAGAAACTTCTGTTTCTGTCTATTACATCTAAAATAGCATATAAAGTCCCCAGTTTGTCAATTAATATCCTTTGCAATCTGGTTCCAATCCTTCTCCCTCCCCCACCCCAAATGATTACATCTCACTCTCCTTCACAAATGATGCTTCAGTCAAATTGGTCTGCTTAATGTTCCTTGGACCCAATAGGGGCATCTTCTACCTCCACACTTTTGCACAGGCTATGCCTCATGCCTAGAATGCTGTCCTTCAAAGAACTTTTGTGTTCACTCAAGGTTCAGCTCCTATGGGGATTCTTTTCTGGTCCTTTTAGATGCTAGTTCTGACTCCTTCCTCCTCAAATTATGTACATGCATGTATATACACATATATGCATATACACATATATGTATACATATACACATATTCATATATGCACATACATGCACAAGATGAAACATATAAGTATATACATATATATACATGCATACGTGTGTGTACATATGCATATGCATACATATGTGTGCATTATATATACACATATAAATATAAAATTTTAATTCACACTTAAATAGCTCATTAAGGTTTGTAAAGCATTGTTCATATATTATCTAATATAATCCTCTGGACAATCCTATGAGACAGGTGTTATAATTATCCTCATTTTATAGGAGAGAAAAATGAGGCTCACAGAGGTTAAGGGACTTGTTCAGGGTCACAAAGCTAATGACTGTCTGAGACAGGATTCAAACTCATGTCTTCTTCACTCCAAATCTAGCACTCTACTCATTATGCTAAAATGGTCTCCAAAATGGTAGACATCATATATACCCTATATAATACCCTAGGGTATTATAGTCTGACTCCAAGGAATATGTGTTCAACCAAAAAAAAAAACTGGGGAAAATAGGTTAGTACTATTTAGTAACCTACTACTCCCATCATAGCCAATTGAGGCTTTTATCCAGCACAATCACAGTCTTCCTCCATCCCTTCCTTACTCTGCCCCCTGCATCCCCAGCATAGCACTTTCAGGATAGTTATAACATAACAGCAACCCAGGGACTCACAGCAGCAGCTACACAAGTGACTTTGGGACAATTCCCCCATTCACAGGATACTCATCCTCTAGTATCCCTCTCCCTGGCAATAACCGTGTGGTAGCAACTGGAATATTTGGGATAGTATGAGGAGCAGTGATTGGAGAATAAGAGCCCCACCCTCAGTTCTGTTTGGAATGAGACAGAGTAAGTCCTGCAGGGTGAGCAGGTACAGATGACGAACTCTAGCCCTCATGCCCCCAAACCCACCCCCTTCTAAGTTCCCAGTTGCTGTTCAAGTCAATTCTAGTTATTCAGATTTCTAACTTCAGTGTTTCTTCTACTCATTCTTACTCCCTACATCCAATTAGTTGCTAGATGTCTTTTTTTTAACGTGTATTTGGAGGCAATCAGGGTTAAATCACACAGCTAGTAAGTGTCTGAGGTGGAATTTGAACTCAGGTCCTCCTGATTCCAGGGCCAGTGCTCTATCCACTGAGCCACCTAGCTGCTCCCTTTCCCCCCACCCCTGCCCAGTGCATATTTATCACATACTTTTAAAGTATCTACTTTGGTGTAAGTTCTTTAACGTACAGAATATAATATATTTGTATTATACATGTATACTGCATTTATTCTATGTTGAATACATAGAATATATAATGTATAGAATATTATACAGTATAATATACAGAATAGTATATATGTAATATAATAGTGTGTATATATATATATATATATATATCATTTATAAGTAAGTAAATGTTTGTGTGTGTCTGTGTGAGGGCACCTGTACAAAAAGATATTACTGATGGGGTACACAGTCAAAACAATGTGGAGATATTTGTACTACATTCCATGAAGACTCTTCTATTTATATATTATGTCTTTTCCCCAATACAATGTAAACTTCTTGAGGGAGAGGATTTTTCTTCATTTCATATTTGTGTCCCCATGGCTGGTATACAGTAAGCATTTCATACATGCTTGTTGGATTGGATTGTCTTGTCTCCTTATTTCCTGTGCAATTATTTCAACTTTCTGAAAGTTGTCAGGGAGGGGAGGACTAGATACTAAGGTACCTTCCAGCTCTAAATCTTGAGTTCCTCATCTGAGAGGGATTCAGAGCACTTTTAGGGAGAATTTACCTGCCATTTTTCTCTTTTCAGTAGCATACAGTTGTGATGCTCTATTTGGGTATTTCTCACACACTGCAAAGCTGTTTGCGATTTTATAAACCATCTGTAAGGGAGTGCAAAGCAAACTGCAAGCTTTTCATTAAAAATAAATGGAGCCTGGGTAAGAACACTGAACACTTCATCATGAAAGTCCAGATTACTAAGAAAAATGAGAGAAGCCAAGCAAACCACAAAATACAAATGGAAGATAAAAATAATAATGAAGTTATAATAATTTAAAAGTCCACAATTATGCTTTCCTCCACCCCATGGAAGAATCTTATTTATAAACATTTTATAGTAGTTGGCTAATGTTTCATTTTTTTCTCTCTTAAAAGTGATCATATGACCCCAGGAAAAATAACTGCACTTTTAATCGTCATACTTCAACACAGTGGAATTAACATTGTTGTAGACTCTCCTTTCAGGTCTTCAGAAAAGAAAATTTGCTGAACGTGATCTCCCTTCTGCAACATATAACACAAAAAGAAACTTAAATCCAACTTTGACTTCAGTGTATGCTAATAATACTGCATTCAACATTTTTAAAATGCCCACTTTGTGCTAGGCACTGTTCTAAGCACAGAAATAGAAATATTCCCTTTACTAAACTGCAAATGTAATGGAGGCAAGATTTTTAAAAAAAAATTTCTCCATCTAGAAATCAATTTTTTTTAATTTTTATATTTTTAAATTTCTACCTAGGAATCAATCAATTGTTCATTCAGCAAACATTTTTAAGCACTTATGTGCTTAGGACTGTGCTAAGTACAGGGAATATGAAGACAAAGAGCAATACAGTTCTGGTCCTCAAAGAAGTTAGATTCTGATATGGGAGCATTCAGTAACATTGCATGAGTGTCTACAAACCACAGAAAATGCAACCTTCAGTTAATAAATGGGAGTTAGGGGCCAGGAAGTAACTCATGCACAATGTGGTGCTTGAGCTGAGTCCTGGAGGAGAAGAGAAATTCCAGGAAGCAAAGAGGATGTGAGAGAGCATTCCAGGTCCAGGTTACAGTCAATTCAAAGGCATGGAATGACAAGATGGAACATTACGTCTGAGAAATAGCAAGAAATCCAGTGTGGATGGACCACTGAGAGCATGGAAGTCAGAACCATGTAAGGGTACTGGCAAATGAAGAAGGATCAGGTTTTAAATAGTTACAAATTCTAAACAAAGAAGTTAATATTTTATACTAGAGACAATAGGGAGCTACTGGAGTTACAGAGTGAGGGTGGTAGGGAACCATGATGGAGTCAGATTTCTGCTTTAGGAAAATCACTTTGGCAGCAGTATAGAGGATAGACTGGACTGAGGAGAGATGTGTGTCAAGAACACCAATTAGGAGAGTTGCAAAAGTCCAGGGAGAGGCAATAAGTCCCTCCACTAGGATGGTGTTTGTGTGCGCAAAGACAGAAACAAATTTGAAAGATTTTGTGGAGAAAAAAACTAAAAAAATAATTTCACAACTTATTTGATATATACAAGCTCATCGTAAACACAAATTATTTCATTCTTTAGACTAGTGTGCCACTTTCTAGCCCAGTGCTTGGAACACAGTAGTTGCTTAATGCTTAGTGATTAATGAGCACCCAAGATAGAATAAAGAGTCAAGGATGACACCATACTTAACATTAACAATAGGACAGTTAAGAAGACAGATAGATTTGGAGGTCAAGATAATGAGTTTTGTTTTTGGCTTTTTGAGTTAGAGATGCTCATGGCATATATAGTTCAAAATGTCTAATAAGCTAATGCAGGATCAAGGCTCAGGTTAAAGACTTGGCTTATCCAAAGAAATTTTATAGTCATCTACATAGAGATGACTATTGAAACCATGGTAGCTTCTGAGGGTACCAAGTAAAAGAATGTATAGAGAAAAGAGAAGAGAGTCCAGGGTGGAGCCTTTTGAATACCCACATTTAGTGCAACATAAATTAAGTTCCAGAAAAGGAGACTGAGAAAGAGGAGACAAATTATAAAGAGGAGAACCAGCAGCACAAAAACCCAGAGAGCTAGGGTGTCCAAAGGAGGAAATGCTGCAAAGAGGTTAAAGAAGGAATGAGGACTGAGAAAAAACTCTTAGCTTTGTCAGTTAAGAGATCATGGTGACTTCAGAGAGAGCAATTTAGTTAAGTGATGAGGTTGGGAGTCATACTACAGAGGATTTAGAAGAGAGTGAAAGAACAGGAGGTGGAGGCACCAAGTGTAAATGGTTTTCTCAAAACTTTGAGAAAGGAGGAGAGATACACAGGATGATAACTAGTGGGGAAGGTTGAATATGAAGTGGATGGGGGACCGTGGGGCATTTTTATAGTCAACAGAGACAGACAATTTTCTAAACACAAGAGATGCCTTCTGAATGAATGAATCTAAAAAATGATAGGAATACACTGTCATTAAATGATACTCTGATAACCCAGTTTTGGAGACTCCTGGCTGGAAGTCACCTAACTTAGTAAATATTTCAAAGCTCCTTGAGGGCAAGGATTTAATGTTTGTCTTTGTATTCTTAGTACCTACCACAAATGATGAGCACACAGCAGGCATTGAATAAATGTCCATCCATCAACTGATTAAAGATTTGAGCTTGTCTCCTAATACTTGTTTCTCATGGGAGAAATCATATTTGTGAGCCAGTTTCCATAATTTTACATCGGAATACTGCTCACTCACTTAAACTAGTCTTCCTCCGTAATGTTATTGTTTATTTTTTAAATAACATTATAATTCAAAGAAGGAGGAAATTCATAGGAAGAATGAGGAGGGAATATGTGGGGGATCCTGAGGTTAAAAAAAATCAATAGATGAAATTAAAAGGTATGGAAGGAAACTGATTCTTCAAAAATTTTGAAAATGGCAATCATTTAGTTAGTTCATAGGATTGGGCTTGTCTTATTTCCCCACTTTTTATATATCTACATCTATATCTATATCCATATCCATATCTATATCTTTCTAATAGTAAAAGTCACTTGCCAAGTCAGATTCTTAGATTTTGCATTGTAAATGAAAAGAGATCAAAAAGGGAAAAAGCTACAGAAAAGCTACAAATTCTCTAACCACTATGGTTATGGTTAGAGGTCTACCTCCCAAGGCTAAATTCAAAATGTTCCATAAAGTTTTTTTTTTTTTTATTTTTAAATTGTACTTTGAGTTCTATCTATATGTTTAGGAACCTTGAACACAATTCTCATGAGTATCAATACTTTATAAGTGCATTATTTAAGATTACAGATAGAGAGCTAAAGGGAACCTTTTTCAAATACCTTCATTCTGCAGATGATCAAAATGGAGCTGAGACAGTATATGATGCTCAAGGTCATAAATTCAGTCAAAACACTGGGATTTGAATCCAGCTCCTCTGAATCCAAATTTTGAGTTCTTTTCACAGCATTATGCAGGGCTTGCCGTTGGTAGGGGCACAAGAAATCCCCAAGATGTCAAGTCAACCTTGTGTTGCTAAGTTCAGTACCATCAGCCATTGGTTTAATTTATTTGATGGCCCCAGTATAATTCTTCCAGTCCTTACAGCTGAATCTAAATTTTCACTGAGTTAATTTGCTGCCTAGAATTAAATGAGAAAAAAAGTGCCCAGCAATCCTCAGGGCATGGGAACAGGGCAATCAGAGAGCAGTAAGAGCCAGACTTTATTGGTGCCTGGATTACACTCTCTTTGAGGTATGGGTTATATAATATACATTTCCTTTGCCTGAATTTTCAGTCAGCTCTGTGGGAGACAACACCATCCGTCTTATTTCATCTTTTTAACAAGGACTTGATGAGGTGACACAGGACTGATTCTTAAAAACACATTACCTGTTATGTGAGGCATTGTGTGACAGGAAGAACTATCTCGGTGACAGGCACCTGACAGCAGATTTGTTGATTTCCTGGTCACTTCATTTAAAGTAACAACAGGGTGAAATATGCCATCTGATAATCTGTTTGAATGTTGACTGTGAAAAGCATTTAACATTTCTGCCAGCTACCACCACTACTAGAGAATCTGTTCTTCAATATGGGTGATTCTGTCTTCCTCTTTAATCATATTATCATCTCCCTCCCTCACTGAGGAGACATCCCCCAACCCCATCAACTTTCTGGAAGTACTTTCAAGCAGAGAGTTTCAGGATTAAAAAAAAGCACCTTTATTCAGTCTCTATTTTGCTTAGTTATGCAAAAATAATTATGACTAATGATAATAATTAGCAACAAAAACTCTAACAATAACTCACATTTATCCACTAGAGAGGCAGCATGGGATAGTGGAGAGAAAGCTGGCTTTAAAATCAAGAGGACAGGACCTCAACTCTTACCTCTCACATATTCTCACTTCATGAACCTAGGTAAGTCACAACCTCTCAGTATATGCCTGGGCAAGTTACAACCTCTTAGAGCTCCAAGAGCCTTTCTAAGATCATAATTTGAAGCAGAGATCCCAGCTTGCACCGGTAGAGATGATGAATGATTAAATGTCTTTTTAAAAAACTCTCAAGAGATTTAATATACATTATCTCATCTAAGCCTAACAAAAACTCTTTGAATAAGGCATTGCCAGCCCCATTTTATAGATGAGATAGTGTAGGCTCACAAATACTAAATGATGCCTCCATGGTCACACAGATAGTGAGTGTCAAAGGCAGAATTTGACCATGTTCCCCTCAGTTCAGGTCCAAATGAATCATCTATTACACATTATCCCACCCTGCCTTGGGTGATGCACATAGAGTTCTAATGTGTTTGCTTCTGACTTTTGGGGCTTCCTGGCTGTGCACTGGGTATGCCTTGAGGGGGCATATGACTCTCTCTGGGATTAAAAAAAATTAATCATTCATCATCTCCAAACTCCTGTTTGGGAATAAGATGTTGTAGTCACGTGTTTTTTCACCCTTCACACTCCATTTTTGAGCTTTGGGAAATTTTAATCTGTAACACCTGAAGGTTACATTTACATACATTTTATGGTTACCTTTTCTTTCTTTATTTCTATAGTAGTAAAAGGAAAAACAAACCTCAGATCAAGCTACTGACAAGACTGCATTAACCCTCAATCTATCAACATCTCTAGCTTTTCAGTTAAGATAGGCATGCTTGCTGCCCTCCTCCCTCCCCATCAGAGCAGAGACTTCTCTAAGTGAAATAGGATAACAATTTCAACGACTAATACCCCCGCTCAGCATCAGCCTCTTAATATGCCATTGGAAGGCAGATTCATAGAAAATAATTATCACCATTTTAATAACAGTAATAATTTCTCCTTATAAAGCATTTTGCAGACTTAAAAGGGAAGAGTCAGTCCATTTTGCAATTTTCTTTCTTTTTTTTTTAAGCAATAAATATGAAATGGTTCCACAGGAAGTCAACGGACAAGTAAGGAGAAAGTAAGACTTTTAAACCCAGAAGTCCCCACACAATATCGCACCGTGATCACTGTGGTCCCATTGAGAACAGGGTAAGAACGCAGGTCTCCACACAAAAAGCATCCCCCAGACATTTTAATGATTAAGGGATAGTGTATGACTGCTATGCTCATGTTTTAATTGCCTGGAACAACATGCCCATCAACAATGAAGCTGATTTACAACAGCCCCCACACCAAATGCCACCAAGGACACCTTGGGCCTCAACATGGTCTAAGCTTTTTAAACAGCTTTAAATATGAACTAGAAACAGGTCAGTTAAAATCTACACTTTCTCTGAAAGATTTTTGACACATTCAATGCTTGTGAAAGCTGAGGAGATGACGGCCCTAGTCAAATACAGTTGAGTGAGCAGACTGTAAGCATCCCCACACTCCACCTCCAGTGCAGTTCAACCGTGACACGGAGGGACAAACCTTTTCTTCCCTCTCTTTTCCTCTCTCTGAAAAATAGAAGAAAAATTTTTTTCCAAAATATTGTTCGATTATATGTTTAGGTGAAAATCTGGAGAAAGCTCCACTCAGATGGCAACTTGCCATGACTAGCCTGGATCTCATCTAATCAGTTAATTTCTGACAATGATTCTCCCTAGGGTGGGAGAGCTTAATCCTGGATCCATGAACTACCTTTTTTTTTAAGTGTCCTAAATATCTTAGTGTAGTTTTAGGCTTTAATAATACAGCACTGAGGTTTTTGAGAAACCTTGTACATATTTTATAAATGTGTTTGAACTTTTTTATTTTTAAAAACATTATCTTGAGAAAGGGTCCTTTGAGTTTGCCAAACTGCCAAAGAGGTCCGACAAACAAGAAAGTTAAGAGCCCCTGCCTGGGATGGGGAGGGGATTTAATTCCACATTTAATAATTTAATAATTTATTTTCTTGGCTCAGCTACCCTTTCAGATTGCCTTCATTGAGTGCGTATATTTTTTTTACATACAGAGTTGCTTGGTTGTTGTCTCCCTGTCAGAATGGCCACTCCTGAGGACACAGACTATTTAATTTTTTTTTGTTTTGTTTATGTGTTTGCCTTTCTTTGTATCACCAGTGCTTCCCAAAATATCTGGCACAGAATATAATAATATTTAAATAAGCACTTGATAAATGCTTGTTTACTCTGTAGTATACAAACAATGGTCCCAGGGGTATATAGGACCTATATTCTTATACTGAGCATTAGTGTTATCATGCAATCACTGGAAAGGCATTTTATACTATTACACTTATTTTCTTTTAAGATAGATGCCCCTTGCCAACGTGACACCACCAGAAGTAAACAGGTTAAAAATTCCTGTTTTAACAAGTGACAAGGTCAAGAGTGAAAGAATTCCATAAACATTTTTCAAAATTACAGAGGCCAATTTTTCAAATGAAGTTGACTTTAGGATGGGTCAGCACAATACACAGACTGCCAATATATTTTAAGTTCCTTGAAGGAAGGGATCATTTTCCACCCCTGACCCCTCTCCCGTCCCCCACCATTTTGTTCGTGTGTCCCTAGCCAGGAGTAAAGAACATAACACCTGACATGACAGGGGCTTAATAAAAGCTGGTTGGATTGAATATTGTCTAATTTTCACTTTATCCATAAATATCAATCCTCATGAATAAGGGCCATGATAAGTTGACCCTAGTGGATCATGCTGCTCTCCTCCCCTCCCACCCCCTTAGATTTCCCAAACTTAAACGTGTCATCTCCATCTCAGGCTGAACACCTGGAAAGCTTCCTCTGGCTCAGAGGTAGCATTGGCATACAGTATCATCCAGGTCTAGGCATCATCGCTTTCATCTTTCTGCCATCTGGAGGATATTGAAAATGAAGTGAAAGGAGGAAAGGATTTTTTTTTTTAAGCAGGAGGGGAACACCTGATGTATTAAGTTACTCAAGCACCAGCACTGCACGGTACTGAGCATTCTCACTGTCACAGCCTTTGTTGAAAAGGATTTCCCTGACCTTTATGGTAACCAGCAAACAAATAAGCCCTATCTCTCAGCGGGAGAGAGGCGCTGCTCCATTAGGTCATTAAGCAGTTCTATTCAGACTACCCCCATTCTCTTGTCCTTGGCCTTGAAGAAAGAGCTGGCATAGGGCCAATCAGTCCGAAAGAAGGAAGGCAAATGCGCCACCACCATACAGTACAGTGTGAATTGTCACAGCAGGACCAAAGTCGTGGACCAGACAGCAGCGAGGAAAAGATGTGGTGCTACATGAGGGGTAGTGTTCCAACAACGAAAGGCTGGTGTTTCAGTCTGCCAGACAACGTAATGACTCATCCAGGCAGAAAAATATTACCACCATGGGAATATTTGGAACGTCTCAGTCTGAGAGTAATTAGGGACTGAACTAAGCGGCATGCTTCAGCGATGAAATAAGAAAATAAGCAATACCTCTGTCAAGTTCTGATTGGCGAGTGGTAAATGAATATGGGCTTCTGTCATCTCAGACCACAAAACTAGGGACTTGCAGCAGATTGTCAGATGGAGAGATATTTCTGCATTTTCACAAAATAAAACAATGTGGTGTGTACCCACAAATGTAAAAAAAAAAAAATGAAAAAACACGTAGTTAAGTGAAAAATGCTACAGTTGGCAGAAAGAGTTTTAGGGAAAATCATTACCACTATTATATAATTCATTTCTATTGGAAGCCTTTGCCGATACTGTAGCTTTTTTCTACCTCTAATTACACAGTCTGCAAAAGGAGGAGGGGGCAGAGGAGATGAATACAGAATGGCAAAAGCTAACAATATCATTCTATTAATAAGAATGATACACAGTTGCAAAATAAGAGCACATGTGCTTAATGAATTTAGGTAATGGAATTATTTTCCTTATTAGGATCAGTTGCATGAATATACATTCTCTGGCATGGAGGACAAATGTTAATTTTTATTTCTTTGTATTTTCAGATTGTGGACAATTTGTATTCATTAGACAACACAAAAAAGGAGCTTTTTTCCCTTGTAAAGTGACATTATAATTAAATTGGATCACCTCAACAGTATTTGCAGGTTAAGGAATCACAAGCTGGCTGGACAAAAAACCCAGCCACATTAAGCCAAGAAAACTGAGTTATATATCAATAGCCCTTCATTGCAACGGCCGGGTCAGAACTTTATCACAAAAAAGGGAGAGACAGGAGAAAGGGAAATAGAGAGATAGAAAAAAGGGGGCAGAGGCAGACAGGGAGAGAGAGGAAGATGAGAAGAGAGAGAGGGTTGAAGAAGCTAAGAGACAGAGAAAGGGAGAGGGAGAAAGAGAGAGGGCAAGAGAGGGAGAGAGAGAGAAGAAAGAGAGATGGGGAAAAGAGAAGGAGAAAGGAGAGACAGAGAAAAATTATTCAATCTAAAAGGGCTTAGGAGGTCAGAAGTAAAAATGACATCAGATAGAAATTAACTAGGCCTTTCCAGAGAGCTTACTAGGAAGCCTGAATAGACACTTGTTTGACTTCCTCCACAGGGACAGAAACATGCACTTCTCTAGCGCATGTTTCACCACATCAGAGTCAAGGGCAGACACAAATTACCTCTCCTCATAATATGTACAACCCCTATTAGGCCAGGTTAATAAACTCTAATAGATGTAAGGGCTAATACAATATTCAGCTATTGACATAAACATAAATATGAATTTCAAAGAAAATAACCTACTTTAGTAAAACTACCTGTGCAATAAAAATTAATGAGCTCCAAATGATTCTGCACATCTCCACCAAATTGCATTTTCAGGCTCACATCTCCAGGACATGCTGGGTGGTTTGATGCATTCCCACAATTCATCTTCCTGCTAAGCCAATTTTAATTTAAATGCAATTAAAGCCTCAAAATGAACATTATGTATTAGATAAAGCCCTGAATCTGCAGACTATCATAAATATGATTTTCAGAAAAATTAATTACAAGCCATTAGGGTACAAGTCATCTTCCTGCAAATGTTGAGTTAAACTGCAGAATTAGTTTGTTCGTTCCATTAAATGTTAAATACTAATTTTGAGCTTTGTGCCAATTTACCATCACTAGGTCAATTTAAAAAAAAATTCTGTTATTTATAGATATTAATTCTGAGACTGTGAAGTAGCTTAACAATTTTTTTTTCTAATTGAAAACTATTTCCTTTGAAAAAGCAGGGTGAAATAATGAATGTAAGTCAGTGTTGGTCAACAAGTTAGTAATATCAATTTCCAGAGGTTGCAACTTTGTACTATCATGATAATTTACAAAAAGTGTAAGAGTTTTTATATTTTAGAGTTTTCAAATAAAGAATTCAGACTTCAACTTTACCCTAATTCAAGATGACAGGAAAAGTGAGATCCAGAAATGGTAAAATGTATAGGTAATAATGCTGCTAGCCTGAAAAGGAAAAAAAAAAAGCTTCATATATGTTAACTAAGAGAATAAACTTGCAATTTCATTCTTGCTATGAACTTGAACATAGCAAAGCAGGCTCTGGAGGCATACCAGAAATGATGTAATTACTTTTGGGGTGATAGGATATTACTGTGACAATTTTAACTTTGAGTATGCACGCTTCCATGGAGTCAACAGAACTCTGGGCATTTGTCGGCATGATGACCTGATAGAAAGTGTTCTTGGAAGCCTAAAAATTGCCTTTGTTGCTATGTTTCTGAACTTGTTTTGTATGTTGGGAATAGAAAAACAAACTCAGTAACCAACCAACATAGAAATCAGCATCTCCGTTTTGAAGTGGTCTTTAAAAATATGTTCCATTTAAATATCCTATACTGATAAAGAATGTCAAGAGAAACTACGTATATAAAAGGCTTAAGGTTTTTTTTTTTTTGTCAAAGATAAAAAATTGTGTTCCATCTTGTTACCTGCTGAGTTTCTTAGAATTGTCATGTTGTTAACTATGATTACCCTTTATAGAAAACCACAATAGACTTCTGGAGGAAAATGAGACCTTTTTTCTCTCAAACTGTCTAAACTGAAAACTTCTCATCAAGACAGAATCATCAGCTTTTTCTTTAACTTATGCTTTGACATGTTATTAAGAAGTCTAAAGGGACGACAGAGTTGGGAGAGGTTTGGGAAGTAATATTTATGGTAATAGCTTACCTTACTCCAAATAATATTGAGTACGGCTAATATAATGGTCAATACAGCCATTACAACAAACAGTCATTGTGATAACTTTTGATTAGGATATTATTTGACTGGGATACTTGAGATTCAGAAAAGGCCACAAATCCATCTTTCCCTCCTTCTCCACCCGATTAGCCTTAATCTCACTCTTTTGAAAATCAAACATGTAAATCTCCACACGCTTATCAGATTTTTCCTCTGGTTCTTAACTCCTTCAGCCTTCTACCGGATCTGTTCCTTTGCTTCGGTTATTTCTCCTTGCTAGTCTACTTAGGCTCACAAACTAGTTCCTGGTGGTTGTCCTTATGGCTGGAATTGAGCTTTATGAGCATTAACTGGAGTGTCTGATATCCTGATAATTCCCAAACGAGACTGTGAGGATGTCATATTATTCTGTCTCTACAGCTATGTAAAAACTAAGGAGTAATCTCCCCCATTGCTGTGGACAGTTGTTAAAACAGATGTTCCCAACTCTAGGGACATGATGTTACACGTGGAAGATAACAAAACTCTTACCGTAACTTTTAAAAAATTGTTCTTTTATATTGGAGACATTTCTTGACTGATTAGACATATGCAATGATGAATCCAGGCAATACCTGGGACATACATCAAAACGTGAACTTATGAATATAGAGGGAGCCAAGCTGGAACCCATTCCTGATGGGTTCTGATCCATATTAGTCAAATAATCCTGGACAATAATAATAGAGATAGAACTAATGTCAGAGGACATTTAGGCCAACTCTTTCATTTTACAGATGAGGAGGCTGAGACCCAGGGAAGTCAAATGATTTACCCAAGGTCACTCTGGATCACTTGAACTCACCGACTCTTACTCCAGAACCACTATTCTTTCCACTGTGCCACAGGACACACTTTATGCTTTAATATCCTAAGAAACACTCTGAGACTGTAAGTGCAGCAGAACAGTATATTTGGGTTAAAGGTTAAATTCAATTTTGGACATGTTGAGTTTGAGACATCTATGAGACATCCAATTTGAGATGTCTACTAGGCAGCTGGAGATGCAAGACTAGAGATCAGGAGAGAGGTTAGGGTTAGAAGTTCTCACCTCACTGGGATTCTATTACATCAATGAAATTACATCTATATGGCACAGTGGATAGAGTGCCGGTCCTAGAGTCAGGAAGACCTGAGTTCAAATCTTGGCCTCAGACACCTACTAACTATGTGACCCTGAGCAAGTTACTTAATCCTCAATTTTCTCACCTGTAAAATGAACTGAAGATGGAAATGGCAATCCACTTCAGTATCTTTGTCAAGAAAATCTCAATGAAGAGTTAGACATTACTGAAAATGACTAAACAACAGCGATAATTATATCTATATCCTCTATAGCTATATCTAATCTATATCTATATCTATATATATATCAGCATCTGTACTGACATATGTTCACAGTACATATATGCATAGGCACATGTCTATTATATACACATATATATTACTTATGATATTATGAATATAGATATGCCAAGTATTCAATGGGACAATATGTACAAATTGTAATAACATGCACAGGCACATTTTATGCATGCATCGATTACATCCCAATCAATATGCCTGTTATCCTTTGTCTTAATTCAAAATAATTCTTCCTTTAGGCCAGGGTGCAGGTATAAAGAGACAGATTAGAATCCAGGCCATAACCCATGTACTATTCTGCTTCCTTTCTCCTAAGTTGGCGATAGGGTGTACATGCCATTTTTCATAGCTCCCTTTGTGAAGAATACGCCTGCCATACACATAAGGACAATCTTCAAAGGGACATATATTACTAGGTGAGGCAAGGCAGACTCTAGAAACTAGCTTCATAAAGATTTAAGAGTATGTCCTCTTTATCAGATGGGAATGTGAAGGGTAATAAGAAAAACAGTATTCATACAAGACTTTTTACTGAATGTTGCTGATAAAGATCTTTAGAGATCATCTTGTTACAGAATCTTACCTCTGATGCTCCTGTGTGACCTTGGATAAGTCATATAACCTCCCTGGGTCTCAATTTCTTCATCTGTAAAATGAGGAGGTTGGTCGATGAAAGAGATCCTGGACTAATTGGAAGAGATCTTGTTGACCATCTATAGCCTGACTCTCTCTATATCGTAGAAGAATCAAAATATAGATCCAGACAGGACAGTATATCACTCAAGTTTAATGCCTCAACATTATCTTCACTAGTACCAAGAAACTCTGGAAGAGCAGAGAAATAATTTAACAGGCAAGTAACAAAGAACTCAAATCTGATTATCTTTCTTATAAAATGGCACATTGGTATTTCATCAGATGCTTTAGACACAGACGTCTACTGGACCATTCTGTGACTTTTGATCTCACACACTGAATGTAAGAGTTAGAAATTTCCAAAGTAAATATTTTATCATAATTGATATTCATTTTTCAAATGCTATGAGGTTCATGATAAATTACTTAGAGTGGGTGAACTTTGAGGTAATTTCTATTCTTCCTTTATAAATTACAAATATGTATTTGACTGCCCTTTGCGTAATTATAATGCCAATTACTTTGGCACTTTCTCAATACCACTACCACAGGCTTACTTGCCATTAAAGAGACAAGGGCTCCTTCTGGAATAACACACTAGTCATGTGCCAGGCACTGTGCTAAGCAGGTGGGAGTCCAAAGAAAGGCAAAGGACAATCCTAGCTCTCAAAGAGAAGAAAGTATAACGGAGGAGAGAAAATGAAAACCTTTCTCTCTCTCTCCACATATACAAACAGACACACACATATCTACTTATCTACATATACACAGACACATACACACACACATACACACACACATATATATACGTATGTGTGTATGTATGTATATATGTACATGTATGTATGTATGTGTGTGTGTGTGTGTGCAAAACTGAAGATCCAGGGAAGATACTAGGATGAAGGAAACATGAACAGTCAGGAAAAAAATCCTGAAGCATAACCAATATAGCATCCAGTACACAGTGATTATTCAAATGTGGTAACTATTAGAAATTTCTGTATTTTAAAAGTCATTCTAGGAAAAGTAAAACAAATCCATAGATATAGAACTGTAACAGCACATATAGGTAATGCAGAAGTTCTATATACTATAAATAAATTTCTATACAAGACGTGCTTCGGTTACAAGATACCTTCACATTCACAGATCCATGTCCTGAACATAGTGATCAGATCCCAGGTCACTGATAGCCAGGTCTCTGAAGTTAAATAACCTTTTGCATTGTTGGACCCTGAGATTATTTTTCCAAGTTAGTCAGTCAAATGGACAGCAACTGGTTCTTGCTCAAGCTGGATATCTAAAATCCTTAACTGATAAGATCAAAGAAAAGGTAAAAACAGATTTCTGTCCTGATTCTTACGAGGAAACGCTCCTATTGATCAAAACAGGAATTGTTTCTTTGTATTTTTGTATCACCAGTGCCTTGCACATACTAAGTTCAATAGTTAGTAAGCTTAATAAATGTTCCTTGAGTAATTCATTAGAAAAAGTGGGCAATAAAATGCATTGGTATAAAAGACAAGTAGATTCTAGATTCTAGAAGACAAAGTTAGAGTCAAAAACCTGAAGTCACCATGACCGGTAACATAGGAGACATATCTCAAATTAAATCACAACAATAACCTTCAGTTCCATCTTCAAGCACATTTGTTAAACACCTTCTAGGTGATTCAGTAGACAGAGCACTGAGCCCAGAATCTGTAAGACTCAGTTTCCTGAGATCAAATGTGGTCTCAGACACTTACCAGCTGTGTGATCCTGGGCAAGTCACTTAAACTTTTTTGCCTCAGTTTCCTCATCTGTAAAATGAGCTGGATAAGGAAATGATAATCCACTCCAGTATCTTTGCCAAGAAAAAGCTAAATGGTGTCACAGTGACTTGGACATGACTGAAAAACAGCCAAACAACAATGCCTATCCCTTTTCTAACTAAACTTTTAGTCTTTTCTCCATAGAATTCAGTGAGTTTCCCAAAAGTCCCCCTCTGTTCTATGCTACAAGTGAACTCAGTTCTAATAAACGCGGATACAAGAGCTCTTAGTCATCTTTCTTCAGGATAAATTTCAAATATCTTAGCTTGGCAACTGACAGAAAACGTAGACTCTATGGCATGGTCTTCTTTGGCAACAAAGGACGAACACAATCCTGTGAGTAGACGCAGCTGCTTGAATGGGGACCCAGCTAGCTGGGTAACTCAGCTCCTCCTCTCCTGTCTGCCTCCCCCTCCCCTTCCTTCTCCTCTCCAAAGGAAGATAAATTTGGATGGCCAAAAGATGCCCAGTTGACTGGGTTTTTACTGGCTAGTTCCTCTCCACTCCACTCCTCTGCTCTCCTCTCCTCTCTCAAAACCTTAAACCTTTTGTACTCTGAAACTGGGACGCCAGTGGGCCCCTGCCTGAGGGGTCTTCTGGACCCTTCTAGCTTTAGAGTAATTATCAATAGTAACTGTTGCTGTTTCCCTCCCAGCCTTATGTCTTTTTTTTCTTGGCTTCGTTAAAGGGGCCATGCCCTGCCTACCTCTTAAAAAGTCCTATTCAATGAATGGGCCCCGCCTCACTGTAAGTGAGTACCTGCAAAGATCTTGGCCTAAAGGTTCCAAGGTCTCCCCATGTATACTGGGTCATCTGCAGTCATCCTTATGTATAATTCATCACTGCATTCAGATTTCACTGGAGAAGTGAGTCTGGTGACTGCACAGCCCTCCCTCACTCAAAACAAAGTCAAGTGCAAGTCATGTCATCATTTCTCTGATGGCATGGTCTTCTTTGGCAACAAAGGACAAAAACAAGACTCTATTAAAAAAGGATACTGAACTAGAACTAGAGAAAGCAACAGTTATCTTTGCATTATGCCTTAGGGCAGGGACATGGCCTTTTGACTGAGTCTAAGTTTTACAGAACAAATCCTTTTGGGGAAGTGTTCTATGAAGTTTGAATTCAGTCAAAAAGTTGCATTTAAGGACCTAGAGAACCACATGTGGCCTTGAGGTCACAAGTTCCCCATCCCTATCGTAGGGGGGTCAGAAAAGAATTGGAAATTATGCTCAAATTTGGGTTCAGCATTTTACAAAGGGCACTTATACATCAAAGCACACCCAAAGAATCATATAATCTTAGATTTTTAAATACATGGGATATTGAGTCCAACCCCTATATTTCACAGATGAGGAAACTGATATATCAGTGTCTCATGTTTGAGGTGGGGTTCAAACCCAGGTCCATTCTTCTTTTCACTACATCATGCTGTGGTGAGAAGGCTTGAAACCTTGCCATCCTAGAACAACTGGTAGGAGGAATAAGGCATATTTAGCCTGGAGAAGCAGAGACAGAGTGGAGACATGATAGCTGTCTTCAACTATTTGAAGAGCTGTCATCTAGAAGAAGGATTAGGCTTGTTTTTTTGGCCCCAGAGGGCAGATTTTGGAGTAATGGGCAGAAGTCTTTTTTCAGCTTGATAAAAGGAAATACTTCCTAACAATCATAGCTGTCCAAAAAGTGGAAAAGGCTGCCTCAAGATTGAAACTAGTTCAGCATCCTTGAATCCCATTTCTTCTTGAAGAAAAAGGGATGAAGATATTAAGAAAGGAATTTCTTGCTCAAGAATGGGCTATATTAAATGATCGGTGAGGTTCCTTTCAAGACTTATATTCGTTATATATCGTTTTGGGGCCATCTTGATTTCTTATTCTACTTATTTTTAAGTTCTTTTCGTATGCTAATTTTTCTAATATACCATCTAGAATTTATTTATGTTTGTTCAGATATTGATTGATTTATTCATTTGTTTCCTTCTTTCTTAATCACATGCTTTTCCACTATGAGGAATTCCATCTCCATTTTCTTATAAAACTGCACATTGAACTCCTTAGTGAATGCCTAACATTCCTTCTTCTTGGCTCTTGGACTCAGTGCCTAATTTAGACACCTATTAAAGTGTTTGTATCCCCATCTCTTTGCATCACCAAAGCTCTACACATCTTAAGTACTTCATAAAACTGTTGAATTCATCTGGCTCTTTTAACTCATACTTAATTTTTCATTTAGTCTCATCAAAGTACACATTTTCTTTTCTTTTTTTCTTCAAGCAGTTAAACGACCAAGGTAATTCCTTACTCATAATGATCTGTAATTTTATCAGTTAGTGATGGTTCCTTGATGGTGATTACAACATTTATATACTTTCAGTTATAGTTTCATGAGTTGCTATGACCAAAAATATTTCTCATTTGGTGGGCAACCTTTGGTAGATTAGTCTTTCTTGAATTTAATAGCTAGGATAACTCTTGCCTGAAAACAGTTGCACAATTCTATTGCAAGGGCCAAAGTCAAATCCTTTTCAACATGTTAAGATTCACAGGAGCCTTTGTTTCATTCATATAATCTTCAAGAACCTATAGTCACTCCCACAGCATGTTGAGGTAACAGGGTAGCTTCTGAGCTGAGGCATTAAACTAGAGTCATAAACTGTCCCGTGTGCGTTCATATTTTGATTTTTCTATAGCATAAAGAAAATTCTCTATTCCCATGTGTACTTTTGAAATGCATACTTTACTTTATTCCTCAAGTTTTCTAGAAGTATCACCACCATTCTATCAATTTCCTAGCATCCAGAAACCTGACAGAATAAATACAACACTAACATCAATGAATCACACAACTTCCCCACTTCTACTTATCTGTCAGAAGTTTGTTACTGCAAAGATAGACTTCTAAACATCTGACACAGACCACTGCAAATGCTAGGTGTATGATGGTATACTTCTATAAGTGCGCTTCTGAGGTTTGAACTGTGGGAAATTAAGGGATTGCTTTAGAATGACAATAGCATTATTAGAGTATAAGAGTCAATATTAATTTCAGTTTTCCTTAAATGCCCCGATCATAGGGTTGGTGTTGAATGCAAACTGTCTTAAGATACTTCAGAGTATAAAAATCACGAGAAGCAAAAGTTACTAAAAAGAGATTTCCAGCCTGCCTTTCAAAAGACAGATCACAATGCTTCAAATGGATCCCACCCGAAATGAGTTTATAAAAGAAACACACACACACAATTATTCTAAACAGTTAAACAGTTATCACTAACACAAAACTATTATGAGTGCATGCATCTGGATAGTTATTCTATAGAGCTTGTCCAATAACACATGTATTTGGGAAACACAGTATAGATGGCCAATGAGTTGGCCTGAGAATTGAAAAGGGGATGCTGAGGAGGGGGACTGCTTTCAGGAAATTACAGCGGTCTGTTACTAATCCCAACCTTCCCATGAGAGCAAAACTTCACCTTTTTAACATTAACGTTTTACTGCTGTTATGCAGCAATAAGACAACTACCTCCAAACAACTAAATCAGAGTATTAAAGAGAGGGCAAGGGAAAAGAGTATGATGGATGTGAGCAAGCTATAATACGCAACAGAGAATTTCCAAGAAAAACAGGAATAGGAGATCCCATCAGGGAATATTAAAGTGAAGAGGGACTAATCTCATAGTATAACTCAGCTACTATTGAACCAGTGTTTCTCTATTGTAGCTTTCTTCTCAAAGCCATAACATTCAGTAGGTCCAGACTCTCTTCTTCCCCTCCTGCAACAGGAATTAGCTTTTCCGAAAAGGAAATAAAGCTGACTCCAAGACTTTATCATCCCTGGTTTCCATCATACAGCTCCTTGGACACCTAAAGGTTATAAAAAGTCCCAGCCACGTGGAGTGTAGTGCTCTCAGATATGATGGGTTCCTAAAGACCACTTGAATAAATAAATGCCTTTTGTCAATTGTTCAATAATTTGCTAGTGCCTCATTCCATTTCATCCTAACACTGAACCTGAACTAAGAGAGTGTTGTGTTAGAACACCCTCTGCAAAAAACAAGGAATAGCAAGTGAAAAGCCAGAGTGCTCCTTTGATCTGAAGAAAGCAATGAAGACCTCAAATATGTTGAATAGACAAGTGGTGGTTAGGTTTCTGGAGAGTATGTGCTATAGGATGGCCAGGAATGGAAGTGCTGTGATCTAGACTTTTTCAGGGGAGCTCTCATATTGACAAGATCTCAGCTCCCTTTAAGAGTAAAAAGTAATATTCTTTCAGTCATGTTACATTTGACTATGCTTAATAAGACTTAAACTTTGACTTCTGGATCTGTAGTCTTGGATGCTAGAAAGTCCTTCACCACTTTGATATTTCAGTGGATCTATATGAGCACATTAATGTGGACACTCTTCCAACAGGGCAGAAATCATCTATGATTCTTATTATGTATGATTTTTACCCCTGCTTTCCTGCAAATCTTCCACAGTGGATCTCTCTAACATTCTGGGGGCCTTCTCCCTTGTCTCTAGATATTCTGTGAACACCAATGAAACATTTGGACCATCCAATAGTTATTTCTTGTACTTTATTCATAATCAGCTCATGTCCTTTGTTGATCTTTCTCTCCTCTCTCTCTCTCTCTCTCTCTCTCTCTCTCTCTCTCTCTCTCTCTCTCTCTCTCTCTCTCTCACACACACACACACACACACACATCTGAGATGATATGTTTTACATCAATTCTTCATTGGCATTAAGTTGCACCCTACTCATTCCCACCATGTACCTCTCAACTGCCCTTTGTGAGATCTTAATAAAAGTCAATTCTTCAGACATTTCATGCTTCACAGAAGTACAGCATCACTGGAAGAACTATTTTTCAAAAAGTGAAACAAAGAAGGCAGAGCCAAGATGGTGGAGTAAAAGCAGAGACTTGCTGAAGTTCTCCCTCCAGTTCCAGCCAAATACCATTCTGGAGCTGCATAACCCACAGAATCTCCAGTACAAGACAGCCTGGAAGGTTGCCAGGAAGGGTCTATTGTGCCATGCTTGGAGCAGAATGTAGTCCAACATGGGTTGTACTGACACAGATGGGACCTAAGTAAACCTTGGAGGACTGAATCTCTGGCACCCGTGGCAGTTTTCAGACTTCACAACCACAAAATACTGAGGACAAAATTGAAAGGTCAGTGGAAAAAAATCTGTTGGACCTGTGTGAGAGAGCAAGTGGTCCTGCCCCAGCCCCAGGGCAGTGGAGGGGGTGGATGAATCTGAGGCAGCAGCAGGGACAGAGGCAGATGGTGTTTCTGGAGTTCTAGGCCTACAGATTGTGGGGGGATCGAGCAGCTGACAATACACCTCCCCACCCCCACAGGAAGCAGACAAAGAGATCAAAAGTCAAGTAAATGGTTAGGGAAATGAGGAAAAACCAGAAGAAAGAATCAGACTATAGAATCTTACTTTGGTGACAAGGAAGACCAAAATATACAAATAGAAGAAGATAACAAAGTCAAAGCTCCTACATCCAAAGTCTCTAAGAAAAATGCGAATTGGTGTCAGGTCATGGAAGAGCTCAAAAAAGATTTTGAAAATAAAGTTAGAGAAGTAGACCAAAAATTGGGAAGAGAAATGAGAGTGATACATGAAAATCATGAAAAACAAGTCAACTACTTCCTAAAGGGGACCCAAAAAATGCTGAAGAAAACAACACCTTAAAAAACAGACTAACCTAAATGGTAAAAGAGATCCAAAAAGCAAATGAGAAGAATGCCTTAAAAAAGCAAAACTGGCCAGATGGAAAAGGATGTCCAAAAGCTCACTGAAGAAAGATTAGAATAGAGCTGATGGAAGCTAATGACTTTATAACAATCAAGAAATTATAAAACAAAACCAAAGAAATGAAAAAATAGCAGACAATGTAAAATATCTCACTGGAAAAACAACTGACCTAGAAAACAGATCCAGGAGAGACAATTTAAAAATTATTGGACTACCTGAAAGCCATTATCTAAACAAAAGAGCTTAGACATCATCTTTCAAGCAATTATCAAGGCAAACTCCCTGGATATTCTAGAACCAGAGGGTAAAATAGATATTGAAAGAATGCAATGATCACTTCCTGAAAGAGTTCCCCAAAGGAAACCTCCTAGGAATATTATAGCTAAATTCCAGAGCTCCCAGATCAAGGAGAAAATGTTGCAAGCAGTCGGAAAGAAACAATTTGAATACTATGGAAACACAATTAGGATAACACAAGATCTCACAGCTTCTACATTAAGGAATTGGAGGGCTTGGAATATGATATTCCAGAGGTCAAAGAGCTAAGATTAAAACCAAGAATCACCTACCCAGAAAAACTGAGTATAATACTTCAGGGGAAAAAATGATCATTCAGTGAAGTCAAGGACTTCCAGGCATTCTTGATGAAAAGACCAGAGCTGATTAGAAAATTTGACTTTCAAACTCAAGAATCAAGAGAAGCATGAATAGGTAAACAGAAAAGAGAAATCATAAGGGACTTACCAAAATTGAACTGTTTAAATTCCTACATGGAAAGATAATATTTATAACCCTTGAGACTTTTCTCAGTATTAGAGTACTTGGAGGGATTATATACATATAGACATAAGATGCAGGGTGAGTTGAATATTAAGGGATGATATCTAAGAAAATAAAATTAAGGGGTAAGAGGAATATATTGAGAGAAGGAGAAAGGGAGAAATAGAATGGAGTAAATTATCTCTCACATAAGGGAGGCAAGGAAAAGCTTTTTCAGTGAAGGGAAGAAAGGAGAGGTGAGAGGGAAAGAGTGAACCTGGCTCTCATAGGATTTGTCTTAAGGAGGGAATAACATGCATACTCAATTTGGTATGAAAATCTATCTTACACTACAGAAAAGTAGAGGAGGGAAGGGGATAAACAGCAACTGAGGTGGGAGTGATGATAGAAGGGAGGGCAAATGAGAGAGGGGTGTAATTAGAAGTAAATACTTTTGAGGAGATATAGGGTCAAAAGAGAGGATAGAATAAATGGGGGGCAGGATAGGATGGAGCAAAATATAGTTAGTTTTTCACATCATGACTGTTAAGGAAGTGTTTTGTATGACTACCCATGTATAACCTAAACAAATGTGAAACAAAACTTTGTTTCCAAGAGAAGTGTGGGTTCATTCAAAGAACTACAGAATTTCCCAAATGCAATCCAGCATCTTCTCCTCCTATTGAATTTTCTTCCATCTGCTAATTCTGCACAAGGTTTTTGTCCTGATGGACCATTCCATAGATTGTCTATTTAACTGAATATTCTGCTTTGAAAAAAATGGGTATTCTTTATCCCCTCTGACATTTTCCTAGAGTATGTATTCAGGCTGAACTCTATTGAGAAATTATAATAACTATTTATAATAATAATTAGCATTTATGTAGCATTTTAAGATTTACAAAGCATTTAACATGCTTTCTCATTTGATCTCATAACTCTATGACAAAGACAGACAAATGCAAAGGACCCATGGCTGCATACTCTATGATCCATAGTAGTTCCTAAAACAGAAATAATTTCACAGTTTTTGAGGAAGTAGCCTTTAAAAATGAAACTCTTTTTGATAGGGATAAGAATTGGACCTGTGATTTCATTGGTATAGGGATATCTCAAGGGAGAAAATTCTCTCTTTCAATGCAGACTGGGCCCCTTCTTTGTAATTTACAGTGTCAGAGCAGGGATTTTTAACCTCTTCTTCTTACCATAGAACATTTTGGCAGGGCCATGAAAACCATGGGTGCCTTCTCAGAATCATTTTAGAATCCATGATATAAAATACATGCAATTAAAAAAGAAACCAACAGTACTGAAATAGTCATCAACAAAATTATAAATACAAGTTTATGTACCCTGGGTTAAGAGTACTTGGCTTAGATTTTTTTTTTTCAGAATACCAAGAAGTTAAATGACTTACATAGTTACTTGACTTGTCACACAGCCAATGTGTGTCAGAGGCAAAAGTCATATGATCCTGATTTTGAAGCTAGCTGTCCATCTACTACTAATAATATAAAAATAACATTGGCTAGCATTTATATGACTCCTTTGTGTCAATCACTGTATTAAGCACTTTACAAATATTATCTCATTTGATCCTCATGACAACCCTGGGAGGGAGGTACTATTATTATCCCCATTTACAGGTGAGGTAAATAGAAGTTAAGTGATTTGCCCAAGATCATACATAATAACTGTCTGAGAGCAAATCTGAACTCAGGTCTTCCTCACTCTGGGCCCAGCTCTCTATCCACTGAATAATCTAACAGCCTCTAACAACATCATCTTGCCTCTTTTGATAGAGCATGGATATTGAAGTTACTTCTAATTTTCAAAATGGTACCTCTCACCCTTGAGATGAGATTGTGAGAGAGAGAGTCACCAAATCTTTGAAAGAAAGGTTTTCTGCTTACGGTTTTTCTGACCTGGGCTGGTTTTCCCAAAGCTTTCTAGGGGACTTATATGGGACTTAGCGTAGATCCCCAGTTGTCTTTGGCCCTACTACAGATTAGCAGAACTATACAGTTTAAGGGATGTCTACCCATCAGTCTCAGCCTTACCAGCAGTAGGAAACTTAGACTTGAACCACCAGGGTAAAGAAGGAGTACCTAATTAAATTGCTATAGGATCACAGTCTGCTGGAGGCTTAAATAAAGTAATCCCCCACCTCAACCTCCTCCAGGGATTAGTTTTCCTTAAAAAGTCACAAACTTATCCATAAAATTGGACTGGCTCTTGCCTACCTTGATGGGACTTCCTGATCACATTAGGTCACAAAAGTCCCACCTATGTAGAGTTGGGGCCCTTCCAACTTGGTAGGTATCTGAAGACCACAGTCCACTCAGATGGCCAGACACTGTTTCCATATGGAGATGAGAGTGAGGAAATCACATCCTTGCTATATTAGGGCTAAATAAACTTCTTTTTAACTATTCCATGACTTTCAAGTGCTTTGTTCCATCCCCAAATCAAGGCTGAACTAACAGGGTACTCATGTTTGGCCCACCTCTAAAAGACAGGTTCACATTTTGTCATTGCATTCCCAATTCCTTGCATATCCCTATCTATATTTCACATATACATAGACACAAATATATGTATACGTGTGTATGAATGTATGCTTTTGCATTTGCTACAGTCTCATGATTTCAAAGGCCCTTAATACAGTAGGTACATGTTAGATTGAATCAGACTAAATTCTTCTATTGGAAAATAATAGAATGTCTTCCAAATGTGTAATTGTGCCAGAAATGTTACTCTTGTCCTCTGCACAAATTTCAAAGTGTGTGTGGAGGGAGAGGAGGAGGAACAGGAAAACTCCCATTCAAATAAAAGAAAAATCATCCAATATATAACAAGGAAAAAAGAAACCCTTTTAAATGGGGGAAAAGGTTAACGAAAAGTTGGAATGAATTTGGTCATTCACCTGGAGTCTTTGTTTTACTCTTGCAAAGTGCATTGAGCAGATAATGTTAAAAACTAAAAATGGCTAACATCAGCAACATTTGCAAGCCCTATAAAATGGAAATAGAATTGAAGACCATTTATTCTGTGAGGCTTCTCTTGAAAGTCAGTTCTCATCTTAACAGAATCAGAAACAGCCAAGTGGGGGGAAAAAATCTAAACATCTGGGTGACTTAGTGGAAAATGACAATAGACCTTTTTAGTGTAGGACGTGCCTCAGTTTTATTAATAACCAATAGCTCATAAGTTACACCCTGTTGTGTAATTAAACCTACTGTATACCTTTAACAGAAGCCAAACAAAGAGGAATCCAGGGAGAGACTGACCTTAAAGAGCCCTTAAAGTTTGGGGCCATTGAAGTTACTTCTGAAATAATAAATAAATGCCTCTCCTCCCTAGCAGCATAGGGCATAGACACCCGTGAAACCAAAGAACTCTGAAAGGTTCTCCTGATAGAGATGGAAATAGAGTTGGAAATGTCATTGCTCCCATTTCCTCTTAATGGAAAGACCAGATTATTTCAATATGGGAACTTTAAGACTCTTGACAGCTCAACTAGAGATGACACACAGTTTATTTTATTTCACTTTTTCATATACACGTTACCTTCGATAACCATAAATCAAAAAACCGAAGGCAGCAGCCAGTCTTGGGAAAGTGAACTACAATACTTCATTGAGGAAAAGAACAAACTTATGGTCAGTAGTCCTCTTTAAAAACCAACTAACTAACTAAACAGATTAAATTAAGAGACAAAAGAGGGAATAAACAAAAATAAATAAATGAATGAATGAGGAAATAGGAATCAGGAAGACTCATCTTCCTGAGTTCAAATCTGGCCCCAGATAATTACTAGCTAGCTGTGTGACCCTGGGCAAGTCACTTAACCCTATTTGCCTCAGTTTCTTGATGTATAAGATGAGCTGGAGAAGGAAATGGTGAACCACTCTAGTATTTCTGTCAAGAAAATCCCAAATAGGATCGCAAAGAGTCAGACATGACTGAAAAGGACTAAAGGGGCAAACTGAGAAAGGAGAGAAGAGAAATTCAAGGATTCCTTTGCTCATTATGTAGAATTATCATTTTTTCTCTGTGTGATATTCTGGTTTATATTAACTGAACAGAATTTTAAAAATTACAAGAGAATTCCAAAATGTTTTCCAGTTTCAAAACGACCTTTTACAAATTTCTTTCTTTCATTTATCCTCAAAATAATAGCCCCATGAGGAGCAAAGGCAGGAGTAAATCAAGCAAAGAAAGAATAAACAAACATAAATAATTGAATAAGTATTTCTTAAATACATAAATATTTATTAAAGATAAAGGTTTAAAGGGAAGAGTAGGGAAGGAGAGAAGAAAAATTCAAAGCTTACTTCAGCCCCATTTTTCCTTCTTTCTTTCCTTCTTTTTTAAAATTAATTTCTTTGTTTTCAATTTTCAACATTCAATTCAATAAGTTTGAAATTTTCTCCCTTCCCTCCCCAAGACAGCATGCGATCCTCTATGGGTTCTACACATACAGTGTTATTAAACACATTTCCATCTTAGTCTCATTGCATAGAAGAATTAAAATGATTGGAGAAACCATGAGAAAAACCAAACATACCATACCATAATAAAAACCAAACATAACACAAGAGAAAAATAGTCTGCTTCATTCTGTGTTCCAGTTCCTTAGTTCTTTCTCTGGATGCGGATGGCATTTTGCATGAGGAGTCCTTTGGGAATGTTTCAGGTCCTTACATTGCTGTGAAGGGCTAAGTCTATCAGAAACAGTCCTTGTACCCTGTGGCTGTCATTCCCATTTTTCATATGAGCCAAATGAAGCTCAACTCAGTGACTTGTCAACCATACTAAGTTGCCATTATTTCAGTTCTATATTATATGGTGACTTCCAAAGGAAATAATGAAAATTAGTTGACTTTTACTGTGTGTATACAGTCAGCACAACTGGGTAGGCAGCATAATGAAGTGGTGGCTAGAGTGTGGGACATGGAGTTAGGGAGATTTGGGTTCAGATCAAACACTTAATAGCTGTATGACATGGGCAAGTCATTTCAGCCTCAGTTTCATGAACTATAAAATGGAGGTCATAAAAGTATTTATCTCACATGGTTGTTGTGAGGATCAGTGAGATAATATATGTAAAGCACTGTGCAAACTTCAAAGTGCTGCATAAAAGTTAACTCTCATTAGGCAGAGAGAAGGTTGAATAGGGAATGGATTCAGGTTAATCTACTCTAAGTGATCACTGGGGTGCCTTTCAACTGTGCAAGTCTTTGCAAGCAGAATACAGAGAGGTGATTTGAAAGAAAGAGAAATTGAACCCTGAATTTAGCCCCAGATGTATTTTTTTTGAATTCTCCCATCAAGTTGGCAATGGAGAATCATCATGTCATGTGGCAATGCTTGAGTCATCTGCACAGAATGGGAAAGATGATCAGACTGTTCAGTCCTGACTCTCCAGGTCTCCAAATTACAATAAGGATCTAGAAGTAGCTAAGGATCCAGAAACATAGAAGCAGTTACTTCCCCCAGTCTCCCATCCATCACTCCCTTCTCACTCCTCCACACTCAGAGAAAAATTGTTTGTCACCAAAAACACTTCCAAATTCAGTTCAGAAATTCATCTCTGTCCCATTCCCACAACTACCTCAGTTCAGACCCTTGTTACCTCTCACCCAGACTGTTGAGACTCATCTAATTGCTCCTTTGGTATCCAGTCTCCTCTATTGATTCATCTACCCAGCTGCTCAGTTGACATTTCTGGTCATAAGTCTGACCGCACTTCTCCCCTGCTCAAGAAGAATCGGTGACTCTCTACTGACTCTAGTTTAAAATACAGATTCCTCCAGTTGACACTTAAAATGCTTCTTGTTCCAGCCTATCTTTCCAGGCAGATTACCTATTAATCCTCTTGTGTTTTATTTATTTTTTTCTTTTTTGGGCGGGAGGAGAGTATTTAGGAAGGGGTCCATAGTAACTCATGAAATAATGTACTAAGGCATAAAAGGGTTATAATTTGTGTTAGTTCAGACTTTTAGAAATAACAACACAATATTTCAGAGATGCACACTCCATATTGAGATGGAAGCATTATCTTCAAAGGAGAGAGATAAACACCTTGCATACTAATTAAATTTGATAGTTTTCTCAGTTTTCTTTGTAGAATAAAATTAAAGTTGAGGTTTTAATCTCTCTGATGGTATCCCAGGCCCTGAAAGTCAATTTCAAGCCCTAAGTTTTCACTGTACCCCTTGTTTTCCCTGATTGTGTCAAAGAAAAAGACATCCTGGAATAGACCTACAGGCACCATCTTCTCCTTGAATTGCAAGAGCAAAGAAAGTAAGTCAAACTTTGCAGACTTAGTTCTTGATTCTTCACAGTAATTACTGTAGCAAGATTTGCTTCCAAATGGGTTGTTGTTTTTCACTGTCCATTTTTAATCCCTGAACCATTTTAAACTTAGCTTCATGGTGCAGTAGACCTTAACTTGCCACCTATTTTGCTTTTTCTTGTTTTCTCCAACTTTGTTCTTATGAAGAAGCAATTCAGCTTCACAAAAACACTATCATTCATTTCTAAATTGGTGATCTCCAAACTCAAAATCTTCCTCCTTTCCTAGGAGTATTAATTAACCAAGTCATAGACCTTTATGGCTGAGCTAGTAGTCATACCCATTTTTTGTATTTATACATATGTTATCTTCTTAAAAACTTTTACATTGTTTCTTCTTTGCATGTTTCCTTTGGTGTTATACTGAAATTCACTATGACCCTCCATACTTCATAAAGATATATAGATAAGTGGATGAATGGATGGAAGGATTGAAGGCTAGATAGATGAATGGATGGAAGGATTGAAGGCTAGATAGATGGATGGATGGATAGATTGACAGACAGGACCAATGGATACATAGGTAGATAGGCAAACCAAACAATTAAATACTTAACTATGTCCCAGGTACTATCCTAAACACTGTAGGTACAAACAGAATTGAGCAAGATGTCTTCTGTTCTCAAAAGGTTGACAATCTTATTAAGGAAAATACCACATAAAAGAATTCTAAGAAATAGGGGTCTAAAGAATAGCACGGTACAGAGATGACCAGGCAGTAGCTTGGGGACCTGGTCTCCAGAAAGATAAGGCAAAAGCTTACCTTATCAGAACCTGGGAACCACAGACTTCAAACTTTAATTTTTCCAAAAAAGATTTGTATAAATTTCCCTATAATAATAATTATAAAATACATATTTACATAAATATTGATACTAAATATAGATATCCTTGTTAAGAAGATTTTTTTAAAGGATTCAAACTCAGTTATTCATGGATAGACTTCTACTTTCTGACATCAAAACCTCAAGCACTTCATCAATGATTTAGAAGATATTTTATATGGATGATATTATCACCTCTTCTTTCTACTTAAATCATTTATTTGTGTCATTAACTCCTTAGTTAATGAGTTACCTTAAGGTCATTTAAACTTTTGGTGCTCTAGGCACTTCATACTCTGATTTATTCCACTATAAGTTATAGGTGAGTTGCCACATTGCATTAATGAAAGATGGTTTAACCACAGGAGTTCCTAACTCTAATAAATTCACAAGTATGGATCAAAACGAGAACCAAAAAGAGGCATCGAAAACAACCTCCAACCTAGTCAGAACTTAAAAACAGAAAAGAACAAAAACAAAAATGAAAATTTACTCTTTCTATTAATTTCCATTTTAGGGAAAAACAGAAACAAAAGCAAGCATTGAGCCTTTATGCCAAGACTTTCAATCAGTAATTTCAATACTTCTTGAATTTCTCAGTTATTTTGTAGGATGTGGAAAATGGTAGGCTTCTGCCAAGTCTTTAAGAGTGTGTCTTCCTTAAAAGCAGGTCTCATCCATATATAGCTCATTGTATTTCAATAAATTATGCAGAAAGGTTAATTGTTAAATCCAGTTATCCTCTTAGGACAATGGAGCATCAGATTGAAAATTAGCAAACCAAGTATAAATCCCAGTTTTGTTACTTCTGTGACCCTCAGCAAGTCATTTAACACTTCTTGGCCAGAATTCCTCATCTTTAAAATGAAGAGATTGGGTCACATGGCCTCTGAGCTAAATCTATGATCCTGGGGTAGAGTCAAAATGGCGGAGTAGAAGGACGCGCCTCTAGAAGCTCTCCTTCCACAGGCCATAAAATACCTGCAAAAAATGACTCGAAACAAATTCTAGAGCAGCAGAAGCCACAAAATGACACAATAAAAGAGATTACTAGCCCAAGGCAACCTGGAAGGCTGACAGGAAAGTTCTATTGTACTAGGCACAGAGCAGAGGTCATCACAGCACGGGCTGCGCCACTGCAAGGACAGGACTGGAGCGGACTCCAAGGTGTCACCACAGCAGCTGTGGGTCCCAGATTCCTCAACTCACAAGCGCCAAAGATAGCTTCAAAGGTCAGTGAGAAAGCTCTTTCACTAGGGTGAGAAGGGCATCAGTCTAGCCCTGGCTCCAGGTGGCAGTAACTCCCATTGTTGGAGCCCTGGTCTAAAGTCCATAGGAGAACTGAGCAGTTGATCTGGATCTCAGACCTAACTGGCTGCCCTGGGGTGAGGAGGAGTTTGGGCTGGTGTGGTGGAGCTGGTGGAGGCTCTGGAGAAGGAATCCTGCTCACAGACCAGAGCATAGGCCAGAAGAGGAATACACTCCTCTTCCTGGATCATGCCACCTTGGAGGAACTGAGAACTTACAGGTCCCCAGAGCATGCCCTTCCCTTGACAAAGAACTTAAAAGTCAAGTAATTGGCTAGGAAAATGCCCCCAAAAGGGAAAAAGAATAAAACAATAGAAGGTTACTTTCTTGGTGAGCAGGCATTTTCTTCCATCCTTTCGGATGAGGAAGAACAACACATACCATCAGAGGAAGACTTAAAAGTCAAAGCTTCTGCATCCAAAACCTCCAAAATAAATATTCAATGGTCTCAGGCCATGGAAGAGCTCAAAAAGGATTTTGAAAATCAAGTAAGAGGTCAGGAAGAGAAATGAGAGTGATGCAAGAAAATCATGAAAAGCAAGTCAACAGCTTGCTAAAGAGACCCCAAAAATATGCTGAAGAAACACCTTTAAAAATAGACTAACTCAAATTGCAAAAGAGACTGAAAACACCAATGAAGAGAAGAATGCTTTTAAAGAGCAGAATTAACCAAATGGAAAATAAAGTTCAAAAGCTCACTGAAGAAAATAGTTCTTTCAAAATTAGAATGGAGCACATGGAAGTTAATGACCTTATGAGAAACCAAGAAATTACAAAACAAAAGCAAAAAAAATGAAAAAATAGAAGACAATGTGAAATATCTCATTGGAAAGACAACTGACCTGAAAAATAGGTCCTGGAGAGACAATTTAAAAACTATGTAATCAAAGAAAGAACCTAGATATCATCTTTCATGAAATTATCAAGGAAAACTGCCTTGATATTCTGGAACCAGAGGGTAAAATAAATATTTAAAGAATTCACCAATCACCTCCTGAAAGAGATCCAAAAAGGAAAACTCCTAGGAATATTGTAACCAAATTCCAGAGTTCCCAGATCAAGGACAAAATATTGCAAGCAGCCAGAAAGAAACAATTTAAGTATTGTGGAAATACAATCAGGACAACACAGGATCTGGCAGCTTCTACATTAAGGGATTGGAGGGCTTGGAATATGATATTCCAGAAGTCAAAGGAACCAGAACTAAAACCAAGAATCACTTACCCAGCAAAACTGAGTCTAATACTTCAAGGGAAAAAATGATCATTCAATGAAATAGAGGACTTTCAAGCATTCTTGATGAAAAGACCAGAGCTGAATAGAAAATCTGACTTCCAAACACAAGAATCAAGAGAAGCATAAAAAGGTAAACAGGAAAGAGAAATCTTTAGGGACTTACCAAAGTCGAACTGTTTACATTCCTACATGGAAAGATAATATTTGTAACTTTTGAAACATTTCTCAGTATTTGGGGAGTTGGAGGGATTATACACACACACACACACACACATGCGCACACACACACACAGAGATATAGATATAGACAGAGAGCACAGAGTGAGTTGAATAGGAAGGGATGATATCCAAGTAAATAAAATTAAGGGGTGAGAGAGGAATATATTGGGAGGAGAAAGGGAGAAGTGAAGTGGGACAAATTATCTCTCATAAAAAAAGCAAAAAAAAAAAAAAGCTTTTTTCAATGGAGGGGAAGGGGGAAGGTGAGAGGGAAAAAAGTGAAGCTTACTGTCATCACGTTTGCTTAAGGAGGGAATAACATGCATACTCAATTTGGTATGAAAATCTATCTTACCCTACAGGAAAGTAGGGGAGAAGGGGATAAGTAGGGTGTGGGGGATGATAGAAGGTACGGCAAATGAGAGGAGAGGTTTAATTAGAAGTAAACATTTTTGGGGAGGGATAAGGTCAAAAGAGAGAATAGAATAAATGAGGCAAGATAGAATGGAGGGTAAGTAGTCTTTCACAAAATGACTATTATGGAAGTCTTTAGCAAAACTACACATACATAACCTATATTGAATTGCTTGCCTTCTCAGTAGGGAGAGGTGAGGAGGGAGGAAGGGAGAGAAGTTAGAACTCAAAGTTTTAGGAATGAATGTTGAGAATTATTTTTTGTATGTAACTGGGAAATAAGAAATACAGGTAATGGGGTATAGAAATCTATCTTGCCCTACAAGAAAAGAGAGAAGATGGTGATAAGGAAAAGGAGGGGTGTGATAGAAGAGAGGGTAGATTGGGGGAAAGCGGTAATCAGAATGCACGGTGTTTTGGGGTGGGGGGAAGGGAGAGATAGGGAGAAAATTTGAAACTCAGAATCTTGTGGAGATGAATGTTGAAAACTAAAAATAAATTAAAAATTGGAAAAAAAATGAAGTTATGATCCTTCATACTCCAGTAAAGCCCCTCCAAAGGGATCTCGCCAACATGTTGTCAGCCTTTATTTAGCTCTCTTGTGAGTGTATGGAACCAATGTATCAGCAGACTATCTATCGTTCATTCTCAGCCCTCACTATCTCATCTCCTTTTCTAGTAACATGCGTGTGTAGTGGTATGCTTTATATCCCTTCTCCTGAATTATTCTTCATTGGCAAAGTAGACAACCATGCACTTCTTCATGGCACTGTCAGTTTTTAGAGATTGTAGTATTCCATGACTCATGGTTATCTTGGATCCTTATATGAATATTGATGTTAAAAATATGGACTATTTTTCAAGGAGACATTGCAGGGTTATTTACATTATTGCACAAATTTCCAAATTCACCCTATGTTGTAGTTGGTTAGGTTAAACTCCTTTAAGTGATTATGGAGCTCTTTAAGGAGGCTCTATGATGTTCTGGGGCTGAAATCAACAACAAAATGTCATACATAAATGAGAGCTTCTGGGAGACTGTACCCTTTATATGGAATTCTCCTTCCATTGGAACTTTGCATCGATTGACTTCCATGTATAGTGGCAAAGATCTTTGGACATAAGAAAAATATACAAAGTAGAATGTGGGGCATATACATTTAAAAATCACAAAATTCTTTCAGAGTTTTGAAAAAAAGTACTCTAGGCAGGGGGTACATCTCAGGCAAGGCACAGATATGGGAAATCAAAGAAAAATTCCAGATACAATGCTTTCCAAAAACAAAATTTTCTCAAATAATTGCAATATTTTTCAGTGTTCTCCATTAAACTTTGAATACTGAAGTCCTTCTAAGGTACCTTTCTGGTTGGTACCTTAGTGACCTAAAATCAATAATGGCTGGGCAGATACGCTAAGGCACAAACCTCAAAAGACAAAACTAAAACCTAAAAAGATAAAAATAAAAAAGGACCTTGGGAGTCATTAGATTGGAGTAGCAATATCATGCTAGGAAGCAGGAAAATAATTTTGATGCTTGGTTTTATTTCCATTGGGTGTTTGTTTTTTAAACATTTATCAGTTTAAGAATTTTTAAGGACTTAAGACAATACACCTTTCCTCATTGCAATACCTCTCTCTTTGCTGTCTCTGACTACTTTAATGCAGACCAGTCCCATTCTTAGAAATAGAAGCCCTATCCAGTCACCTGGACAGCTCAGAAATAAAAGCAAGCTCTCCTAATAAAGAGAAGACATCCAACGAAGAATTTTCATGGACAGACATGCTAGAGAGCTGCATAAGGAGCCTGGAATGACTTAGTAGGAAAAAGAACGCCTGAGGTGAATAAGAGGCCAGAAGCTGAGGCCATAGAACTAGACATAGCAGGATACTGACTAACTAGGCAACATGTGTTTCTCTGCCTCCTGATGTAAGTGCCGTCACATGGATAGAGGGATATAAGGACAAATCATCATACACTGATCACCGTGGGCCACTTATATTTGCCCTGAAGTGATGTGGAATTTCCAGCAGGGCAAACACACTCATATTCAAAAGCAAGTAAAAAGAAAACATATCCCAAAGTCAAATATAAATCTTTAGGGGATTACATGCACTTCTGGATTTTCCACATGACTGCTCCCCTTCAAAAGCACAGAAAATCAAGAGCTCATTTACATTATCGATATACATTTCTGCTCCTCTGTGGAGTCTGAAAATTTCTATATTGCTAAAATCAGACTGAGCAAATCAGTTCTTTTTTGACACAAAGGTAAATTTTAAGAGTTTAGCAATGGGAATAGATTGTTAATATAACTGGATCTGAATTTCCCTAAGCAATAAGCTAACATTTTCCCTTTTGTTTATGTTAGACATTTGTGTTCATTTCTTTTGCCTATTTCTAACCAAATTCTTTGCTTAAAAAAGAAATAAAACATAACGTTATGTATCCTTCTTTTCATTCCATTGTTATTTCTGTTCAGTTGTTTCAGTCATAACCCATTTGGAGATTTCTTGGCAAAGAAACTGGAGTGGTTTGCCATTGCCTTTTCCAGCTCATTTTATAGATGTGGAAACTGAAGTAAACAGGATTAAGTAACTTGCCCAGGGTCATATAGTTAGTGTCTGAGACCAGATTTGAACTCATGAAGATGAGTCTTCCTGGCTCCAGGCTCCACACTCTATCTGTTGTACCAGTCCCTGTCACTGCCCCTTCACTTCACAGAAGGTTACTCATCTATCATAACATCAAGTTTTGTTTTATATTCCTGTATTTGTGGTTGTAGCCCTTCTAATTAGTAACATTTTCTCCCATACAGCTTGAATAAGTATCCAATAAATATCTGAGAAATGAAAGTATTCTGAATATTTCTTTCCTTTTAGTAGACAGAATGGCATAGGCAAAGTACATTGGATGAAGAGTTGGAAAAATTGGATTTGAACCCAAGATGGGTTGTGCACTACCTATGTGATCTTTGGAAAGTTATTACATCTCTCTGGGTCTCAGATTATTCATCTGTAAAACGGGAGACCTGAACTGGCACACAGGAGACACTTAATAAGTACAAGTTGACTTGTTCCCAGCTCAAAATCTATGATCCTTTGGAATCTTTTCTGGTACTAAGTAAATTTCTACAAATACTCTAAGTCAGATATACACATACACACACACATATATATATATATATATATATGTATGTATATATGCGTATGTGTGTCTATGTATGTATACACACAAATATATAATTTTCTGTCTTACACAGTCCTTCTCTCCAAGGAAGGGCTTAGTATGTCATTCAGCATCATCTACATTTGACGCTAACCTACCATTCCAACTTCATTTCCCACATCTTCTCCCTAATGTCTCTTGGACTCCCAACAAACTGGACTCTTTGAAATTCCCTGAATAGAGCCTTTGCTTTCCTCCTTCTGACTTTACCCATGCTACTTCCTTTACTTGGAATATCCTCACCCCACTCTCATCTCCAACTATGAAAATGCTATCTATCTTTTCTGGCTTAAATGCTTCTTCCCCCATGAAGTTTTCCTTGATTTCATAATCACTTCTCCTGCCTCTGAACTCCCAGTGTTGTTTGTTCTCATCTCATTTAATTTTTTTAAAAGCATCTATTAATTTATGGCACTTATATTCTACCTTGTATTATTGTTATTGGTACATACAACTTATCAACCTTAGTAGATTAGAAGCTACCTGAGAGTAGAAACCTAGGCTCATCTCTTCCTTCTCTTTTTATCAGTGACACTGGACACCTTCTCTCATATCCATGACTTTGCAATGGAGATGATTTTTTCCCTTTTTCTCTTTCAGTTCAGAGATTGGAGGTTTATTTTCCACAGTTTGAATGGGAGAAATGAGGATCACAAAGAGTTGAATGTGACAAATGCTTGAATAACAAATGAGAGAGAAAAAGCTTATAATTAGAAGTACTATAACTGCAAAAATAGTAATATAAAATCAACATTTATGTTATAATAGACTAGATACACAATGTCTACCCCTGGAATGTACTCCTTCTTCACCTCATCTCTTAAAATTAATTATTTCCTTCAAAACTCTGTTTTAGTACTAGCTTCTATACAGTTCTTTTCTTGATCTGCCCACTTACTAAAGTCCCACTTATTAAAATGACCATTTTCTTATTTTCATATAATGATGTTAATATAGGATAGAATACAAGATCCTTGAGGGCAGGGATTATATCACTTTTGTTTTAGTATCCCCCGTATCTAGCATAGTGCCCGGAACCTAGCAAGTGCTTAATAAATTCCTATTGATTAATTGATTAGTGACCACCACAGTTCCTTACACATAGGAGATGTCCAATAAATGTTTATTCGATGAAAGAACAATTAAGCCACCTTCTTTTATTTCACACAACTAGCAAAATTTCTATTAACCTTTTCTTATCCAATCCATAGCTTTCACCTAAAGATAAAAGTGAATTTGAAAGTAATTTTATTTTCACTTTATCTCATGATGAAATGTCCTAGTCTCACTGAGAAAACTTTGAAACCCTCATTTCAATTAATAATGACTTTTTAAAGTCATAAGTGCTTTTCTTCTATATTTTTAAAAATTAATCTATTGACACTGCATACAAAGTTTTATCTTAACTTCTAGTATTCCAATATATGCTAATGAGAATATGGTATTTTAGTACAACTCTTATCAAAACATATCAGGTAGAATCTAGTTACCATAATAAATTTCTTTTTCCTCTTCCTTTGCTTTCCTAATACTTGATTCACATGATGTCTTAGTCATATGGTTGAGTACCTAATATCTACCTTGACATCTGGCTTCTTGCTCCTCACTTTCCCTTTCATCTTCATTCACTGAATCCTCAGTTGTTTTCTTGTATTCCCCTTCTATGTACTGTTTTTATGGTGGTTTTTTCACTATCACCATCATCAAAAATCGCAATCCCAATCCTGGACTTTTTGTACCAAATATCTTTCTTTCAAAGATTTCTTCACTTCATTTAAATTATTTTCTCTCTAAATAGTCTTCCTACAATTTAGGATCCTAATTGTTAAACATATGATCATAGATTGAGATCTAAAAGGGACCTCAAAGGTCAAATCATTTTGTAGCTGGAGAAACTGTGGCCAAGAGAGACTGTCTGTCACTTAAGGTAGTGGAGGTTTCAGAGTTCTGATTCAAACTGAGTTCTCATGACTATAAATTCAAAGAAAATTCCTCATTCTTTCCCCAGAACCGTGGGGCCTCAAACTCCATCCATCTTACAGATACCTCTATCAAATTTTCTTCTTTTCTAAGTATGTATTCCATTTCCCACTCAATTCTTGGGCAAAGTGAATTATTTTGTAGCAAAGAAAATCAAACACATAGAAAGAAATGTTTTATTTCCTTTCCAGTAAGACACAGTCTAGAAAGTCTCCAGAAGAAAGAAACCCAGAATCAAAGAATTTTAGATATGGAAAGCCATGTAATGCATCAACCTGGGAGCTGTGAATTTATGTCCTAGGATATCAGTGTGATCTTTGTTCTCTGTGTTGCTTGAAAAGAAAATGAAAATATATGAGATTTGAAATAACACCATTTGGAATTCAGGGATGACCCAGAAACAAAAAGGAAGATCACCTACTCAGACAACCATTCTTAACGAATATCCAAGACAAATAATACCCAATCCATGGATCTCCCTGAAGAGAAGAGTATTATCTTTCCTTAACTCAGTTGCAGACTATGATGTCCTGAGGCAGTAAAGCATAACATCAAGTTTGCAAAGAAAGCTACATTTTATTGCTTTATAGAATGTGTTTCCCTGTGTTTTACTGCTCAGAGTTAGTCAGTCAACAAACATTTGTAAAGCACCTACTATACGTCAGGCACTATGCCAAGCACTGGCAATACAAAAAGAAGCAAAAGATGGTCCCTGCCCTCAAGGAGCTAATCTAACAGGAAAAATAACAAGCAAACAAGTATGTTCAAAAAGCTAGAACAGTGTCCAAGTAATAATTCTCCCCCAACTCCCTTCAGTATATAAGTTTTCTTTCTTTTTTTTTTTTTGGAAAAAAAAGGTGAATAACAAATATGCTGAGTGAATAAACCAGGGTACTCGATGTCTATGCTTATTAGACCATAGGGGAAGGGCACAAAATATTGGCATTGTTTTCTAGAATTTGTCCTCTTTGATGCATCACAAGGGGTCATGTTCAAGAAATGCTATGTTACACCTAGATCATTTCTATGGACAAAATCCAAATTGTACTTGGAGTCAGAGCTAGAATAAAGGCTTCAACTCCCTGTGTGGTCAGTAATAAAAAACTGTCCATTATCTAGTGAGCCCAAAGATACCAGAAATGATATTTGCATTGTTTTGCAGTAGCTTACCAGTGTTATTACAAAATGACAATATTGTTTTTAGCCCGTTTCCCTTAACCAGATTGACAGAATTACAGGTTGACATTATTGTGAAATTTTTTGATGTATCATGTTAACGGTGCCAGTTTGATTAGCCCTGATTGACACCTGGTACCTGCACAGAAAGTACAATCTCAAAAGTATGGAGTCAGGACATTCTAGGTGACTTCTGCAGTAAATAAAATCTCTAGGTGACTTAATTTTGAATTAACCATGAATTTCACTCTACCTGCCTTCTATACAAAGTTACTTCCCTTATTCTCATCTGAAGGCTACAGCTACAAGAAAATAAGATGGAATGTTAATATACTATACTAGGTGCATATTATACAATATGCAAATTGGTTGAAGCCTTCTGGAAAACAACTTAGAATTATATCTAATTCACGTGTTTAATACTCTTTGACTCAGAGGTCTAACCCTTGGGGCCATACCCTAAGAATGACAGAAAGAAATGTCTCCAATAGACCAATCCAATGGAGTAAACATTTCTTAAGTGCCTACTATGAGCCAGGTGCTAAGATGAAAATGTTTGTAGGAGCTCCTATTATAGTTTCAAAAAACAAAAACAAATAGGTTCTCCATAATCCAGGGAATGACTCAACAAATTATGATACATGAACATAATTTCTATTATGGTAACATTTATTGGAAAATCATTGGCTCTGGGGTCAGAGGACTTGGGTTCAGATTCTGTCCTCCATCATTCATTTAACCTTTTTGAATTTCCTCATCTGTAAAACAAGGAGGCTTATCCAGATGACTTTGAAGGCCATAAGTCTCAGTTCTAAATTAATAATTCTACTGTATAAAATTATGAACATAAGTCAAGATGAATATGAAAGACCTAGAAAAAGAAAGCAAAATGAAAAGGAAGCGATACAAAGGCAAGAAAGCAGAATCAAGATGACAAAATGTATAACTACAATAGTGCAAGAGCCATCATTCAGTTGTTTCAGCCATGTATAATTCTTTGTGACCTCATTTGGGATTTTCTTGGGTAAAGATACTGGAATGGCTTGCCATTTCCTTCTCCAGCTCATTTTACAGATGAGCAAACTGAGGCAAATTGGATTAAGTGACTTGCCAAGGGTCACATAGCTAGTAAGTGCCTGAGGCGAGACTGGATGTCAGGAAGATGTGTCTTTCTGACTCTAGTCTCACATTCTACCCCCTGTGCTATCTAGCTGCCCTACAATGTAGTTGTAAAAGAGGATAAGTAGCAGCAGAATTCATATTAATTACAATAATCAATCTCAGTCCCTGAGAACAAAGGAATAAATGCCCCTCTCTCTTCTTGGTAGAGTGGAGGGAGCTCTAGGTGTAGAATGTTGAATATGTTGTTATAAAAACTTGTTTGTTCATAAGCTTTGTTTAATTATTTTTCTTTGTTGTAAGGAAAGGTTTCATGGGAAGATATATTAAGAAATGGCTATGATGTAAAAAGAAAACAAAAAGTGTACCTAAAATTATTGTAAAGAAAAAAAAGTCAGGTTATTGATATAAAACAAACCTGAATGGCTCCTACTTTCAACAAAGAGAGAGAGAGAGAGAGAGAGAGAGAGAGAGAGAGAGAGAGAGAGAGAGAGACAGAGAGACAGAGACAGAGAGAGACAGACAGACAGACAGAGACAGAGAGACAGAAAGAGATAGAGACAGAAGGAGAGGAAAGAAAGGCGGGAGGAAGAAAAAAGACATATTGAATATGCCATTGCCCTGTTTTACTCTTTGAAGAAACTCAGAAATTTGCTCCAGATCCTGTTTCTGCATAATACCTTACTTGAGATATTAAGCCCCTAAAAATTCAATCTCAAAACCCAGGCATATGCAACCATCTGAGCTATCATCGTCCTTCAATAATGTTTCTCTCCTACAGCGTCCTAATCTGTTACCCAAATACAAGTTGAGATACTTTTAAACTCTGAAACTGGAGGCTAGGCTGTCGAGTGAATTAAGTACAATAGCTGTTCTTTTTTCCCTGTGACTCCCTGGGGTGACTCCAACCTACAATTCAATATGGAATGAGAATGACAGGCTCCATTCACCTTGTAGATTACAGTCATTCATACTGGAAAGTTTGGGCACATTATGTGATGCAATTAGACATCACTGATACACTCTACTTGCCACCTGACTTAGTTTAAACACAGTCAGGAAGCCTCAGATCAAAGCTCTGAAAATTCCTGTGAACAAAAAACCCGCTCAAAAATGTCACAATGCACTTCCTTACATTGCTCTGATTCACTTTGGAAATCTACCACCACAATTATACTGCCAATGGAAAAGCATAGAGAGTCACAAGGAATTATTCTTGATGCTCCAGAGTACCTTCATTTGTTTTGTAGGAAGGTTAAAATTAGATGCTCTAACGCGGATCCCTCTAAGCCCTAGTAGCCAAAACATATTTTTAGGGGAAAGTATGCTGTCATAGAAAGCAAATAAATGCATTCAAAACAGGTTTGTATAAGATCTATAAAATCTTGTCTTTTTATTTTTAATATTTAAGTCTGATGAGGGAAGATCAATAATCAAAAAGTTACGGTGGCCTTTTGTGTTAAATTGTCTAGATTGGTGAAGTGATCTTCCAGCTTGCAAAGTTCAGTTACCAGTAGACCCAAATATCTATTTATATTCAAGTTAGAATTATACAGATTTATTTTAGGCACATTAATAATCCTAATTATGCAATTGGGTAGTGGAAACAAACCTAACCCAACTTTCCTAGAGACTCTATACAGTCTGGACACTCAAAGGTCACTCTGCTTGACCCCACTCTTCCCCATACGTTTAAAATTGTTACTTTTATTTGTCTCTCTTGTTTTTATATTGGCTTTATTTCTAAAGATATCATTTCCCCGTGACTTTCCAGAATGGTTGGACCAATTCATAAAATTAATTTGTTTTTCCACAGCCCTTACTACATTGAGTATTCCCATAATTTGTCATCTCTGCCAATTTTGGGGTGTGAGGTGAAATTTCTAAGTTGTTTTAATTTTCAAATTTCTTATTGGTGATTTGGAGCAGTCTTTAATGTGATGGGCAATAGTCTGGCCCTCAATACTTCATAGCTCCAATCTTCTGCCATTAGTAGAATTTTTCCACTTTCATTTCATTTGTTGAAATTTCTGTGTTGTTCCTATTTATTTGAGTCTAATAAGGTAGCATAGAAACAGAGAAGATAATTTGAATATTTTTGCAAACAAGATAATTTCAGCCCCATGGACCCAAACTTTGTTGGTCAGCTATGGTGGGGTAGCTTCTTTAGACTACTGCTCTGGAATATTCTTTTATACCTAGAACCTACAATTTTCTAATTATTAATCCCTATCTGTATGCAGTTAGATGGAACAGTAGATAGAGTTCTGGGTTTGGATTCAAGATGACTCATCTTCCTTAGTTCAAATCTACCCTCAGACATGTACTAGCTATGTGACCTGGGTAACCTTGTTTGTCTCAATTTCCTCATCTGCAAAATGAGCCCGAGAAGGAAATGGCAAATCACTTCTGTGTCTCTACCAAGAAAACCCCAAATGGGATCACAAAGACTCAGACATGACTGAACGATAAATGAATAATAATAAATCTCTGTTCCAACAGAGATTAACACCTCCCTAAAGATTTAGCTCTCAAAAATACTAACTTTAAAATATCATGGTTTTAAAAAACTTTAAAAAACATGGGTTTTGCCAGTTTCACTCATAGACATAGAATCCTTGTATTTCTGTAAATTATTCAACAAAAGTCTGTTGGGCCAAGACAGAGAAACGCAAATTGGGTAATAAAAGATTTCAGTAGATTCAAAACTGGTTGAAAGACTGACCTTAAAAAATGAGTAATTTTTTTAAGTTTGGAATAAAATAAATATTTTTTAAAAAAATGAGTAATAGAGCATAACTGGTTATACAAGGCATCCCAAAAGTCTTAATGCAGTTCAGCTTAAAACTATATTTCTTGGGGAGTGCAACAAGGATATGACCTAATTCAATTAAATATTTTTATCAGCTCTTTAGATGACAACATAGATGCAATCTTAATAAATTAGCAGAAAATACAAAGCTTCAAACTTATATGTGATATGGATCATTAGGATTTTAAAATAATTTGACAAACTAAAATTTAAAATGAATGCAATAAGTTGAAATATCAGGGGTAAATGTAAAATATTACATTAAGGTTTTAAAGACTACACATAAATTAGATGGAAGCACTGAAAATAATCTCACCATCTTAGTATACCGCATGCTCAATATGAGTCAACGGCTTACCATGGAAGGAAAAAATAGAAATGTTATTCTAGAATGTATTAACAGAAGCTTAGTATTTGGAACGATGAAAGATGAGTTATTCTTGTGGTAATCTGCCCTTGGAGGCCAGCTATGGAGCATTATATTCCGTTCTGGGTGCTACATTTCCAAGCTGAAACAGGAAACTGACCAAGATGATAAAAGACCAGAAGGTATATCATTCAAGAATTTATAGATTTGAGAAGAAAAGTTCTAGGGAGGCCATGACAGTTATGGTCAAATTGAAGGTCTCTCGTGTGAAATGGGTATTAATCTTGCTTCACCTTCTTTAATGGTGGCAGAAGTTGGACTAAATGGTAGAAATTAAAGAGAGGCAGATTTCAGGGGAACAGAAGGAAAAAACCCTTCTTTATAATTACATCCATCCTATGGTAGAATGGGTTACCTCAGAAAATACTGAACTATCTATTGTTGTTGAGTTGTTTCAGTCGCATCTGACTCTTCATGATCTCATTTGGGGTTTTCTTGGCAAATATATTGGAGTGGTTTGCCATTTTCCTCTCCAGTTCATTTTATGAGGAACTAGAACCATTTAAATAAGGCTATGTAACAACTTGTTGGGGATGTTGGATAAAGAACTATGGCTCAGGGATGGGCTAAATTTTATGTCCTCTTAGGTTCCTTCCAATTCTAAGATTAGCTCTGAAAGTTAATGGACTTCAGAAAATATTTTCAGGCCTACAGAAAGAAGGTAACATAAGTATTTAATTCTATCCGTCCTTATCATTACCATCTGGCCTTCCTGCTTTCCTTCAAATCTCACTTAAAATCACATAAGTTACAAGAAACCTTTCCCCAAGCCCCTCAGTACTATTACTTTCCCTCTGTTGATTATCTCCAATTTATCAAGTAGAGCCATACATAGATATAATTTTTCTATGTATATACTTGTTCTCATGTTCATTGGACTGTGGGCTCCCTGAGAGCAAGAATTATTTATTATTGCTCTTTGTATCCCTATCACTAAACATTGTGCTGGCACATAGTAGGTCCTTAATAAATTAACTAACACTTTCTGTTTAGTTTTTGGTCAGTATAGTTGTCATAAACTTTAAAATATAGGTATATACACATATATACTCTTTGTGTATATTATACATAATAAATTATGCTGCAATATGCCAATGGATCTAAAATCCTGTTGAGGCTCCCATATATTGTCCAGGACAGATTTTTGACCATCCATGTCTGTAGCTTTTGTCCATATCCTTTTATAATTTTACTTTGAATCCATAAAGTAGTGTATTAATGAGTCATAAAGATTGTCATCATTAGCATTGATAGTAGTGGTAGTAATACTTCTAGCACTAGTAGTAGTATTAGTAGCAATAGTGGAATGGAGATTTGATGTCTCATAGTCCATGAAAGATAGTGAGCTTCTGATGCTTAATTGTAATCCACAGGCCATGTCTTCCTAGGTATTTGCTAAATTTTTGTTGCCTCAACTCATACATCACACAGGTTATATCTTTCCTTGCATCCACTGCAGTGATTACTAAAGCTAGGTACCCTAAAGATTATCCTTTTATAACTTCTGGTGATAACCTGCTGATTGCCTTCATAAATCTATTATCAGTAATCAATCAACAAGCTTTTATTTAATACTTACTATGAGTGAGATAGTCTTCTAAAGGCTAGGAATAAAAAAGAGGAAAAATAGTCTCTTTCTGAGAGCAAAATTCAAAAGAAGGAAGGAGAGAGGGGGGAATAGTGAAGGAAGAAAAGAAAGAAGGAAAGGAAGAAGGAAAGAATGAAAAAAGAGGGAGAGAGAGAAACAAACAGGAGTACAACTACTACAGAGAAATGGAAGGAAAAATTATATGAACTGATGCAAAATGAAGCAAGCAGAACCAGGAAAATAATACACACAATGAATACAGCAACATAAATGGAAAAAAAAAATTACAATAAGCTTAGGCCCAAAGAAGAGATATGAAATGAACCCATCCCCCAGTCTTTTACAGAGGGAAGTGGCTCTATGGGTGTATATAATGTCACTGTATATAATGTCAGAGTTTTTTAAAACATTGATTTGTTTTAATAAATTGCTCTTCCCCTTTTTCTTTTTTCCTTCTTTTTTAGAAATTTAATCTTCATTATATGAGGATGGCACCTTGGGAAAAAGGAAAGAGGGGGATTTAAGGTAGAACTGAGGTGATGTAAGAACAAAAGATGTTAATAAAATTATTTTAAAATTATTTCTGGACACTACAAACTATTGGATTAATGGAAACTGAAACACATAATAGTAACTTACATTTATAAGCATTTTAAGTTTTACAAAACATTTTTCTCATGACCAAGTTATAAAGAAGGGCACATGTATGTTATCATCCCCATTTTACATACGAAACTGACGTGGTTTAACAAAAGCCCAATAGCCAATAAGTGGCAGAGCCAGGACCCACACATCCATATTTCAGGCCCCAGTTTTTTTATGTTTCATAGTGCTAACTTCTTAATATAATATCACTACTATTTTTAAAAAAGGCAACCTAGTAACATTCTCAAGAAGCTCAAGTTCTTCCACAACGTTTTTCACGTAGCTGGAGAATGAGCTGAGTTGCTTGAGAACTGCAAAATTCATTTCTTTTAACCTGTGTTCATAGAGCAGCTATTTTTGAAATTATAAATTACATTCTCAGGCTTTTCCTATCTAAAGATAAATATCCTATCTACAAATTAGATTTTTTTTCTCATATTGCTCCCCATCTATCTTCAGGATTCCGTTCTGTTCAGGAAATCGTCCACTCCCATCCTATGTTCGATTTTAAAGAAATGACTATTGCTACTGCTCTGAGAGAAATTGGACTTTTCACTGCATCAAAGAGCTTCCCTTTTGTTTCTTCGTCGATCTCCTCAGTGGAGAAAGAGATGATTTTTGAAGTCTCAACTATATTTCCAGAAGTCTATCTCCACTAAATTTCCTTCTTTTTCTTTTCCCCCCTCAAAGCAGGTCCTGCAACATCAGAATAGAAGGTTGCCAAAAAAGCCACACAGAAAATTAAGAAAGGACTAACTTTTGATTGCAGGATGCACCCAAGGAACCTAATTAGCTTCCACGAGCTCAGGTTCATGCTATTACAGTTCATAACAGTATGAATCGATTCCAGAGGGGAGTAGGGTACAGTCAATCACTCATGCCTATTTTCTCTCTACTCATGAAGAGACAACTGCCCTGGTTGAATAAGCCGGTAGACCGTTGGGAGCTGATATTCCTTCAGCTATAAAGCACTTTTGGACACACTTCCTTATCTGGCAATGAAATCTTTAAAAGCTTTCTTCCCTGGTGAGATGGACAGAGAATTTGGATTTTCTCTTTTCAGAGCAAAGTTAAGTTGGAATGTAAGGTACAAAACACACTTATTTTTACTATTATTGGAATGATGGAATATTCAAAAGCAAAAACAAAAACTGTCCAAATTAGGAAATAGGAATTTCTACAAGAAATTCTAGTCAAGTCAAAGATACCTTAGTATTGAAAGACAGTCATGTGTAAAGCCCCCTTAAGAAATATACTGGAAGAATGAAAAGAAAAGGTGAGATCCACGTATAATGGAAAGCCCATTGGACTAAGAATCAAAAGACTTAAAAGTCTATCCCCTTCTTTCCTCCTTAACTAGCTTGGGAAGTTCCCACTCTTGCTGTGCCGTTGTTTTGTTTTTTAAAATTTATTTTTGCAAAGTTAAAGAATAAGATTAGGATGTTGGATAATGTAGAGGAAAGCCTTCTGGGTTTGGAATCAGAGGACCTGAGTTCCCATCACTGCTCTTCACCGGGCTTTGTTTCTTTAATAAGTAAAATTAGGGCTGCTGATCTCTAAATCCTTTCCCTTCTAATCTTATGAAGAGATTATTTTATTAGTAGGATCCCTTCCAATTATTAAAACTTACTAATTATTTTAACAGTCAGTACAGGTCTAGACAACCTGTAACTCTGAAATAAGTAAGACTTAAGATGTTACCTGGTGTAGTGGATAAAGTTCCAGACCTGTAATCAGGAAGATCTGAGTTCAAAACTAGCTTCAGATACTAATTATATGACCCTGATCAGGCAAGTCACTTAATCCTATTTGCCTCAATTCTGTAAAATGAGCCGGAGAAAGAAACTCCCAACACAGTCCTGGGGAGTCAGACGTGATAGAAATGACTGAAGAAAACCAAAAAACAACAAAAGAGATCCTCAGATCTAGTATATAATTCTAAAAGAAATCTTAGATGTGATTGAGTCTAGCCTCCTGACTTTTAAGATGAGGAAACTGAGGACCACGGAGGTTAAGTAAGTTGAACTAAGCATCAGAGGTAGAAATTCAATTCAGGTCATCACAGTCCAAAACCGTTGCTTCTCGCACTATGTCAGGCGGCTTCCTTTTCTTCAATTACTTCAGGGGAGGCTTAAACATCTCAAAACATTTTTGTTTATAATTTTAGAACAGTTACTGAGTAACTACAGCTTTAAAAACATGACTCCTACTCTAATGACGATTTAGATCTAGATAGTGCTTTAAGAGAAACATACTTTCCTCTCAACAACTCTTTGGTTGGTAGTATAAGTATCATTTGTATAGCTAAGGAAAATGGTACTCAGGAATACCGTGTAATTTGTTCCTGTTCCCACAGTAAGTTTTGGACCAAGATTTGAACACAGGTCCTCTGACTACAAATCTAGTTCTTTTGCCATTACAGTATCTTCTAATCCAAAAGAGAAATACCAGATATTATTTCTTTTTGCTCCTTGAAATTTTGAAGAAAACAGAAGAGAATGAGTAAAGTGGCATAAAGGCAGCTTGGTGGCACACTGAGCCTGGAAGATCTGAGTTCAAATATGACTTCAGACACTAGGATAAGACCTTGGGCACTTAACTCTGTTTGCTTCAGTTTCTTCATCTATAAAATGCTCTGGAGAAGAAAATGACAAGTATCTTCGCCAAGAAAAATCCCAAATAAGGTCATAAAAAGTCACACACAACTGAAACCGACTGAATGACAAAAACCCAACTGCTGTCCTCTCTCTTTAGATTGTTCTAGCTAAGCCTTGCTCTTTCTTCAAAAGTTAAAGAAGAGGAACAGAGGAAAATAATGTTCATATCTATGTACTGAGCTAGGTCCTGATGAGTCCAAAGACTGAATCCTGTGATGTGGTCACACGTATTCATATTTGCACTATTTGAAGGTATAATTACAGAAATTCAGTAATGGATTTCAGCCCAATTCAAATAGTTTGACTACTCTTTGATTCACCATTTACACTAATTGTGATCCAGCTGCCTTTGGATATTTTGTAATAAGCATTCTGAACAACACAGCAGGTATACTACACTAGTGTCCTGTATAGACAATCCATCAACCAGCATTTATTAAGTGTTTACTGATGTGCCAGGCATTGTGCCAGGTATTGGACTTCTCGGTCTTCATCCAGTTCTATCAATAATGTAATTCTATTATATCCACAAAAAACCTTCTATCTTCACGGACGCATAGAACTTATTGTTTCCTATTTGTTTCAATCACATATTTCTCCACAGCTTAAAAATGTGTCATAGTGGAGACAGAGCTGGATTTATCAGGAAGTCCAGAGTGTAAATCCTGAATCATACACTGGATATGATTCTAGAGGCCATTTGGTATACCCTTACTTTTTTCCAGATGAAAAAACAGAAGCCCAGAGAGATTGCAAATGAGTTGTCATTAAAATGTCAAATATTCATAATTTTATTCACCAAAATAAAACTTTAAATGTAAAAGACTAATCAATCAAAGAATTAATTTGATAGACATTGTTCTCAGTGCTTCAGTTTCCTATCTACACACGGGAAAAGTTAGACAAGATCTCTAAGATCTCTTTCAGGTCCAACATTCTATAATTTTATCAATGTACTTACTAGTGACTTGGGATTCTAGTATTCTCAGAAGTTTGTAATAGAAAGAAAAAGAGAATTAAAAGTCTTGAATTCCCAAATCAGAAACTAGAAATGAAGGAGACCTAGCAGTACCAGATCTCAAACTATACTGCAAAGCAATAATGCTCAAAACAAACTCGTACTGGTTAAGAAAAGATCAATCAATGGAACAGATTAGGTACACAGCATACAGAAGCAAATTATCTAGCAGCCCAGTATTCGATAAACACAAACACCTTAACTACTGGAATATGGATTCACTATCTGACAAAAATCACTGGGAAAATTGGACAGCCAGTATGGAAGAAATTAGATTTAGACCAACATCTTATATCAAGATAAGTTCCAAAGGTCATATAATAGACAAATTAAAGAAAAATAGAGAAAAATAAATTTCAGACCTATGGATAAAAGAAAAATTGATGACCAAACAAGGGATAGAAAGGATCACTGAATATAAAATTGATTACTTCGATTACATAAAATTTAAAAACTATGGCACAAAAAAGCCAATAAAGTAAAGATTATAAAGGAAACAATGAACTTGGAAAAAAAATCTTTTCAGTGAGTTCTCTGAAAAAAGTCTAATTTCCAAGACATATATGGAACTGATTTAAATTTATAGGAATAAGAGCCACTCCCCACTGATTAATGGTCTAAGGATCAGAAGAAGCAGCTGGCTTAGGAAAAAAAGAACAAACGAGCTATTTATAGCCATTTCAAAAAAAAATGCTCTAAATCACTACTCATTAGAGAAGTACAAATTAAAGTAATTCTAAGATTCCACAGTACATCCATAAGTTTGGCACAAAATGATCCAAAAAAAAGATGATAAATGTTGGGGGTGGGGACTGTGAGACAACAAGCATATTGATGCACTGTGGATAGACTTGTGAATGGCTTGACCGTTCTGGAAAGCAATTTAGAATTATACACAAAAAGTTATTAACAATGTTTGTCCCTTGATTCAGCTATCCCAGTGCTAAATCCATACTCCAGAGTGATCAGAGGTATGTGTAAAGATCTTCTAGGTACAATTAATAGCAGCTCTTTTTGTGATGGCAAACAGACCAGCAACTAATGGAATGTCAATCTGTAAACAAATAGCTGAGTAAGTGATAGTACAGAAATGTGATGTAATACTATTCTAACTGCAGAAAACAAGGAAATAGATGATTTCAAGAGTCATAGGAAGACATACCAACAGATGCAGAGTAAAGTAAGTGGAACCAGAATAATGACATGCTATATAAAATATATCAGCTTAATATATGTACTATAAGTTATATATACTACATATAGCTTATAACAATCTTATAAAAACAAAAATTTGAAGACTTTCATAAACGATGATGAATGGAATGAGCAGACCCAGGAGAATAATTGTTTTAAAATAACAATAATATCATAAAGTCAAACAACTTCAAAAGTTGTAAGTATTATGATTAATGCAATGACCACCTATCATTCTAAAAGACAGACAATGAAGCATATCCTCCATATCCTGACAGAGAGGGGTAAACTTCGGGTATAGAATGAGTTATACATACGCACACAGTACACAATTAATAACAGGATTTATTTTGTTTGTATTTGTTAACAAAATTTTGTTTTTCTTTTCTGTCTTTTTTTTTCTTAATGAGATAAAATTTTAGAGGAAATGAAAAATCTGTTCAACAAAATAAAATAGAAAGGTGCGTATGGAGGTACTTGATATGGAATGTTGTCCACACTTAGATGATGTTAGTAGATAATTAATTTTAGTTAATTGCTTTACTTCTCTACAAGAATATTTTATGGGGTAGGGATGGGAAGTATTTGTAAATGCAGTATAATAACAGGACACATCAATAAAACTTAAGGTAAACCTTAGAAATACAGGAAGAAAAAAGGCTTGCTACAAAGGAGGTAGCAAGATGAGAAAGACAGACAAACAGAGAGAGATAGATACACAGAGAGACAGAGAGAAAGGGATATATGGAGAGAGACAGAAAGAGAAAGAGAGACAGAAAGAGAGAATGTCTTGGGAAATTAGAAAGATTTGGGTTCAAATCCTGAATGTAATATATACTGGCTGTGCGAGCCTGGGAAAGTAATTTAATCAGTCAATGGTTCCAGGCAATTCTCTAGGACTCCACATTACAGTATAGTTCATGATTTGCATTGGTAGAGAAGATTTTTTTTTCCTTGGGAATTCACTATACCAGTGACAAAGTTGGTACCCAGAGCAAATGTTAGGTTTAGGGAACTATGTTGGTGATGACTAGAATGCACTTGATTTCTGAATCAATCAGGGGTTAAAATGTTTGAGAATAAATGGCATTGATACAATCACTTCATTTTCTCTGAAGGCAACTGACTATGACTAAGAAAGTTCCCAGATCATTTCATGAATTTTTAGGAGACCAGTTTGTGTGTGGGAGTGAGAGCAGGTCTGTTCTTTAAAGGACTGTCTCATGTCATTTATTTTGAATACATCTGGTTCCACACTAAGAAACATACACCCTTTGTGATTCTAGGAGCTCCTGAGGAAGTCTGATTGAGCACTCCAAATGAAAAAGAAAAGAGAGGAAGAACTCAAACATGGAAAATCCATTATAGCAATAATTATACAAGTTCCATTCTAGAACCAAAGTCCCATGAAGTATAGTATCTACTATTAGTTTGCTGCTATAGTAAAGTGGTAAGTACAGTAGATCAGGTTTCAGGAGACTTGTATTTTTGTTTCACCAGTGCCACAAATTCTATGACTTTCTTGTCAATCATTTAACCTCTCTGGGACTCAGTCTTCTCTTTTCTAGTTTTTTTTTTTTTTTGGTTTGAATCTATTACTTCAATGTAGTGACTTTCAAGTGATGTAATTTCATATATCAATATGGAAAAAGGTACTTTTCTGTAAATTGCCTCATGCATTGAAAGAAAAGATAAGAGATTTACCCAACTCATTCTATTCCTACATGTTGCCTTATTTGGGTGTTCTTACCTATAAAATAAGATCAGAAAAGATGATCATATCATTGATCTTTTCTCTCCCTAAAATAGAATAGACCTATGAGTGACAACAGGAGCAGAAAACCTAAACTCACTTCCTTTCTCTGAATGGTCCCTTCCTTACTCAGGGCCATAGTGGTTTGATTCAGAAAAGATTCTCTTTGGAGGAAGAAGTCTACAAACTGGCAATTTCATTGGATCTCCTTAAATCTTCCCCTCCCTTGGGGAAAATCTCAAGAATGAATGAAATGAACATTGCAAAAGGCTAAAGGAAAGCATATGAAGCAAAGCATCACATGTTAAAATGGATTTTTAAATATTTAGGAAGTGAACCTAATGACACAACTGTACAAATCCTAGCTGTCAGAAAATGTGATGGGGTTATCCATTCAGTTACCCTGAAATAATAGTCACGAGCAGAACTTTTCCCTTCCCCCAGACAAAAATCCACAAGCCTACCTTCCTTTAAACCCCACTCCAGGCTAAGAGTCAGACAGACTAGTTAAAAGACAATTAGTCCAATTTCACATTCTCTAGCAGCCGAAAAATTTCATGTTATTTCAGTCACAGTGGATGGATGCCAAGTTCACTGGAAGCGGCCCTGCTGATTTATCTAGTCCATTTTAATACTTTAGAAATACTGTTAAAACATGGCTGTCCTAATTACACAGGGATCAACGCACAGTGTCCCTCTCACCCAGGATTCTCCCAGAAGGGTTGCAATCAGCTGCATTCCCCCTAATTTCACCATGCAATTCCAACTAATTTCATCCTAGTACAGTGCTGTCAGACAACTCCCATGTCTCTGCGGTTTTAATCGATTAGCTCAATGTCTCTATAATGCATCACCAGCTGCCAGGCACAGAACTGGACGCTTTGCAAGCATTTCAACTAAAAGACAGTTTAATTACTATACCAGAATCTCAAAGGCATAGGCACAAAGCCTTGGAAGGGAATTATTAAAATATTTGGTGTCAACAAACCACTTTATAACTGAGCAAACAATGACAATCAAAAAAGATGGAAATAAGGAGAAAGTCCGTTTTAAATTATAAGTGGGATTTTTATGGACTCTAATGCATTCAAGCAAATGGAGTGGTATAAGTAGTACTGTTTACACAATGCAATTGTGCTTTATGGTAATTCTTTGGTGGAAAATATAAATGGGTGTGAAATGAGCAGGACTGGAACATTGCATTTCAGTGGAGGAGAAATGCATGAGGTAGCGGGCAGGAACCAAGAAGTGGTGTAAATGAGTCTCGGATTGGACTGCCTGAGGCAAAGACTACAGAACAAGGCAGTTAACTCAGGGTTTTGTCCTTATACTTCTGCCTGTGGCACAGCACACAAATGTAATAACAGTGCCTGCTGTTGACTTGCAGCCCTAAATAAACATACATAGTGTATCTGAATAAGATACAGAAGTAAATCAGCTTCAGAGGCCAGCTAGATCCCAACTCTCAGACACCAGAGACTAGGAACACAGTGATGGAAAGGAAAGATGTGTGTTCTTACTGATGACTTAACTGACTTTGCAAAGCCATGTGACTGAAAGAATCTGTTATTCTGGGAGTCCATCAATTCTAAAGAACTGATCAGGGAGGACTCAAAGCTCAAGGCTTCGTAAATCTCCCCAGACATGCGGGAAATCCAAGAAAATGACAGAATCCAAGGCTCATGAGAAGTTGTTGGTTACTCATTTTCACCTCATTTGCTACCTGACATTAAAGAGGTTTTTACTGAAGGCAAGAAAAAGAAAAAAGGAAGAGCCTGCATATGAAATAGGTATCTCATGGAAAATTACAGGACAAGTAGCAAATCCAGTTTAGTCATCTGAAGGACGCACAAGGATGATTTTAAATGAATGCTTTTGGCCCACTGGGTAACTGGATGAATAAACTGAGTAGAAATAACAAAGGAAAGTCTAACAAAAAAATACAAAAGGCCAAAGTAACATTAATAGCTTTAAACTGCGTTTCTGAGCTTCATGAAGAGGTTTTAATTTTTGTAAATTATCTATTCTGTCTCTAGAACTTTCCTTCGGAAAACTGGATTTAAGGATCAGTTTTGATGAAGCAAACAGGCTTTGGAAAGAAGTTAGGTTCATTGAACTGGAAGAAATAAGAGCTAAAAGGCCAGTAGTAAAACAAAACCAACAATAATTAGAATTTTTCTAATGCCTGCAAAGCACTTTACAAACATTATCTTACTTTATTTTTACAACAACTCTGAGAATTAAAGTGCTATGATTATTCCCATTTTACAGATAATGATAGTGTGGCAGATAGGTTAAAGTAACTTGCCTAAGGTCACACACAGCTAGTAAGTGTCAGAATGAGGATTTGAACACAGAGTATCCTGATTCCAAGTCCAGCACTCTATATCCTATGCCACCTATCTGCCTGTGATCAAAACAAAGTCTGCCTAGATTGCCTTCTTGACCTTGGGCAACTTCACAACATTTCTAAGACTTAGTTGCTTCATATGGTAAAGAGATTGGACTATATGACCTCTGAGGCCCCATCCAGTTCTGACTTGGGAATTTGTGGCCAGTTTTAAAATTTACACTATTATTTCATTATCCAAAATAAGCAAAGGGTGGGGAGTGTGGGGAGAATTTGTGACATAGGGCGAACAAATATTATTTGACAGTTAAGGAAACTGAGGTACAGACAGTGACTTTCCTCTGGTCACAAGATAAGAAGTAGGATTTGAATCCAGCTAATTCTTTCTAGTTGCAAACTCAGTACTTCTGTTAAGCCAAATTGTCTCTAAATAATAATAAACTCTTTGTACTCTTGCAGCAAGATAAAGTAAGTCTGAGCAAACTATCAGGAAAGAAAAGACTAGGAATTAGCAAGAAAGGAAAATAGGTTTTTCATATTTATGAATAATCTCAACCTGTACACATCTATATTCATGGGGGGGGGGGGGAGGAAGAGGCTTTGTCTCCATGGATTCAGATTGCAGTCTTTATACAACTTCTTGAAATGATTTCATGAAATGCCGTAGCCAGGGGATTTGATGGCCAACCTTTCAGTGACAAAGCTCTCTACCCTTGGCTAGGTTGGCTTCTGAGGGATGATCTACTATTAGCCCACACTTCATAGCTCTGTAGATTGATATGTCCTTCCAAACTTGGTATCTGCAGTTACAGTGCTTAGGAAATCATGAAGAGTTACCTATCACAGTGGGTCACTGGAAAAAACATTGGAGAAAAGGATGAGGTCCTCATAATGAGTCTGAAGGGTAGGTACTGTTATCATCCCCATTTTATAGTTAAGGAAACTGAGGCAGACAGAGGTGAAGTGACTTGCTCAGTGTCACATAGCTAGTAAGTGCCTGAGGACAGATTTGAAGTCAGGTCTATCTTGAAACCAGGTATCTAAATTCTCTACAACTGATCCTTCTGCCCTTTCTTGGAGCATTGGCGGGAAGACTAGGAGGCAGATAGAATGAAAGAACTGGAAATGAGAGGAATAGGGTATAAAAAGAGAGAAAAGGATGATAAGATAGTTTTTTCCTTCTGTAGGAAGATTCTGTAGGTTCTGTAGGTTTAAGAATGAAAAGTTCTTGGGGATGCCTAACAACTTACTGTGAATTCATAACTATGGACTTCAGGTATGGATACAAAACTGAATAAAACTGTCATTAGATTAGTCCCCTGTAGCTCTGAGGTCTGCAGTCCTGGGATCTTGATAGTTTATTCTTCTTTGAGTTGAATTGTACTTTCCTTTCCATTCATAATATTTTGATACTTTCATGGATCTATGATCTTAATCTATGTCTGCCTTTGTGCCAACAGGGCACATTGCATACCATCTAACCTTTTTATCTTATGAGTACTGTCTCTCTCCTCCCATAAATATTCCACATGAAGTCCACCCAATGGGTTGAGATCCTCTAGATTGCCTGACATTCCTTGAGTACCACTGGAACACAAAGGCAGTTTCTCTTTGATACTATTATCCATAATTTTCATGAGTTTAACCTGGTTTACCTCTTTTTCCAATAGATATCATTAAAACTACTGCAAGAATGCAGCTGTTTATTGGTAACTGATAGCAATCTATCGAATTGGCATTGACTATAAAGGACAATTGAATGTAGTGGATAGTGGGTCATTTTTGCAATCAAGATGACAATTTTAACTCCTAGATCTGACAGATACTGACTATATGACCACAGTCAACTCACATAACCTCTCTGTGCTCCAGAAAACTCTCTTAAGTCACAAAACTGGCAATTTGCATCCTGGAGGCAGCTTCCACCATTGAAGTTCACTACACAGGTAAAATTACAGGTCTAGAACAAGGAAGGAAATAAAATAAAGTGCATCCCTCTGCTGCCTATTGGGTGACCTGAAACTTTGATCTTTCTAAGACTGTCGTATCCCTTCTTTTGTGACCATACTGCATCAATCGAACCTGGTATTAAAAAGGCTTTTGTTTTAGGGAGAAATTTTTGCTCATAAAAAACATGGCACAATTACGCAAATGCGGTCTACTGGTCCTCTTTTTCTTGTTTGATTCTGTGCCTGGTTATTGTCTTTCTGAAGTGTCTGTCAGAGATATACATATGAAAGTACTAACTCAATTCCAGTGCTATTCATATCTTTTAAAAGGATTCTTTATTTGATCGCCATGCCTTCCCTGGCACCAGTTTCTTTCCAGTTTGGTAGGATTTGTTAGAACTTGTGCAATCCTGGTATAGTCTGAAAGAACCCAGGGTCAACTTTCTGCCATGATGAGGCATCAAAGTAGGGCTTTAGTGGAGGCTAATTAGGCACAAATATTACATATATGAATTGTATAGACACACAAATATAATAAATATGCATATACATATCCATACATTAATCTTTAAAGGAGAGGCACAATAGTGTAGTATATAGAGAACCGGTCTCACTGTCAGAAAGGCATGGGTTCAAGGTATTCCTGTAATAGATACTGGCTGGGTGACCCTCAGAAAGTCACTTAATTTCTCATTGTCCCAGCCAAGAGATAATTCTCTTAAGACTGTAAATTGTTGACATAATGCTGATCTGAATAAGTGTTGGGAGTTTCCTCAATGAGCATTTCTAAATCAGTGAAATCACAGGTCCAGACAACTAAGGTCCTTACAAACATTTAATACAATGTATACATATACACTCCCACACACATATATATGCATATAGTGTACATATATAGTATACATACACACTCCCACACACATATATATGCATATAGTGTACATATATAGTATACATACACACTCCCACACACATATATATGCATATAGTGTACATATATAGTATACATACATATATATACTTTATTGAGCATTTATATGTGTAATAACCTATGAACTAATTTCAATGTGTATACATAAAATATATTTCTAATTTTAGATATTTTATAATGTGATAATGAACTGGTGGAAATTATGATCAAATTTTAATTTTGAATCTACTTTGCCTTTTCCTATAGCATATAGAAAATATTATTTTATGTTCAAAAAATCTTCCCAAACCCAAATAAATGTTATTAGCTTAATGTATGCATCAAAGTCTTGAAATGACCACTTACTTATATCAAAATGTAAAAATCAGGTCAGCTATAAGGATAGATATGATTCATGTGGGTCTGTTTGTGCTGGATAAATCAATATGCCTTTCTCCTCTCTAATATTAAAATGACGGTCAGGATTTGACCATAAGGCTTAGTGATGATGTAATTCATCAACAAACATAGTTTCCAAGCTCAATACCATCGCTGACATCTGAGGTCTTAGACTGACAAAATGCATCCATTCTCCTGATACAAACTCTTTCTACATGCCCACAATGGGGCTAAGTATTAATAATTTGAGAAAAAGTGTTTTTACATTAATGACCATGAGATGTTGAAAAATGAGAAATCTGGTTGAAGATACATGTGGCAATAATCAATAATAATTGCCACCATTTATACAGTACCTTAAGTCTTTCAAAGTGCTTTACAAATATTATCTTATTTGATCCTCACAACAACTCTGGGAAGTAGGTGCTATCATCTCCTTTTTCAGGTGAGGAGATGGAGTCTGAGAAAGGGTAAATTACTGTCCGAAGTCACACAACTAGTAAGTGTTCCCAGTCTAGCATTTTTACCCATTGTACCACCTAGCAGCCTCATGTATAGCTGTTTCTCTGATTCCTTCTTTGGAGAAATTATGTTTTATGGTTATATGACCAACACTGTATCAAGTCCAAATGATTATATTAATTACTGTATTTCTTCTTATTTAATGACTTACTATTTACAGTTCCACCACCAAAACCCAATAGAAAAACAACCCCTAAAGCAAAATAAATCAGGAACTATTGTCAAAATTTATATTGAGACACAGTACTATGCATAGGCAGATTCTTTAAATATGAATTCTATCTTAGATGCATTTAATACTGATTTGACTTCACAAGGAGGCAAAATTACTTAATTCATTATCACCCAGCACTGATTTAGATCTATGCATGTGAAAATCTCTGTTACTAATTTTAATTGCAGTATTCCCTCTCTACAGGATACTGTTAAATTGGTTTGGTGAAATAGTAGTGAATCACATCAAAGTGGTGGGCTACATTTTATAATATATCTAAATAACTATCCCATTTTCCCAGCATGTTGCTGTGCATTTTAAGTATTAATATTATGACTCCAGTTTAGAAGAATGTAGCCTTTTCCTTTAAAATAAATTTTCTTCCTATTTTAGCACTGTTAAAATTGGGCTAGATTTTAAGTGGCTACGAGTAATAAAAGAGCAGTATCTGCTGCAGGGACCCACAAAAAACATGCTCCCTGCCTCATAAAGTATGTTCACGGAAGGAACTTGCAGATACATCATTCTGATACAGTAATGGTTTTTCCAAACCAAGTCGGCTTCCTTTTGTAGCTGTACTTTATTATCTGGACTCCGATTTTGCTCTTACTCCTGGATCTTAAAAGAGAAGTTCCTTTTCTTAGACATATACTTAAAATTTTTTTTTAATTCAGAGAAGGAGTGGGGATCTTTGAAGAAAGGAATATATTCACATACAGAACTCCGACATCTCTGCCTCTCTCACTCACTCACTCCTTGTGTGATATGCCAATATGCCTCTCCAATCAATCAATTGGTCAACATTCATTAAGAATCTACTATGCACCAGGCACTGTACTAAGCATTCATAGGGGGCTAAAAGAAACACAAAAGTCTTTTCTCTACCTTTCTAATCCCATTCATTTATCACCTCATTTCTGTTCTCTCCTCCCATTTGTGGCCATGATTAAAAAAAAAAGAAAAAACAAAAACATGTATAACTGCTGCTTTCACATCTTCTCTATCTACCCACTCTCCAACCCCTTGTAATTTCATTTCTGACCCCGTTCTTTTCTGTCTCAAGGTCATGAGTGATATGTTAAATCCTGAAATCCAAAAGCCTTTTTCTCAGTCCTTATCATTCTATATCATTTTCTATAGTATTTGATACTCTTGACTACTCTCTCCTGGATACTCTTTCCTTCCTTATCTTCAGAAACAGTGATATTTCCTGGTTTTCCTCCTACATCCTTTTCTCTCTCCCTTGTTGGCTCTTACTAACCCTTTTTGGTAGGTGTTTCTGATGGCTCCATCCTCTGCCTAATTCTTTTCTTACTCTGTTCCCTTTCCTTTGAAGTCTTTTCATTAACTTCATATTTGTTTGTAGCTTTAACTCTACAAGGGTGACTCCCAAATTGATGTCTCCAGATCTGACCACTTTTCAGCCATGTAGACCCAATAAGAAGTCTTCACCTGATTTTCCCATCGTCTCCTCAAACTCAAAATGTGCCAAAATAGGCTTATCTTTCTGGTTATTTCCACCTCTGAAACTTCTTTTCTCTCTGTTTCCCCTGAGATGATCCTAGTTCAGTTAGTTCTGATTACCATCCAAATGGACAATGGCAATGGCCTTTTAACTACTCTTCCTAAAGCCACCCTTTCCTTCCTATAATTCATCATTTTCACCATGGCCAAATGAATCCCCTTTAGTCACAGATTGATGATGTAACTCCTTTATTCAAAACCTAATAATGTCTTTATTATTAATTAAGTAACATTCAAGATTCTTCATGATACAGCATCATCTTTCCTTTCCAGTCATATGTCACATGTCTAACTTATGCACTGTGTGCTTGGGCCCAAATGAACTATAAGGCACAACTTTTATGTGATGCCCTTCAGAAATGCTTTCCTGACCCTTCCTTTCCCCAACCCCCCTCCAAAAAAAATTCGGATATATAGATATAGATATAGATATAGATATATAGATATACACATACATACACACACATATACATATACACACATATAAGTATAAATTCCAATGGCTCCTTATTGTCTCTAGGATAAAATGTTAACTTCCTTATTTCGTTTTTAAAAACTTTCACAACAATCATTCCAACCTACTGTTGCAATGTTCCTACTATTCCAACCTGTCCTTATTTCTTTGACCCTCAAACCAAGGGGAAAACAATTTGTAACCTTCTTATGGATTTAAAATTTATTATTTTCTATTATATAATACATATCTTTGTCAAGAGAGTCACTATGTCATAATGGATAGAGAGATGGTTTAAAAGCCAGGAAGACCTGAATCTAAGTCTCATTTCTGACAGATATTGGTTGTTTGACCCTAGGCAACTCACTTAACCTCTAAGTTCTAAGCTATTCCATAAGACTATAAGTTGCAGAGAAGGTGCCAACTTTCTGCATTGGTAGTAGGAGTTTCCTCATCTGTGAATTCCCTATGCCAATGAATGAACAGGTATTTTACCTATCCAAGGTCTCTACTTATTTATTATAATCTGGCTTCAGTTTACCTTTTTAGGCTTATAACACATTATTCATCTTCATGTAATTTATATTCCAAATGGGTTTGTCTATTCTATCTCCATTCTGTTCTTTGGATGTGCTCCTGTCTCACTTCTTGGAATCTTTAGCTTTCTTCCAACTGTAGCCTAACACTGACATACTACATGAGAAATTTTCTAGTCGCCACAGCTACTAGTGCCTCTTCCAAAATGACTTTGTAATAACTTTGTATATATTTTATATCAGTCAATAAATCAATTAATTCATTAAATGATTATTATGTTCCTGCTACATTATAAGGTGATGGGACAAAAGAGACATTCCCTTGCTCTCAAGGAGCTCAGTCTCCTGGGAAATACAATAGATAGATAGATAGATAAGAGTAAATATCTTCTCCCCTTCCTATGGCACATGAGAAGATACATTAGGGAGCAGGGACAACAGCAGTTAGAGCGATAAGAAAAGGTTTCGCATAAAATGCAATGCTCTGACAAAGAAAGCAATTCTGTGAGCTAAGGGTGAAGAGGAAGAGCATGCTAGGCATGGGGTTTTTCATGAGTGCAAACTCAAGAGATGGGAAATAAACACCTTTACCAATTTGCCAAAACTTGAGAGTATAAGAAGAGGGGAATTATACATGAAACTATAACAGTAGGTTGGAATGATTGTTGTTGTTTAAAAGCCAAATAAGGAAGTTTACATTTTATCCTAGAGACAATAAAGAGCCACTGGGATTTATACTTATATGTGCATATATGTGTATATGTGTGTTTGTGTGTGTGTGTATATATATACACAAACAGATATATATGCATGTATGTGTGTATATACATATACATGCAGATATATGAGTGTGTATATGTGTGTGTGTGTATATATACACACACATATATATGTATGTATGTGTATATGTGTATGTTTGTATACTTATGTGCATATAAAAGCATATAGGGCAGTTAGATGGAGCAGTCCTGAAGACCTGAGCTCAGATCTGGCATCAGACATTGAATGATTGTGTGACCTTGGGCAAGTCATTTAACCTGGTTTGCCTTAGTTGCCTCATCTGTAAAATAAGTCAGAGAAAGAAATGGTAGACCACTCCAGTATCTTTGCCAAGAAAACCTCAAATGGGATTATGAAGAGTCAGACGTGATTGCAAAACGACTGAACATCCACAAACATGCATTCTTTCCATCAGAAGAACATAAGCTCCTGGAAAGCAGGAATATTGTTTTTGTAACTCCATTATCTAGCACAATGCCTGGTTCATTATATACATTTAATAAATACTTGCAGAGTATTTGATTTAAGTATACATGTTGGACTGGATATTCTATGGCATCAGGATTCACATCTTATCTACATCTTGTCATTCACCAGTACTTCACACAATGTTCTTCATCTAATAACTACTTATTGATCTGAACTCTAGACAGAAACAGCATGATATAATGGGAAAAGGTAGCAGATGTAGAGTTAGTGGTTCCGAATTCAAATTCCAGCTGTAATACTTAGTACTGATATGGACTTGACTCTTTGAAACAGTTTTACCTTGTCTAAAGTGTTCTTTATTTTTTAAAATGTATTTTTCTTATTTTTTTTATATCACTGTGGTTATTCCAAGTCTCTCTTGCCCTCCCCCTCCCAGAGAGCTAAACCATATGATAAATGGTATTTTTAGAGTACAACTGATTAAAAAACTCTGAAAACATGTGCAATGTGTAATATCTGTGGTCCTTCCACCTCCACAATGGGTGTCTTCTCATAGCTCTTCTATTCAAGTTCTACTTGTTCTTCATGATGTTGTTTTACACACTTACCCACACATTTTTGTATGTAATTCTTTGCATTTACATTACTGTACATATTCTTTTCTTGCCTCTACCTATTTTATTCCACATCAGTTCATACAGATCTTAGATCTTTCCACGATTCTCTATATTCATCACACATATTATTTCTGACAGCATATTATGTTCATGTACCACATTTTCTTTAGTCACTCCCCAATGAATGGGCCTCAACTTTGTTTCTAATTTTTAGCTATCGTAAAACTGCTGCTCTAAATATTTTGGAGCATATGGGGACTTTCTTCTTATCAGTGGCTTCCTTGGAGTCTCTGATTCCAAAGCTATCAACTTTTTAGTCACTTTATTTGCATAATTTCAAACTGCTTTTCAAAATGATTACACCATTTTACAGTTCTACCATCAATATATTAATGTGCCTCTCCTTTCACAGCCCTTCCGATAACGACAGCTGCAACAGTTGGAATTTTTGCCAATTTGCCGGTTTGAGGTACAGAATTGTTTTGATTTGATTTTCACTTAATCACTAATAAGTAATTTGAAGCATTTTTTAATATGGATGTGAATACCTTGCAATTCCTTAAAGCGCTGCTTTTTTCATATCTTTTAATAATTTATCTATTGGAAAATGGCTATTAGTTATATACATATATACCTACATACACATATATATGTGTTCATTTTATATATTTTGGATACCAAACTCTTATCAGAGAAATCTAATACAAAGATTTTTCCCCATTCAACCACCCTCTTCTTATGCTAGAAATATTAATTTTGTATATTACTGTAATCAGCTATCTTTTGTAATTGCCTCTCTCTTGTTTGTCAAGAATATATCTCCTAGAGCAAGTTGGAACTATACCCAAAGAACTATAAAAATTTGTATATCCTTTGACCCAATAATACGACCACTAGGTCTATATCCCAACGGGATTTTTTAAAAAACAAAAAGATTTTATATACAAAAATATTTAGAGGAGCTCCTTTTGCAGTGGCAAAGAAGTAGAAATTGAGGGGATGCCTATCAACTGGGGAATGGCTGATCAAGGTGTGGCATATGATGGTGATGGATAACTATTCTGCTATAAAAATTATGAGAAAGATGCTTTCAGAAAAACCTGGGAAGACTTAGATGAACTGATGGTTCAAAGTAAACTGAGCAGAGCCAGGAGGTCATTGTACATAGTTACAACGATATTATAGGACAATCAACTGTAAGTGATTAGCTATTCTGCCCAATACAATGATACACAATAATTCTGAAGGATTTATGCTGAAAAATGCTATCCATCTCCAGAGAAAGAACTGATGGATTATGAATGCAGATTTGAGCATATTTTAAACTTTATTTTTCTTGTTGCTGCTGTTTTGATCTGTGTTCTCTTTTACAACATAGCTAATACGGAAATGTGTTTTGCATGACTGCACATGTATAATCTATATCAAAGTGCTTACCTTCTCAAGGAGATGGGCTGGGCAGGAGTGAGGGAGAGAATTTGGAACTCAAAAATTATTTAAAAACAATGTTAAAAATAAACTTTGCAAGTAATTGGGAAAAAGAAAAACATTTTTAAGAAAAATAAATAAAATTTTAAGAAAAGAATACATCTCCTACTCATAAGTATGAGAGGTATATGATCTGCAATGATGTTCTTTCTACAACACCATCAGGCTTTTTTTTGTAGTGCATGCTGTTAATTCTGTAGTGTAAGGAGAACACAAAGATTGTAGACAAAATTCCGGGTTTGCGTACTTAAGACTTAAAAAAAAAAAGGTTCGACAACCCTACTGACCCAACTGAAATTTCACTGATACCTGAAAGCTTCATCTTGCCTTTTGTCAACAACCTTTTCATTTTTAAACACTAAAAGTATTTTAATTTATCTGTTTTAGAAAAGCAAAATTTGATTCCCATTTAATTTCTCTAGCATCTTTGGAATTGAAGTAATAATCACCAAAAGACTGAACTATAGTTCTTCTTTACTTTCTCTTTGCAAAAGTCATATAGGACCACTAATAGTTCCATTCTCTTACACCCTAAATTAACAAGGAACATCATTAATTTACAAATACTTTGTCAAAAATATTTCCACTTAAAAATTGATATATTAGAGTACATGCTAGTATGGAGAAAGGTGAGATAGAAAAGTGCTAATTTAATTATGCTAATGATACCCTGGTAAATGTGAAAACAGATGGCTAAACCATCAAACAATGTATGACATTTTTTTAATCAGATATTTTTGAATAAATATTTGTGCTCCAAAGCAGTAAGTTACTAGCACTGCTGGAAAAAAGACGGTTCTCAGATCATCCTTTTCCCAGGTGTGCTGTATATGGTTAGTAAAAGTTTCCCAGGGTACCTTCCTAATGATTGTAATACCAATCTGCTGCTCTTTCTAAGAAGGAATTCACTACCCAGCCTAGTATAGTAGAATGTCTCCTCTTAAAGAAAAGCTGTCAATTTTATGGCAGTCTGCCAAATTATCTGTGATAGTTTTGTGATATGTCTAATAGGCTAAGGCTACTATGTTATTACACAAAAGACCCAAAGCTGTTTCTAGACTGTGGTCCCTTGGGAAGGAATCAAGTAATTGATCTTATACTCAAGTCACCAACTCCCATGCAACTCATCTCTGCTCTCTGAAATGATTTTGTACAACAAAAGGCACATAAAACAACAATTCTTCGCACACTTCGGATGAGGGTTCACCCTAGACAACACTGAGGTCAATCACCAAGTATTTATTACGTGCTTACTATGTGCCAAGCATTTAACGGCAAGTAGAACGTTCGTTGGGGAGTAAAGTGTTAGAAGATTGGAAAGACAGGAAGCAGTAGGCTTAGGAAGAGCTTTTAAATGTCAACAAAGGGAGTTTCTACTAGATCTTGGAACTAATAAGTAAGTGGGTGACCCATTCTGCTTTTTGCTCTCATCGAAAGCACCTTCTTCTCTTTTCCTTCCCATCCAGGCTCAGTAACCTGCTGCTACATCCCATAGATTTCTATCAAAATCTCTCTCTTCCTTAAATCACTAAGTCAAATAATAATCAAGCTTTTATTAAGCATCCACTAAGTGGCAGACACTGTTCTAGCCACTGGGGATAAAATACAAACAACAAAGCAATCCCAATGCACAAGGAGCTTCATTGCCACTAAGTAGAAAAATTATTTATAACAGTGTCTCCCCTGCTTGAGATATTGACATTTGAGTATACAGTAAGCCATAAAACAAAGAAATGAAACCTAGATGGTAAATTTTAGACACTAGAACAATTAGCCGAGCATCAGAACCCATCCTTCTCTCCCTACGGAGAGCAACCACCTTGACTTTCTCTTGCCACTGGACGACAATGACTCCAAAGCAGAGAGTGAGACTGATGACTTTGTGCAGCTCTACCTCACTTAAATACATTTCACATGCAAGTCAAGACCTTACCCTAGTGATGTCATCAGCTCTCTTTGAAAACAAAGGAACCACAACAAGAACAAAATTGACCCAGTCCAAAATATCACTGAGGCGTTAGTCATTCTGTCATATACTTTTCAGTAATGATTATTTTCATTAGGATCTCAACTTTCTTAAATATAATAGGGGAAAAAACTTATCTTAGTTCAAGATATATATTTTATAAAAACAGAGAATGAAAAATCTGGGATTTGGAAGGAAAATCATAGTAGATCTAATATAACACACTACACAGACTCTAGATTACTTCCAATGAGTAGACATCTAAAGTCTACCTGAACATTTCCAGTAACCAAAAATTTAATATCTCACAAGCCATTCCATTGTCAAGAACCTCAAATGGTTATTAAGATCTTCTTTATGCTAAACTAAAATCTACTACCCCTATAACTCCTGAACATTGATCTTATTTCATATTGTCTAATTTTTGTAACCCACAAGCCTGGGTAAAATTTTATATTAAGTGGATAGGTTTTTTTTATTCTTCCTGGAATATCCATTAAGGTCACAAAAGATACCCACTTTACAGATTGTCCTGCATTTTTATATGTTCTGGTTGTAATTAAAGGTAACTGTGCTATCATGCTGGGCATAAAAATTAAATGACCTTGGAGGGTGAAAAAAAACCCATAACCTATTTTGTTAAAGTAAAGCAGTATTATATGAAGAAAATGTAACTTTAAAATCATTATAATTATCCTCAAAAATACATTTCGTATATGATGCTGTGTAGCAAACAATTTAGAGAAATACATTTGCCATCTCTTAGGTTTTTATAATTTAAGAACACAAAATCTCTTAATTTTCTGCACTTCTTCCTTTGAAATTTGCAGAATGATTCAAAGGGTAGGTGTTTTAGAAATGAACCAGAATATTCCCAGTGCTTCAAGAAAATCTCAGAAGGAAAAAAATAAGAGGAAAAAGGAAAAATAATCTGGCAGTGAAAGGATCACTCCAAAGGAGTCAGTGATGACAAAGAGACACAACGGATCCAAACTGAGAAAAGGTAAGTAGGATTGTACTTCTTGAGTTTAAAGGAGAAGTTAGTACAAGAAAGATGGCAAGCTCAAGACATCAAAATGCGATTCCGACAATGTAATAATTTCACATCTATAAAATGATTTGCAAATTCTCTTCTTATAATAATTCTGTGAGGCCAAATAATAATAGTGATAATGTCTAAGGTGATATTTCTAAAGCACTTAGCATAGTACCTGAATCACAGAAGGCACTGTATGAATATGTGTGTGTGTCCATCCTTCGTGCCAAAGAAGACCATGCCATCAGAGAAATAATGACATGACTTACACTTGACTTTGTTTATTATTGGATACTAGTTAATAATTATAATTGATGGCAATGCTATTATTATTTAACCTGATATTTGTATAGCTCTCTGAAGCTTACAAAGGACCCTACATACATTCTCATATGATCTTAATAACAACCCTGAAAGGTGGATGCTAATTTTTATCAATTCTACAAATAAGGGAACCGAAACTAAGACAGGGTAAGTGAATTGCCCAGTATCACATCACTAGAGATTATGTGAGAGAAGCCTTCCTGATTCAAGGTCCAGCACTCTATCCATAAGTGCCACTGATCCCATTTTTCATATGAAAAACCAAGACTCTGAGAGGTTCATAGAATATTCATAAAGTGCTATCATAGTGTCTGGCATATTGCAAGCTTTATATAATTGTTCATTTCCTTCCTTGACTTCGTAAATGATTTGCCCAACTTAAGTCAAGTGTAGTTAGGAAGCATAAATTAAACACTTACTATGTGCCACACATGACAGCTAGGTGGCATAGTACTGAACCTGGAATCAGGAAAATCCATCTTCATGAGTTCAAATCTGGCCTCAGACACTTACTAGCTATGTAACCTTGGGCAAGTCACTCATCCTCATTTGCCTCAGTTTTCTCATCTGTAAAATGAGCTAGTGAAGGAAATGGCAAACCACTCCATTATCTCTACCATGAGAACCCCAAATAGGATCACAAAGAGTCAGACTTGACTAAAAAACAATTACATGTGCCAGGTACTGAGCTAAGCACAAGAGATACAAAGAAAGGTAAAAATAGTCTCTGCACATGACTACACAGCTCAAAGAGCTATGGACATTTGAAGGACTAGTAGAAGTGAGTACACAGAACTGAGATAGAAACAAAGGACCGACATATCACTGTAAAGAAGAATGTCATAAAAATATCATGCAAAATTAGCAGACAGATGCAAAATTTGCTAATCGTATTAAGAATTATTTTTAAAGCTGTTCTGGGGCAAGAAGAACAATAGACAGATCTATATGCTGTCTACTGGTATGTGGGAGAAATGTAGTGTGGTAGACAAAATATCCTACTTAATGTTAAAAACTCTTGAATTCATATTCCACTTCTGATACCGGGTAAGTCAGTCATTTAACCTTCGAACCTCAGTTTTCTTGTCAATAAAATGGGGGTAATAATCTCATGTTACCTACTTCACAAGGTTATTGTAAAGCTTAAATGAAATAGCATGCCTCATTCGTTATTATGATGGGATTATGAAAAGGATTGTTATGGACATGGAGGGGCTGGATCTGTGGTTTCATTAAGAGAGGGATTTCATTATATCAAGAAATACTCTCTACCAATGGATATCAGCATCCCCTGTGCACCTTATAGTCTTAGAGAGTTGTACAGAACAATGACAGAGGAGAACTTGAACCCAGGTCTTCCTGGCTTCATAGCCAGATCTTCACAAATTGCTTGCTGCCTTTTGAGACTATGATACAAACATACACACCCCACAACCCTCCCTCCTCCACAGAATTACTAAACTATCATTTTGTTTCTCTTTGATCTACCAAGGTAAATCATCTTTAGACTAAAAAGATAGAACAAAACTAGCTAACAGGATGAAGTCCAACATAAGCAACGATATAGTAAGAGAACTCATCGATAATTTCAAGCCAACAGGTCTAGATGAATTATATCCCATAGTACCAAAAGAAACTGATGGTTCAATTGTTGAACCCCTGTTGCTGATCTGTGAGGAATAGTACAGAGGAACAGAGATGTCTCATGTGGGAAAAGTTAATTCTTTAACTGAAGACAAGAAGGGCAATGGCAATTTCCAGTAGAATTTTAGAAAGGACTGTTAAAGGAGTGGATTGGCATCACTTAGCAAAGAAAGCAGTGATGGTCAGGGACCAGCATGGATTCAATAAAAAGAAGTCATGCCAGAGTTTGCACTTCCTCTTTTGAAAGGGTCCCTAGATTGTACTTGGCAATGTCTCTCTCTAGATCCTCACAGACAAGAAAGAAAGACGTGGAATGGATGATGGTTCACACAGGGAGACTCTGAAGTGGATGAGCAACCAGCTCCAAGGAGTGGTGAATAAGCGATCAATGCCAATTATGAAGGGGATCTGTGGCAGTGTTCTGCATTTAGCAAACACTTAATATTTGTTTGTTAAATTGAACTGAACTGAGAACATACCCTAGGGCTCTATCCTTGACCCTCTTTTTTTCTATCCTGTTTATTAGTTCTTTGTATGAAAGCAGAGTTGGTATAGGTATGAAATGTGAATATTGCCTTTGAATGGGAGTGATGGCTAATACACTATAGGAGAGAACAAGAGTCCAGAAGCATCTTTTCAGTCTTGAAAAATGGACTGAATCTAAAAAATGCAATTTAATACTAATAGAGTTAAAGGCACTCAGGTTCTAAAAGTCAACTCTACTACACAAAGATAGGGGAGATCTAGTTTAGAAATTCTTATTAAAAAAAATCTGGCACTTTTAGTATACTACACACTCAAAAGAAGGTGCTGAATTGTAGGATGTAGCAGTCAAAACAATCTAATTGCATTCATTAAAGATGATATTCAGAAAGGTCCGTGATAATCCAACCATACTTTTCGTTGGTCAGGCTACATTTGGAATATTTATATTTAGTTCTGGTCTCAGTTTGACAAGATGGAACTCCTTCAGAGGTGTAAAACCAGAATGATGCGGGCATACAGAACCATGCCTTTTCATAATCAATTGGTTCAGCTTGGAGTAGAGGAGACTTGAAAAGGCCATCATGGGTGCCTTTGAAGAACCAACAGGTGGAACAGGGATTTGCTTCTTTTTTCTGATTCAGAGGAAATAACCAAGATCAATGCCTGGAAACTACACAGAGGTAGATTTTGTTTCTAATTTATGTAGAAAAGAATTTCCTTTTAACAAGAATTGAGCCGAAGGTAGATTTTGTTTCTAATTTATGTAGAAAAGAATTTCCTTTTAACAAGAATTAAGCCTCAGTAAGTGATGAGTTTTCTTTTCATTAGAGTTCTTCCATTGAACAATACATAGACACTTCTTAAGTATACTGTAGAGGGAAATGGTAAACCACTCTAGTATCTTTGCCAAGAGAACAGTATAATCCATTGGGTCATGAAGAGTGGGGTATGACAACAACTAAACAACAACAGAAGGAAATCCCTAAGAAGAAGATGAAGGAGATGATTTCTCTGGGTACTTTCAATAGGGAGACTCTGTGATCCTAAATCCCAATCTGGTAGATTTATTTTAGAAGCCCCTTTAATTAAAACAAATATATGTAAATGAGCACATACATTTCCTGCTTTGGGAAATTGCCATCAAAGATGACATCAAAGATCCATAAGCAAAGTGACTTTCAGCTGGATAGAAAATTTCAGAGCATAGTCAGAAATAAGGTTAAAAAAAAAACCCTCCCTGGAAGTTATTTCATGTTTTGAAATCCCTTCAATTGTAAAGGGAACATCGGATGCTTCTTTTATGTTACTCATATTATCTAGCACTGTGCTGGGCACACATGGGTGACGAGAAAAGGCTGGATAATTTTTATTTAATCTAGATACCTCTGAAGAAGAGATGATAGATCTCTGAGAGAGAAAAAAGATGCCTTGGCTAAGGAGAAATAAAGAAACTGGAGGCAAGGGAACATCAAAGAACAAGCCAATTACACAGCAATGAAGGCACCAGGAACAACAAGTAACCGTAAGAACAAAGGCTTTTCCAACCTCAAAGACTGGATAATCTTATATAATTATGTGTTACTATATTATGACTTTTATTTACAAAATACCGAACGCAAAGAAGACATCTTAGAAATTCATGAAAGACTCAGCTGGAGTGCCTGCCTGACCTGTGAAACTGGTATTATCATTTCAACCAGGACCTGTTATGCAAAAGCTGGAAAACTAAGTAGAAGATGAAGAGGGTCAAATATTTGGGGGGTGGGGGGAGGCAGTGAGCACCCAATTTTATATCTTCATGATTTAGTGTTGATTTTTGCCTTTGTTATTGTTCCTGGTGGAAAAGAAGCTCCATGTTTTAAGTGAAAGTACATAAAAAAGATATATGTATCTTAGGTGAAATTCTAATGATATTCAACACTATCAATGAGTAATCCTCTGTTCCATGGTGCTGACTCAATTTCAGCAGCTCCCAAAAATGCAGTATCAAAAGATATAGAATAATCAGTCATGTTTTCAGATTAAAAATACATATATATTATTTTTATATATATATATGTCTGTGTGTATATGTTATATATGTATATACACACATATATGTGTGTGTATATATACATTTATGCATACATATATACATATGTGTGTGTGTGTAATTACCTAGACTGGGGTGAACTTATTAAAAAAACCATTTTGTTAATTATGTTTCAATGTAATTGATTTCCTCTGTAAACTTCCGTTATTTTATACATTTAAAATCGTTATTTTGAAAAGGGCTCCATAGGCTTCCCCATATTGCCAAAGTGATCCAAGACATACAATAAAGTTAAGAACTCTTGCCTTAGAACATAGTGGGAAACCATGAATTCTTATAGAAGGGATGAGTAAATGCTTCTCATTGGGAGAGAAATCTGGATGAAATGCAATGGTGTTTCATTACTGTTGATCTCCAGATTTGAAACTATAGGAAAGGAAGCAAAGGAACGTTGGTAGACATAAAGTGTTTGTGTCTAAGTCTCTCCTTTTTTCTATATAACAAATACCCAACTTACTTACCTAGAAGATTTAGAACTAGACAGACTTGGAAAGAGGGCTAATTTGGAATCAAATAATCAGGGTCTGTTTTTTTTTAATTGACTTAGCTGCTACTCTTCTTTGGTAAAGTCACTTTATCCTCGGTTTCCTCTGAGATGATCAACAAAAGTCTATGAATTCCTGAATTACAATCTTTTAGACTTAAGTCCATTTCAATAGTAATTTATTAAATATCTCTTCTCCTCTGTTAGTACTGAGTTTAGCACCGAGCTAGGTGCTGTGGGGAGTAGAAAGGAGCACTATGGCACAGTCCTTGCTTTCAAGAAGTCTACAATAGAGTTTAAGAGGTTGCAAACTACTTGGGGATATATAATAAATAATGTTGATATAAATCATTGCAATTGTATAGTTGGATAAAAATTTTAAGAAATATTTCATTAATAGCATTTACCCCTAGAAGCCAATATATCCCATTTTGGCTTATTGAAGAAACAGGTTAGCCTGGTTTATAAAGGTGTAAAGGGGAAAAAAAAGCTTAATTTCATGGTTGAAATTTCATGAGCATTTGTAGTTTCTATAAAATCCTCCAAGTCATGCAAAACAGCTCCTCCCCATTCTAAATTCTTTTCTTTAGATTTCAATGAGATGACACAGAATGACGAATGTGGGATGAACATCTCTCACATAGTTCAGTTTCCTTAAAAGCTAACGTTAATACTCCAGTTGCATTAAATATTGAGTTTTTCTGGCATAGATGTTTGATAACTATCATGTATGCATTTGCGTTATAACATTCACACTATAAAAAATATAGTAAGTACTATGAACTGGAAGTGTTATCTCCTCTCTGGTCCTCTTACTACCCTAGGAATAGCCTGACCTTGGTATGCCCAGTTTCCCTGAAGTCTTAAAAATTATACAATGTGAATTGTGGCATTTAATTTATTTCACTTTATACTTTAAAATGCAACCACTGATATAACAGAAAGCCTCTGGGCAATATACAAAAGTGAATTTCATAAATGGCAGGTTGAAAATGACAAAGCTATAATAACAAATGTCAAGCTGACAGTTATCCATCCCAAACAATGATTTACCTGCTAAGGCAAATATCCCAAATTTCACTGGATAATTCCTCATGGGAACAGACCCGAGAGATCAGTTAGTCCATGCCCCACATGACTCCTCATTTTATAGATGAGGAAACTGAGGTCTGGTACAATTAAGGCTAAAAGATAGTTAGAAATGCCAACATTGGCCTCTAGATGAACTCTTATAACATGGCAGACAAAAAATGATAATAGGTAAGTGGAACATGAGAAGAATTCAAGCAGGACACATTCACCAGGAAAGCATTATATTTGGGGTCCAACGTAGTGGGTTTGTGTGTATGGGGGTGAGGAGATAAAGAGGTGGGGAGGGAGGGAGAGAGAGTAAGAAAGAGACAGGGAAAGAAATAAGGAGGGAGGTAGACAGAGATAGAGAGGGAGAGAGAGAACGTGTGTGTGTGTGTGTGTGTGTGTGTGTGTGTGTGTAGTTGAATTAGCATGGCAGTTTAGACATCAACCAAACCTTGGAATGAGGAAGACCTGAGTTAAATCCCATGCATGACGTGACTCTCCTCAGTATCCTAGCTAACTCTTTAAGACTGTAAATTGCAGGAAATTTGCCTATATGCACTAGATGATAGAGTGCCAGGCTTGGAGTCAGGAAGACTCAGTTTCATGAGTTCAAATGCAGCCTCAGTCACTTACTAACTGCCTGAAACTAGACAAGGCACTTAACCCTATTTGTCTTAATTTCCTCATAACTGTAATTCCTCATAATTTCCTCGTAACAGTAAAATGAGTTGAAGAAGAAAATGGCAAACCACTCTAGTATCTTTGCCAAGAAAATCCCAAATGGGATCATGGAGAGTCGGACATAACTGAACAACTAATAGAGGGAGTTCGCTAGACCAATAACTCAGAAGTCTGGACTAGTAGATATGTATGGATTTGTGATGTAATCCTTTATTCTTATGTTTTTTTCTTTAAAATAAGAGGCACCAACGGAGCAGATGACGTCCCTTTGTCCCCTAGGTATGCTGTGGTGTGTTATGTTTATAGTTATATTTCAGATTGCTGCAAGCTCCTGAAAAGAAATATAACACCTAGGAAAAGAAGTTGTCACAGGTTCTTCCTTACTGCAAGCATGCTTGAGCTGCCATATTTGAGAAGTCTTCTTTATTTAATATCTATATACATACACTGGGGGATTCTGACAGAGAGGGGCACTGGATAAAAGAAGCTGAAGGACAGTGTGAAAATGCCAGACAAGGGAAGGCAGGACCTAGGTGATAAAACAACTAAGCAGCTACATGGGAGGAAGATTTAGAAAAGAGTGCATTACAAAACAATGGGAGACATGGCAACAGAGGTAGGTGAGCCCTGGAGAAAGACCTGAAAATACAATTAACAGAGGTAGATTTCATCCCTTTTTACTTGGGATCAACCCTGAATTATATGGCCCTTTAGGTCCCTATTGTATATGATTTTCTAGATATCTGCCAGCTCTACAGGATTTTTTGTCAGCTCCTAATCATCTAATCAATACCTATTTTAAAAAGTGGAATCATTTTCAAAGGCATTACCCATTCTTAATCATCTAAATAAAAGCATCCTTTGTCATTTTCACTGAGAAATAACAATTTTCATTTTGCCTTATTTATTAGCATTCCCTCTTCTGAATTTAAAAAATAATAAACTTTATTGGAATGTGATGAATTTATGTGAAAAAAGGAAAAATCAGTAACCTTTTACCTTTATTAATATGTCAAAGGTAACAGCTTCTGTATTTCATCATGGTTTGACTGAAATCACTTAAGTTGTGTATCTACCTAATTTCAATAGAAGTGGGTGAAAATATGACCTTTCAGATTCTGGCATGCAACTCAATCAATCACCTTTATCATACACTGCATATAATCCATCTATGTGCATAATGAACTTGAAGGAAATCCAAAACAACGATGCAGAAAGTGGTGTTTTAATTACTACATTTTCATTTCATGGCCTAAAATTCAAAATGTTTATTTTCAACATAATTACTTTTTTAATGGAAAATAAGAAAATTAAGGGGGAAAAAACCCTCCTGTTAGACAAAAACGAGAGCTCACACGGTAAGGGGCAGTGGTGGATATTACTTTCTCATGATGCTAATAATGGTGATCATAAGATCATTTATTTCTAGCTGGTGGGGACCTTAGAGATGATCTCTAAATCTTTTATTTTACAGATGATTAAACAGAGTACCATAGACGTTATGACATGCCCAAAGGCATACAGGTAAATTCCAGGGTCAGGATTCAAACTCATGTCCTTTAGTGGGAGGTGGAGATGTCATACTCCAATAGAAATATCCCTGTGTGCCATATATCGACTTAGAAAATCACAAATTAACACTATCTATGCTGTATTGTATTTGATTTATTTTGTTAAACATTTCCCAATTACATTTTAATCTGGTTTGGCCATCCTTGGGAGTCTTTCCTGGTGGCTAAGGGATTTGGAAACCTCTGCTGCTCCAAATTCTATGCTTTTTTTCACATCAAGTTGATAAACGATGAAATGCAAAACCTGGTAACATGGAAGGTCTCAAATAATGCTACTTTTCCCATGAAACCAGTTAAAAATTATTCCCCTTACACTGCTATATTTACAATATATTAGGCTTAAAATAAAACAAAGGACAGTTATATATTTTAGTCAACTCTTGTTATTTTATTTTATAGGCAGCTTCTTTGGAAATCTGGATGACCTAAAACTTCTACTTGATTTGCTTTTGCAGGATAAGCTTCCAGAACTTTGCTTCTCTCTATCAAGGATAGCAAAAGTTTCTCCTGATTTTCAAAGGGCTCAAGAGCCAACACTTTTCTGTGATAAGGGGTTACTTTTTCCACTGTTCTTTTATGGTGACTGGGCAAAGTCAACACTGTATTTGAAGTTTAAGTATTTTAGAATGGAAATAAGCTACTCAGCTTAGCTCAGATAGGGAAGAGCTGCCTAGAGGAAACTAGGAGGTACAGAGGATAGAACAATGGGTCTGAGTTCAAATATGGGCTCAGAAACTTACTAGCTGCATGAATGACTCTGAGTGCACTTTACCTCTGCTTGCCTCACTTTCCTCCACTATAAAGGATTGCTGTGAGGAGCCAGTGAGGTAATATCTGTAAAACATTTAGTACAATGCTTGCCATGTAAGAGGCACTAAATAATGCTTGTTTTTCTTCCTTTTCTTTTTTATTCTTTCTTTCTTTCCTTCCTTTTTTCCATATTTCTTCCTGAGAGACACTGAAGATAGTATTGGAAAACAGAAAAATATGATGCCAAATTTATTATCAGGATTATAGTAGTGCCTGAAGGGCTGAATTAGGAATCAGGAAACTTCAGTTCAAATACCAACTCATGCACTCACTAAATCTTTTAGAGTCTCAGTTTCTTCATCTAATAATTGGGAATAATGATATTTGCACTGCCTATCTTGCAGGGTAATTGTGAGGAATTCACTTTGCAAAGCTTAAATATATATATATATGTACATATATATATGCATGAATTATTATTATGATTAGGTAAAAGGTTATCCTGCCATGAACAGGTTTCTAACCCTGAATGCAATGAATGAGATCAGGGCTGGAGATCTATATTTGGAAATTATCTTAACAAAAGTAATAGTTGAAACTATGAACTTATATGAGGACACCAGGGAAAGACTGTAGAAAGATGAAAAGAAGGGGTCAAAATTTCTTAACACCATATTTAGGGGAGAAGAGAAGAAGTCAGAAGATGAGATGGAAAAGGGGCTGAAGAAAAAGCAAGAGAATGAAACTTTGTAGATGCTGAATGTGGATCCAATGAGGTGGATGTCAACAATTTCCAACATCCGAGATAGATTAAGGAGGATGATGAACTGAAAAATGTCCATTGATTGGATTTGTGAACCAAGGAGTTCACTTAAGGAAAGCAAGACAGGTTAAGAAACTCAAAAGAATAATTTCAGTGGAATAGAAGACTAAAATTGGGTTGTAAGGGGTTGAAGAATATTAGGGTAGCTGCTGTCCAACTTTCCATGACCCCCATTTGGGTTTTCTTGGCAAAGATACTAGAGTGGTTAGTCATTTCCTTGTCCAGTTCATTCTACAGATGAGAAACTGAGGCAAACATGCCAGGGCTACACAGTGAGGAAGTGTTTGGAGCTGGATTTGAATTCATGAAGATGAGTCTGCCTGATTCCAAGCCCAGTGTTCTATCCACTGCCCCATTAGGGTAGCAGAGACAAGGAATTTAAATCTACTTTTTGTAGAAAATCAGTAGAGAAGAGATTCAACGGTAGCCTGAATAGTTACTGAGGCCAAAAGAGAGGATTGTTTTTAGGATAGTAGAGGTAAGGAGAATACCAATGGAAAAAGAGAAATTGAAGGTTCGGGAGAAAGAGGTGATGGTAGATAAAACAAGAGCCAGAGAGAGGCAAAAGGAACAATAAACCAAGGGCATAGATGGAAGGGCTAGCCTTAGAAAGAAGAAATGCTAACTCTTACTGTACAGTATAAGATGATGAGAATAGGTAAGACAACAGGATAATATAGTAGATCAATCAAAAGAAACATCAAGTCCTAACAATCTTGTATCTCTGAAGAGGCATTGTCAACAATAGCTAATATAGGCAACACTTAACATCAAGGGATATAGAGAAGCCTTTGCCTGTAGACTATTTTCTGATCAGAAGTGGGTACATTGTCTTTCTCCATCTGTTTTTTGCCCTTCAAAAATCCCATTCCCTAATTCCTCATGGGAGAAATTAAAGCTAAAACAATGAAGTGACTCAGAGTGAGCCTTAGATTAATATTCCATAGGTAAAAGTAAAAATTTTTTTTACTGTCAGGATTTTTACTAACTGTCAGGAAATGATACAACTAAAGATTTAAACTCACTGGGGTTTCTTTAAAGATAGATTATTCACTTTAATTTAATTTAATTCATAGGATCATTGATTTAGAGGTAGAAAGGCCATGAGAAGCAACAGGATGTATGCATCAAAAGCAATGGACTCAGATTTTATTACGATCTCTTATACTAGCTACATGGCCCTGAGCAAGTTATTTAATTTTCTATGTCTCAGTTTCTTTATCTGTAAAATAGAGACAGTATGGGCTCTACACATACATTCTTATTAAACACATTTTCCCACTGGTCATGTTGCATAGAAGAATTAAAATGATTGAGAGAAATCATGAGAAAAACCATAACAAAACCAAATATAACACAAAAGAAAAGGGAGGAGGGAGGGAGGGGGGAAGGAGGGGGAGAAAATCTAAGAATTATGCAAATGAGTGTAGAAAATTGAAAACAAATTAATTAATAACAAAAAATAAGGACAATAACACTTTACTGTTTATCACAGAGAAACTCTATAAGAAGGAGAATTTTATAAAATTTCTATTGTTACCAAAAATCTCAACTTTTCTTGTTATGGAGTTGGTGTCCAACACTCTGTGACCCCATTGGGGTTTTCTGGGCAAACATAGTGGAGTGGTTTATCATTTCAACTCTTTACTTGACAGAGAAGGAAAGATATGCAGAGACAAAAGGATAAGTGGTAGAGTTTAGATGGTAGTAGAGTCATGATTTCATCAAAAAACATCCAATATGGAAATCCCCTCTACCAATATAGATTGATACTTTTTCTGCTTCTTATAGGCTTATAGAATTACTCTGAGGTACTAAGAGATTAAGTGACCTCCTTATGATTATAACCCAATATGTGTCAGATGTAGGCTTTGAACTCAACCTCAGTGAAAGCATTTAATGGAAAGTAAGCATCCAAGCTAACAGCATTACAGATAAGCACTATGGTATAGTTAGGAGGGGGAGAAAGCATTGATGACTGGAAGAGGGAAAGCTTTAATCAAAGGGTTAGGATCTGAGGTGCACCTGAAGATAGGTCAAATAGCATGTATTTTTAACATCTTATAAGAGTCAAGTGCTGTAATAAGTATTAGGCATACAAAGAAAGTCCAAAACATGATTCCTACCCTCAAGGAGCTCACATTCTATTGCAGAAAACAACATACAACTCCACAGAAAGATGCAGCTATGGGATTCTTAGCTAGAAGGCAGCAGCTGTGAGTGTGTGCATGGGTGCGTGGGTGTGTGCGTGCGTGCGTGTGTGTGTGTGTGTGTAGTGGGGAAGCAGACCTCTTACAGAAAGTCAAGTTCGAGCTGAGTTTTAAAAGAAGCTAGGTAAGTTAGGAGGGAGAAGTGAAGAGGGAACCCATGATTGGTGTGAGTAACAGCCAATACAAAGATCCAAAGTTGAGAGATGGAGGGTCATGTAGGAAAGACAGCAGCAAGTAGCCCAGGGTCACTGGATTGTGAAGAGTGTGGAGAAGAGCAAAATACAAGAAAACTGGACCAGTAAAGAAGTGGCCGAAGTAAAAAGCAACAACTGAGTTTACTGAGAAGAGGAGCACCATGATCACCCCTGTGCTTTAGGAAGATGGCGGAAGTGATGGGGGTGTGTGGGATTTGAGGCAGGGAAACAATCAGCAAGCTATTGCAATAGGGAAAACATGAAGCAATCAGGGCCTGCACCAGGGTTATGGAGAAAGAGGGCAACATGTACTAGAAATGTGGAGATAAAAGCAAGACTTGAAAACCATCAAGTGCAGGGTTGAAGATGACTTTGAGGTTGTTAGCTTGAGTGACTGGGAATGCGGATTCTCTTGGCACTAATATTAAAGTTGGGGAAAGGGGAGGGGTTGTTAAGAAAAGGTCATCTCAAGAAGGAGAAACAGCATGGAGCCAATGTGGAGGACAATTAGAAGACTAGACCAGCTGAAGGAAATGTATTGGAAAGTAATCAGAGTTAAATATGGAAATATAATGAGAGGAGGAGGGTGGAAAGCCTTAAATGTTAGCAGTAAATGAATTAATATGTGCCTGTAAGGTGGCACAGCGGATAGGGTTCTAGGCCTAGAGTCAGGAAGACATCTTCTGGAGTTCAAATTTGGCCACAGAAACTTAATCACTGTGTGACCCTGGCCGTGTCATTTAACCCTGTTTGCCTCAGTTTTCTCAGATGTAAAATGAACTAGAGAAGGAAATGGCAAATCATTTCAATATCTCTGCCAAGAAAACCCCAAATAGGGTCATGAAGAGTCAGACACAAATGAAACAATTAAACAACAATAAAAAACTCTTATGTTGGATACTCAACACTTTCCTCCCTCCCTCAATCTCCTTTCCCCTCTCCCTCAATCTCCTTTCCCCTCTGATTGGAAGGCTAAAGGGAGGAGCACCAGACTTCTCCCTTTTCTTTTATAGAGGGCACCAATGGGACTTTCAGCTCACTCCATCCACTCTCCATCTGAAACTCTGCTTGGTTTCAAAACCACAGAACAAGATACCCCTGTGGGTACTCCCTTGTATTCCCTTCCCACACTCCCCTTTGCATTATCCTTTTGTGTGTGGCCTTCCCTCATTAGCCTGTAAACTCCTTGAGGACAGGGACTATCTTTCTTTTTCTTATTTGTATACCCAGAGCTTAACACAGTGCCTGGAACATACTAATAAATAATAAATGTTATTGAATTGAATTACATACACCAGGTGTACAGATAAGGATTCAGGTAGTAATACAAGTAGCAGCATTTCACCTTGAGATCTATTTTTCAGCACTGTCTTAAGGTCCCAAAGGTCAAACATATCATGATATAAGTCTAGTTTCTTAGGTATTGTTAGTTCACATTGCAAAACTACTGCAAATAACATTTTAGTTTTATGTGACTGACAAGGTGTTCCAGAAAGGCCCCTAACGGTTCATTAAAATTATATTATTTTGGTTACACTGGAAAGACAATAGCCACAGGTCAGGTTTCAGGTCAGTGGTGCTGAATTTAAATCAGGCTGAATTAAAGATCTCCTCAACCATGAGGAGTCTATAAGATCAAAAGACTAACTTTAATGTGTTGGATCTGCTATGGGGAATGACAGTTAGACGAGATGACATCACCCAGGTTAACTCTCTCATTTTACAGTGGAGGAAACTGATGCCCAAAGAGGCAAAGGGGTCATGTCAAAGGTAGCAGACTTGGGTCTAGAACTCAAGACTCCAGGCTTCCAATTCAGTATACTCCTCTGAACATCATATTGTGGTTTAATGTTGAGAGAGACAGACAGATAGAGACAGAGACAGAGACAAAGAGAAAGAAGGAAGGAAGGAAGGAAGGAAGGAAGGAAGGAAGGAAGGAAGGAAGGAAGGAAGGAAGGAAGGGAGGAAGGGAGGAAGGGAGGGAGGGAGGAAGGAAGGAAATAATTTTTCCTCCTTGCCCAATTCTTTCAAACACTTGTAGAGTGACACTAGCAAGTGTCAAATAAAAAAAAAAAAAGATTTTTATTATGGTAGGTGGAATAAGAGCTCATGTGAATCTAAGCCTTTGCCTTTAAGGCAGGCCCAACTGTGGCTAATGATCATGAAACTGAAGGGTCTGGTGGGGAATCGACAGAGTGACAATCAGAACTAAGTATTCACACCTTTGTTTCCAAATAAATAAATACTAAGGGGAACCTATCAGTTGGACTAAATGTCATAGCTGATTGGCTGTGTTTGAGGCTGCCCTCAAGGAAGTCTAACCGCTATAGGTCCTCTAGCTAGAATTATCTTCTAACCTATGCAATGTTTTTATTTACGATGTCAACTTTTGAAACAATGCGCAGGCAGTATTTCACTTGAAAAGAATGTCATTAATGTGCTTAATGCTTTCCATGTAAAATCAGACTAAATATAGCAGAGGACCAGGAAATTATGTCACTATTAATACTTATATATAATGATATTAATATTTATATACAAACGGACTTTCATTTAAATGACAGGCAAGCCCTATAGTTAATAAACTTATTAGATTGCCAGTGACAAGAGGTAGAGCACATTTATTTACTCTAACTCAATAAATATGAAACTCTTACTATGTGCAAGGCATTGTGCTGAGCATTGGTGAATAAGATATATTCTTGTCTTCAAGGAATGGTCACTCTATTAGGATAAGACTAGATTAGAAATAAATTAGAAAATTATAGAGAAGAAATTGATACAAAGAATTGTGCAAGATTCAAAGACATTAGCTCATGTGCTGCTTTGGGAATCAGAGAAGATGTCATGCATGAGATGGAGCTTCAACAGATAGAAATAAAGGTAGGAAAATGGTACACAGCAGACTGTGAAGAGAGCAGAACAATTTTTTGGAACAATGATTAGTCCAACATAGTATTAAAAAGGCAATTCTGGCAACAGCTTAGAAAGTAACCCTATGTCTTGTGCACCACATTCACACAACGAGTTCAGTTTAGAAGATCGTCAAGTACCTAAGGATAGCCACACAGAAATGGAAAACTAGAGTAGGTTGCTCACTTGGAGTGCTTAGAACAGTCTCATTGACACCATCATAAGGGATCTGAGTAGCAGCACATCTGACAACTGAATTGGTCCCAGGTGGATATATCTAAGCAATGAGGAGGATTAAAGTAGCATCTTCATGAAGGCAGTGGATGGATTTGCTTATAACCCTAGCGTTTTCTGCTTTGAAAGGGGCAGCTCCTCTGAGGAGTGTATTTATTATAAACATGAAAACATACTGCATGAGTCAACAATTCTAGAACCAAACTCAACACAGGATTAAAAGAAGCTAATTTTAGGAAGGAAGAAAAGTCAGTCTGTAATTCTTAGAATTAAATAAACATGGCAGAATATAATAAACAGTACATTCCAGTAAGTGTCCCTCTCCTTCATGAAGAAGTAAATAGGTTAGTCAATGAAGAAGATAAGGAAATGCTCTACAATGATATTTGAGGCAACACACTTGGCCACGTAGAAAAGGATCATATTTCTAAGACTATCTTTCTACCTACTTATCTAGCTAGCTGGCTAGCTGTCTGTCTGTCTATCCAATATAACCCAAGGTAACTTTTGCTATTTTGGACTGCCACATCATTGCACTATTGACTCATATTGTGCTCAGACACTGCTAAAAAATTCCAGATCATTTTGAAATACATTTCTGCCTAACTATTTCCTTCTGATTTCACACATGTGAAGTCCTTTTTTTCCCCCCAAACCAAGGGTAATAGTTTATATTAACCCTTATTCAATTTCATTTTATTAAATGAATCCCAATGTTTTTGGTTGTCAAAATCATTTGGGATTCTGACTCTATGATCCATTTGTGTTTCTTATTCCTTCAAACTTTGTGTCAACTGCAAATCTGATGAAGGTGGCATTTATACCTTTATAGGAGTCATCTGTAAAAAATGTTAATGGAACAGAGCCAACCACATTATTTTACTAACTACCACTGAAAACCTTCTAAGTGATCATTGAAACACATAGGACTACTTCTTGAGTACAGTCACTCAACCAGTTCTAAATCTGTCTAATATCATTCATTTCTCTATATCTTCTATAAGAATGACATGAGAGCTCGTCAAATAGTTTGCTCAAATCTAAGAAATTTTTCTCTATAGCATATCCTTGATCTTCCATCTTATTAACACTGTTATAAAAAAAAATAAGGTTATTCTTGAATAATTTCTTCTTGAGAGAGCCATGTTGGCTCTTTGGGATACTTCCTTTTCTATATATTCAATAACCATCTCTTTAATAATTATTGTATATATGAACTGATGCAAAGTGAAATGAGCAAAATCAGGAAAGTTTTGTACATAGTAAGCCATATTTTATGATGATCATCTGTGAATGACTTAGCTATTCTCAACGATACAATGATCCAAAACAATTGTGAGGGAAGTATGATGAAAAATGGTACCTATCTTCAGAGAAAGAACCAATGGAATATGAATGCAGATCTAAGAATACTTTTTTTAAAAAAAACTTTATTATCCTTGTTTTTTGGTCTGTGTTTTATTTTGCAACTTGGCTAATATGGAAATGTTTTATATGACTACATATGTATAAATTATGTCAAATTGTCTTTTTCTCAAGGAGGAAAAAGAAAAGATTTACTTTTAAAATTTAATATTAATAATTTACTTTTAAATTTACTTAGGTATCTCATGGATCACTAGAAAATTCCAGATAACTTTGAAATACATTACTGTCTAACCATTTCCTTCTAATCTCATACATGCGAAGAGAATTTACTTTTAAAATCCAGTGTTAACAATCTGTGTTTATATGTAATTTGCAACATAAAATAAATATTAAATGAGAAAATAATGCATTATAGATATTTTCCAGGAAAGTCTAGTCGACTGGCTTATAGTTGGTTTGGAGACACCAATCTCTTCCCTCAAAAAAGTACATTTTCCCTTTTCTACTCACATGTTACCTTTCCTATTCTCCACAATTTTTCAAATATCATTGTGAGTTGTTCAACAATCACAGCTACCATTTCTTTCAACAAGGAGCAAGTGAAGACTGAGGAGTCAGAGACAGAAAGCACATAAAGTCTGGTGATAAAAGGAAAGAGAGTGATCATCTCATAACTTAAGAGCATAACGGGAACAGGGTAGAAGGAAGGTTGATTTTGTTTGTTTGTTTTATAGGGTGGAGGAAACCTGGGTATGTTTGGAGCAGATGAGGCAGGTAGAGAGGGAGAGATGAAAGATGTGAGAGGGACCATTCTGCCCCACCAGTGCCAAAAGTTATGTAGTCAAGGCTCCAGCTTTGCTGGTATTCTCCAGATTACATAGCAAGCATTGAAACTCTGCCCCACCCAGTTTTGATTTAAGAGATGGAAATCAGCATTTCACACATAAGTGGCTTCTGTGAGGGAGTGCTACTTGCAAGAAACTAGATATAAAACTGATTATTTTAGGTGAGGTATGTTCTGGGTCCTGATGTTGGGGAATGTCCATTAATTAGATTTAGTTAGCTAATACCAGTGTGAATGGACAACTTTCTGAGCTCTTTTAGGTTTTTTGTTTTTGTATGAAAAGCAAAAGGCATCATGTGGAGGAAGGGAAGGGGAGCCAGGGAAGCATGGAAGTTGAATAAGATCAACAACAACTTTGGGGAGGAAGCAAGGTTTGAGGGTGAAACCTTAGGAAGGTCTTGAGAGGTGAGAGGAGATGGAATCCAAGTCTTCAAGGGGAAGGGTTAACCTTTACAAGGAGAGAGACTGATTATTTCTTGGAGATAGGAAAGGAGAAGGGCAAGAGTGAACCTATCTTTTTACAAAGTAGTCTCATTGGGACCTATCAAAAATAATTTTATGGAATTAAGAGTAAACTGAAATTGATCATACCTGGGATTAGAAAGGAGAATTCAATTAATGGTCTTTCTAGTAATTTACCCTTTTGAGGAGCTAAATTAAACCCTTTTAGTATTCATAATTTATTAAAATCAATCAATAAATAATTATTAACAATCCAATCTAAATGAATGAAATTATTTATTCACCTGGGCTTCCTGCAGATTGGAAGCAACAAAAAAGGATTTTTTTTTCTTTCCTTGATTAATTACTCTTTTTCGTTGCTCATTACATTTCTTTCCAAGGGCAAAATTGATCTCTTTGTTAAGGGAATCAAAATCATTGAAAAGTGCAACCGCAACAAATAAATTAGGATCTCTTTTGAAATAAGACTAAATTTTGTTCATGTATTTGAAAGTAGATTCAAAGGCATATATTACTTCCAAAAAAGAATATTTGAATAAATGTTAACTAATGATTAAAATATCTACAACGGAAGGAGAGTAAATGCCATCTTCACATATTCTATCTAAATAACTAACTTGTTTAAGGTTATAAGAAATTTACTCATGTTAGTACGACCATGGAACCTAGGGTTACCCAGAAAATGTCAGAGCTTTCCTGCCTCCATGGTGACTTAGCAGCTGGATGCTTTGACACTTTCCAGGTATGTGGTAGCTTAAGGCTAAAAGAATTGGAGCTTCAGTATAAAGCTGTGAATCACGGATGGTCCCCTATCCTCCCCCCAACACCATCTCCTAACACATAGGCATAAGTAGGGAAGGACAGGATCCCATGTCACTTAAAAAGAGACAACTCTCCCAGTTTACTCTTCTTTTAATTGTGCTTTGAGATGATGGTGTATCCCTTTGTTGGCTAGAGAGCTAGCAGATAGCTCAAGGAGCTTTGAAAAAAGGAGTGACAAATTCGAAGGAAAGTAGAACATGTACCTTTCATAGCAATAGGTGGGTTATGTATTTTTTAGCAAACAAGAGATAGAGGCAATTACAAAAGATAAAAGAGATAATTTTGATGGCATGAAATGGAAAAGCTTTTACAAAAATGCAATTAATATGTCTAAGATAATAATGGAAGTGGTCCAATGAGGAAAAATATCACTGCATGAAATTTTTCAGATAAAGATTTTGTATCTAAGATAGATTAACAGTATATCCACATATATTAATATATTAATATGTAGATAGATGATAGAAGGATGAGAACAGAGAAAGAAATAAGAAAGAAGGAAAGAAATAAAGATGGAAGGAAAGAAAGGAGGGAAGGAATTAAGAAATATCTTAATAAATAGGAATTCCTCTCTCCTGGGAAAAAGATGCCTTGTTTTCTGTAGTATGTTTCTTCCCCATAGATATGTTAGAGAAGTATGGTTCAATGAAATCATGTTGTAAATATAGTTTCCTTTAGGAAACTCCCAACCCTGATGCCGTGATGAAGGAAAGATGGGGGAAGCCACAATAACCAGGCTAGAATCCAGTGAGACTATCACTTCCCATGTTCTGACTTCTACGCTTCTTTAATGTAATCTAATTACCTATTAATCTTTTGTGGCTGTTGTATTTCACTATTGACTCGTATTTGAGGTGGTTGTGAATTTGGGAAACCTTTAAGCTGAATATTTCTGGCCTGACTCAAAATGTAATTTCTAATTACATGTACCTTTTAGGCAGAAGCTTAGGGACATATTAATTTAGTAAATTTGTAGATTCATGGATTGCTAATACTGGGAAGGACCTTAGAAGTCATTTAATACAACCCCTTTCATTTTGTAAATGAGAAAAAATGAACCCACTGGGTCTCAATGAATTTCCTGAATAATAGGTGGCAGAACTGGGAATTGCACCCAGTTTCCAGGCCTCCTCCTATTTTTCTTCCATGTAGACACAAGACCTGCAGCCCAGGAAAGGATCTATTCCATTGTCATGACACTCTGTGAATCATAGGTTTGCAAGCTTTTTCTCTTTTATCAATTCAGTCAGTTAGTCAAGAAATACTTGTGGAATACCTATTTGGGGACCAGAATTGTAATAGTTGCTATGGTGGATACCAGATGCTATTATTGTGGATCAAGGGATTTCCAATGATTTTTAAAAATTTGTTGAAAACATGAAAAGCTGTGTGATTATCATCTTTTTCTTCTACTTAGAAGGACAAATTGATTAGGCATATCAATTGTTAATGCAATATCATATGGACTTTGGGTACTGTCAGTTCTAAAGTAGTGGTGTTTACTTAAATTCTCATTCTTTTCACAAACTTTTGTGAAGAGTTTTCACTTTAGTCCCCAACACTTATAAATGTCTTCATCAGTATCCTCCTTGGCAGGGTCCCCAGAGTATATACCATAGAGACTGTTTGAGTCATTGCTATGTCTGTAACTTAAAGAATTCATGTGTCTTACTATGTTGACCCTAAGCTCACTAGAAATCAGAGCCAGAAAACTATGCTCTGGCAAGAGCTCACATACTTATGTGAAATGAAATGAATTCTTTCAGATCATGGCCCCTATACCTTTCCTTGAAAGACTCTACTCAGAAAAAAAAAAAAAAAGATGATATAATAAAGTGGCCCTTCCTAAAGGCATCAAATATGCAGAGGGCACTATTGGAAGTAGTGTTCATTATCTACCACCAACAGTCCTTTGAGTTACTTATTCTACAGCAGTGATTTTTTTCGATCTAACCCTATTTTACAGCTGAGTAAATTAACCAGGCCTAGAAAGGTTAAATACCTCACTGAGGGCACAATTCTGCTGCTGAGGCAGAGAAAAGACTGGATGAGAGCCCAGGTCTTGTGATCCTGAGTGCAAGGAAAACATCAGTAGGAGTGACTTCTGATCAACAATTTATCCAGGCATCCTATTCATCAAGTCACAAAGCGAAATCAAGCATTAAGTCATCCCAAAATAAAGTTATTATCAAAGTTCTCAAGTTAAAAAGTCTTTGCCAGAGCTAGAGATGAACATATCTATGGCTGACCAAAAGCAAAGTCAAAAGTACATTTCCCATTCATGCGAAGGCTCTGGCCTGCACCCAAATCCAAATATTCCCAGCCAATTTATGCTGTGTACTTTTCCAGATGCTGAAAAAAGAAAAAAACAAAAATCCCTGGTTTATTTGCTCATCATTTCCAATGGAAACCTCTCTGCTCTTCCCAGAAAAGAATCAAGGCACTGGTCAAAATATCCCTTAAGTAAAAATTTCCATAGGCTTTTAGCAAATACCTCTATTGGAAAATCCATTATTCTCAGCTATATCAATACAAGTGAACAAATATTCCTTGAGGTTGTACTACAAATAGCACTAGTTTTAAATAAAAATTATGGTAATACTAGAAGTTGGAGCTCCAGGGGAGCTTATAGATGAAGAATCTCCCTCTACTAATGTAGAGTTGTACCTTAGTCTTTCCAAGGTACCTCTAGGAGACTTCCTAGAGACTCTTTGTCCTACAGAAGTTTTCTTTTTTCTCATTAAGTTGCTTGGATGGCTAAGAGAGTAAGTGACCGGCAGGTCAATCTAGTATGTGTCATTGATAGGCTTTGAATCCACTGTTCTATATACTATACCAGAAGAGTCAAATTCAATTAGAAATGGTGGTCATGAATGCATCAAGGATCCCTGAGGACCACACACTGACTTACTTTTAAATTAATTAATTTAATTATTTAATTTAATAATTTAATTAAATTAAATAAATTAAATTAAAATTAAATAAATAAAATTTAATAATTTAAATTAAATTAATAAATCTATGATTTATTATATTTTTATTTAGTTATTTATCAGTAACATTTTAATCTGGTTGGCATCACTCTGGAGTGTTCCTGATGGCATGGAGCACCATACCATGCCACCTCTCACTTTTGATAATACTTCCAGAACATTGACCCAGTAAGAAAGATTGCTACCCATTAAGAAAGGTTGTCTTAATTACATTAGACTTCATATCCTTCAAATGTTCCTTTATTTTAACTGGTTACTTTACTTCTTCTTGTTAACATTCAAATTTCTCATATTCAACAAACATGTGAATGATCTGCTCATCAAAATGACTGATTCTGCTCCACAATTTAAGGAAAAATATTTGTTAATGGAACATCATAAGGAATTGATTTACGGCTAGTTTTAAAATGTGGTGTTTGCTTAAATTCTAATTCATCCTCCAAACTTTTGTGCAGAGTATCCACTCCAATCCAGTGTGCTCAGAAATATTTTCCTCAAACACTATCCCTGGTGGGACTAGCAGAGTATGTACAGTGGAGTTTACTTGACTCATAGAGATATACCTGTAAGTTAAAGGGTTCATATGACTAAGCAGTTTGGTTATTCTTCTTTAATGACCTGAGCCAAAACAACTATAGTCTGGGAATAGCTTGTATTCCCATATGAAATGAAACTAGCTCTTCTAAAGCATGAGACTATGGACCCTGATGCCTTGAAAGCCTTCATTCACCTCACATGGTTCAGCAATTTGTTCCTAGATGGTAGATTAATCACTCTGACCTGTCATAGCATCAGACACAATAGAAGTAGATATTACCCTGATGAGTTTACTACAAAAAAAATGCAGAGGTGCATATACCTATCAAGTGATGAGAGCATTCCCTTAATTATGGGTTTGAGCTGTGGAATAAAGTAGTCACGTGTTTTATAATGGATCCAAAGGTCTGTGGCCTGGAAGAAATTAGGCCAAGCCTATTTAAAAAATCATACAAGCCAGAGTAATAACAAATATTAAGAATGTAACCTGTGATATGGCACTATTAACACCAATTGATGCTCAACGTTATCAAATAATCATAGCAGAAGTAATACTTTTGTGGGGTTTTTAAAAATCTACAAAACTTGTTTTTTAATATTATAATAAAAGATTTTCTGTGTCTAGGTTCAATAATGAATATATTATTAGACTTGGAATCAGCATTCAACTCGTGCCTTAGACATTGACTAACTATGCGGCCCTGGACAAGTCACTTAACCTCCTGGGTGCTTATTTTTCACACCTCTAAAATGAGAGGAGTGAATTTAATGTCTTCTAAGGTCCTTTCTAGGTTTAGAGCTATAGTATTATGATTTTTTTATTAGCTAACAGCTGAGGGGAAAGACAGGATATTGTACCTTCTTTCTAAATGTCTTTAGGGAGAGTAGAGAGAAAATATAAGTGAGTAAAAAATCTAGTTGGAGAGAGAAAGAAGGAGATTTATGCAAAAGACCCCGGCTTGAATTTTGGTTTGTTTTCTTTTCAGAGCTACATCTGGTGATGCATGCCTGGGGATGCAAGCAATGGACAGACAGTCCTGGCAAGCCAGGCAGATATCAGCTCTGAGCAAGCACCATGCCTTGATTCGATAAAGAGAATTTTTACATGCATTTGACTTCACTCTCCTAAGGGCACACTTGCCTAAACACTGGGAGTGCACTATTCTGCAAACATATAATAACACTAATTTTGTTTTACTTATCTGAACCCTTAACTCATTTACAGCTGAACTCTAAAGACACTTGGAGAAAAATGAAGTTCTGTGTTGGAAGAGAAAAAGAAGGAGGTCCTAAAAAGAGAATCACACTGAGTACTATTGATAAGCGAGATGGATTGCTTCAGATTTCTCTTTGTATTTACTGACAAAAGGCAGCATGCAGTGGCATGCTAGGCTTGTTGCAGTTGAAAAATGAGAGTTGGTAGATTAACTATCTCCAAAAAAGGCTTCCCAGAGTACAGTACATCTTTTCACTGTCTAACACCTCATAGTATTTTTGACTATATTCCATCGCCAGTGAATCATGTATTTTTGTTCACTTTCATTTTGCTAATTATGTCATGAGTGACCCTAAATTACTTACACAAGTGCTTGTTTAAAAACCATAAAGAAATGTTGAAAACTGTAGATGGCTGCTTTCAATATACAGTGATCCAGGTTGTCTACGAGTGGGAGAAAACCATTGTCATTATCCAAACAAACGTGCACTTAAAATAAGGATGAAAAACAAACACGAAAACAAATAAACACACAACACAAACAAAAGATACTTAGAGATACCCACTGTCACTAAATACTTCTATTCTTCAAATGATGAGTATCAGACATAAAACAAAACTAAAAGGGAAAACAAACTACAAAACGTGGTGGTCATTTCATCACCACGATCAAGCCTGAATAATTACCAATTTTCCATGTGAAGAAGATTCAAAGAAATGGAAGCAATGGATCATCCACATAAGGTTCAAGTCAAAGTAAACAGCCAGTCCACTTTAGAAGTAGCTAGTGAATTGATATAACAAGTTTAATGTGAGCATCAGTGTGGGGCTATTACTAATCGTAAGCTTTACTGATGCTATTTGTTCGCATGGAAAAATACCGCTCTTTGGAATGAGCACATTAAGGCTAAAATTGCAGAGAAAACCCTATTACAACTTTATTGCTGGCAAATTGGAACCAAACCTTGTCTGTATATCAATTACTTAGAGTTACCACAGAGATAAATCCTTTTCTTTTTTTTTTTTTTTGTGTAGGCTCAATCTTAGAGACAGTGATGAGAAACTCCTTATTATACCCTACCAACATCACTAGGTTTTCTTAGCAATTTCAAGAAATTGTCAATTAAGTTCTTTTTATTAGGTTCCAAAAGCTGTTAAGTCAAACACAAATCTATCATAAGGCTTGTAACAGCATGTTATTTAGGCACATCTCAATGTTTCACTCCTTCATTATCCACCTACTCCAACCCAGTTCCAAAGTTCAAAAGTAAAGGAGTTTTGGTGACTATTTTCTCAGGGGTTCAGAGAGGCATGGAGTAAGTGGTCACTCATTGTAGCAGATGCACCAAGCTACTCCCATTTTTCTTAAAAGTAGGGTAGGGAAATAAGAGTTCTATATGTAAGCAATAGATTTGCTTCTAAACTCATTACAGTGAAATGGATGAGTTTGGTGCAGTTACTCAGGATGTTAAAAGCTCCCCAAAAGCACAAACTAAACTTAAGGTTCGTCAAGTAGTCCTACAAATGTGTCCATTATTTGCTGCTTATGCTTGCTAACTGTCATGCAATTAAAAGAAAGTATCGAGTCATCCAGATGGCAATTAATGAGGGAAGCTGTACTGTACAGAGGCAAGGATTACAAGAACATGGAAGGTGCTGTCCTTCTTGCTCCCTGACCCAAGCAAGGCTAAATGCTTTATATAGACAATACTGCTAGTCCCCAGGAAAGGGAAAGAGTTAGTACCCCATGGAGGAACAATACAATGGAGAGGCGTACAGGTCAGCTCTAGAGGCAGCTGCTCGCTTGACCTTACAGAGAGACAAATGGGCTTAATAGGAAATGAAGACAAAATGGCACATAATTCTAATGAATAAATATGGCCAGACACCATTCAGTCTGGCATTTGAGAAATTCCACAGCATTCGCGTTTCTAATGTGGATGAAAAGAGTTAAAATGGGAAGAAGGCTGAACTATTGCACTGGATATTCTAAAGTGATTTTAGTTTGGGGTTTCCCTTTAGAATTTGATCTGGAAAGGAAGCTGAAATCACCTTAAAGTATCACAGATATTATCCCCATCACCTAGTCAAATCATTGAGTATTTTTTTTTTATTTTTCTAGCATTTGAATGACTTGTACAACTGAATCTATGGTTCTGGGCTGTATCATGTTGCCCTGATGCTTTCAGTTCAATCACTTAGTGTCTTGGAATGGAGTCCTGAGGTCAATTCACTTATTGAGTTCATGTTCAAATGCAAGCCTTCCTTAAAACTTGGTATTACACAACTTCCTAACATCAGAAATAGAGGCTCAAGTCACGTGAAAAAATATGTGATGACTTTTAACTTGCAATATATTAGCAAACTTCTGAAAGATCATAGCACATGTTTTTCTTCCATCATCCTATATAGTATGCTTCAGTTTGCTTTTTGGTGTGTTTTGGTTTATTTTTTTTTAAAAAATAAAAAAATGGCTTTTAATCTGAAGTTAACTCCATATTTAGGCTTCCACAAGATCCTGCTCTATCCTGACAACTTGGTCACAGGCTAACGACATTTGAAGAGGAAGAAGGTCAAAGCTATCATTATGGTGGTGACAACCAATCATAGTGGGAAAAAATAAGTTTTATTTATTACTCTTAATACATGAAACCTTTACTGTGGAATATAATTGCATTGTCACTACACACCAGAGATTTTTAATCCCCAATCATTTCAACATATTTTACAGTTCATTACCTTTTCAGTTAGATATTGCAGGAAAGACTCTCTTGAGTCTATACAAAAGCATTAAAAAAATCTATTTTTATACTCGTATTTCATCCACAGAAAATACTGAATGGAGAATTTTAAGGAGATGAAAAACTTCTGTTTTCCAACTGAACCCTGGAAGGAAAATGCACACCCTGTAATCCATTTTAAGTTCCTATGTTAAAGATTGGAACATCTAAAATTATGAACTCATGAAAAGCAATAGAGACTATATAACCCTTTTTTAAGAATTTGAAATTGATACTATGACAACCAATGCAGCCGTGTCCAGACTAAATAAGACAGACTACATATCTTCCAAATAACACACACAGTACTGTAACAAATACAAAGTTATGCTGCCTCCAGGAAAAGATTACCTGTTATGATTCTTATAAGTTCTAATAAGCGTCACTGTGGAAAGGTAAGCAGTTGTATCACTGTGAATTTTGTCCCTTAAAAATCTATCACTTGAGGTCATTTTTCACACATTGAAGCTCATGAGTCTTGCCATGCATGGATTGAATTTGGATTTCATAAAAAATCATGGCAATTTTACTATGACAGAAGTTGTCTAGTTAACCGAACTACAATGTGAATCTACAATTCACTTGTTTAAACTATCCCATAATTGGGTTCTTCAGAAGCTATTCTGGAGGATTTTTTTTTTTTACTTTTAAAAATAAGTCTGTAATATCTTTAAGGGAAAGGACTGATTTCTTCATATTTGGGGCAGTTTTCAGAGTATACAAGGCAAGGGAAATATTATGATGAGGGTGCTGATAATCAATCAGTTAATTAATCAGCAATCATTTACTAAGCAGTAAATGCCAAGGAAAGACAACCCCTCCTTCCCCCCACACACAGTGGAAGGCCACTCACTGCTGGGGAGCCAACTGGACAGGGGCAGAGCAGAGGCGGCAGGAAGACACTTACAGTAGTCCAACTTCGGATAGCTTCCAATCTAAACTAATTACTCCTGCTACATAGGTGCTCACCATATTTTCTTGTTGTTGTGCATTGTTTCTGCACTGGGGAGAATACACTTTTTTCAACACCTTATAATTTGGATGCCCTGGGAAAATGCCCTGGTCACCCCACACTACTTATGATTTTGAAAATGACTTCCTTTGAAACTACCTTCTTTACATAAGAGTCTTATGTAAAACTTCCTAAATTTTGTTCAATGTGATTGCCCTGTCCCAAATTCTCTCTATAGTTTTCTACATAGCTTGTCTTCCTATATGATTTTTATGCTAAAAATGAATTATGGGAACTTCCTTTCTAATTCAAGCAGCATGTTTAAGGGTAAGCTGTGTCCCGAAAGTTTTTTTTTTTGTTGTTGAGAACTTGAAAAAATAGAACAAAATCCAGATATATTATAGATTCAGAGTCAAGGACCCCCAAAAATACCTACTTAAGAAGATCTCTAACATAGTGTGGTTTATAATGGCCACTGTCTACCTAAATTACTAAAAGACTGACACATACTTTGATCTTTAAATTGGAATGTCTTCATTTCAATATAGATTAGACCAAAGTATGTTCCTCAAGTGTAGGAAGAAAGATATTTCTGAATATTTTAAAATACCTGGAGAAAAGCCTTATCAAACAAGTAACAGATTCTATGTCACAATCAGCCAATGTAGCTTTATAACTATGACTAGAAGGAAAAAAAGTCAGGGTCTGAATATTCTATCACCATGCATAAAATCACACTTGATGATACGTTTCAGTATCAATGGTGTCATAGAAAAGGCATTGAATTTGAAGTCAGAATCACCGAGTTCAAATCCCAGCTTTACCACATATCAGAACTGTGATTTTTATTGTTCCTTACCTAGGCTCAAGTTTCTCCTTTGTAAAATGACAAGTTTCCACTGGATGATCTCTCAAGATACTTTCTGCTCTAATATTCCTTAAGTCTAGGAGGCAGAAAAGGAAAACTAAAAGGAAAATCTTAATACATGCAATGAAGAGAAAAATGAAAAAATGCTGTTTTAAAATATGACAACTTAATATTTTTAATCACACAATTTCATACTGGAAGGGTCCTAAGGAAGGTTAAATATATGAGTAGCTAACAGGGGATTGTAAGTCTGTATCCCACTTCTTTCTGCTCATTCAATAAACACTGAGTAGAATTAGAGATAAAGTAGCTTTCCATGGAATAGGAATCAACTCACTAACTATCTCACATCTCAGAATCATAGGAAAAGAAATAGAGGAAGAAAAAGAAGAAAAGTCACCATAATTTGTCACCTTTCAGTGGGAGGAAATTGAGGGACCAATTAGGGAAAAATGAGGGACAAAAATGAATTTGTGGTTTAATTCTGATGCCATGTTATATAGAAAAAGCTTAAACTGTGACTACTTTAAAATTACAGGCAAACAAAAAAACCCTGAACAGACCATAAACCACAGATTTGAACTAACTTCATTAGGATGAGCCATGAAATTCATTCATTCAACAGCAATGATGAGAATATAGATCCATTGGATAATTAGAGTTATATCTCTTTCCCAGTCTATAAACTCTACAGGGACAAGGATTGTGTCTTCTTATCTTAACTTCGTACATTGCTTAACTTCTAGGAAAAAGGAATTTCAATTTGAATCACTGATTTTTTTTAAGTCCAAATCTACTTAAAACTATAACCCAGGGATGGTATAGACAAGAAAAAGTATCTTAGATATTAGATAAAATAGTACATTTTATCTAATAGAAAACAATGAAATTCTAGACATTAATTAAGTGTATAGAAGGTAGTATAACAAATATTTATAATGATGTAAGGGAAAGAGCATCCAGCCTCATTGCTTACTAGCCATGTTATATTAGACAAGAGACTGAACATTTCTGAAATTTAACATTCTAATTTGTAAAATTAGGCATTTGAATTGGATTATCGGCTCTCACATAGGTTGATGCTTCTCAATATTCTTCAGTTTCCTTTTCTACTTACTGAATATGTACATTCTCCAAGGCACTGTCCTAAGTTCTTTTAGCATCTCTATATTCTTCCCAAGCAATTTCATATATTCCAATAGCCTCAGTTTTATTTGGATGATTCATGTATGCCTCTTGATCCGAAAGTCAAGGAAATGAACTTATGGGGACCAGAAAACAACAGCTATTATCAGTAAATTAGAAGGCTGATTTGCCTCCTGGGTATTTACTTTTTATAAAATTTATCTTTTAATGAACACCAACCTCTTTTCTCTTCTTCTTAGTCTTCCTCCTTTCACTTGAAAAAGAAGAGAAACCAAATCCCTTGTAACAAATATGCATAGTCAAGAAAAACAATTTCCAAACTCGACCCTGTCCGAAGAATATACCTCATTCTCCAACTTGAGCCCTTTACATCTCTGTCAGGAAGTGGGAGGCATGTCTCTCCCTCAGTCCCCTGGAGCCATGGTTAGCGGCTGCATTGAGGAGTATTATTATGTCTTCTGAAGTTCTTTATTTTAATGATGTCATTGTATAAAATGCTCTCTTGGTTATATTCATATTAATCTGTATCAATTCATATAAGTTTCCTCCTTATTATTTTTTATGTCACAACAATAGTTATATTCATATACCATAATTTGTTCATCTATTCGCTAATTAACCCCCTTAATTTTCAGTTCATTGTTAAGGTAAAAAAACTGATGTAAATGTTTCTTGTACTGACAGATCTTTTTCCTTTGCTTTTTATTTCTTTGAGGTATACAATTTAATAGGGATACCACTATTATATCAAAAGGTATGTACAGTTTTGGAACGTTTTGACAGATTTCCAGATGTTTTCCAGAACGGCTAGCCCAAATTCACAGTCTCTACCAGTAATACATCAATATATTTGTTTCTTGTGGTTTCATTCCCACTCCCCAATATTTTTCCTAGATATCTTCACCAAACATCTTGCTGATTCCTCAAGCTTAAAATTTTCAAAATTGGACTCATCATTTCCCCCATCCGAACCCTCCACCAGAAAAAAAAAGTTTTCCTCCTCCTAATACCTTTTTCCATCAATGATACCATCAGTATCATGGTCACCCTGGGATATTAGTCAGATGACTATCCCTTGGCTTTCCCTCACTCCTTGAATTTCCACTTCTCCCCAATTTATCCCCTCTTGGGCTTGGGAGAGAGAGAGAATTAGGAATCAAGTGGCTCCCAGAAAAGACAATGAAATTAAAGGTCACTCAACCTGATGGGGAATCCAAAGGCTTTCTAGAGTTCTAGGAGACCTTCTCTCTGGTCCAGCATTACCCTTTCCCTCCCTAGCCATGGCCTGCCCCACTAAGGCTTGAAGTCTTTCCCTCTTTCAGTATAATCCATCACTGAATTCTAGTTATGTAGACAAGTGCATGAGGGCCAATGGAAGCAAATATTTTCTGGCTGTTTAACTGGCCAAAGAAATTATATGGCTCTGGGTCCCGATGCCAGTTCTTATGGAACAAACCCTATATTGATGGGACTTTGATGATATCTGTAGCTGAGTGGGATATGGAGGCAAGCTAGGCAACATAGCAAATGGAGTATTGGAGCTGGAGTCAGAAACCTGACTGAACCCAAGTATAAATCTTTCTTCAATCACTTACTAGCAATGTGACCCTGGGCAAGTCACTTAACTTCTTAGCCACAGTTTCTTTATCACTTAAATAGAGATAATAATTGTACCTACCTGACAAGGTAATGACAAGGGTCAAATCAGAATGTAATAATATATGTAAAATTCTGTGCAAAACTTAAAGTACTTTATAAAAGTTATTATTGTTATTTGTGTCATTATTATTCTAAGTAGTATATCAAATGGCAGGGTTCGTAGCCTTAAATATGCTCTATGGGAAAATAGATAATTTAAAAAATAGATCCTGAATTCAGATATAAACATAATTATTGACAGGCTGGGAAAGGGCTTCTAAGTTTGTAGGAATGGGCTTATTGCAGGTAGGTTTCTAATTCTTCTCCTCTCCAATCCATCTGTTTTCACAGCTCCCAAAGCAATGTTCCTAGTTATACAGGTACGAGGATGTTATCCTCTACTCAAATACCTTCAATGAATAGCCATTGCCTGACAAAATAGGTTCTCTGGTCAGCCTTTCAAGACCCTCCAAACCCTGGCTCCAACACATTTCCCCAGTCTTATTTTGGGACATTTTCTTTCATACGCTCTATGCTCCAGTCACAGAGGGCCTTATTCATGGTTTACCAGTTTTGATTTTCTTACTATCTCCATGCTTCTACATACATTGCCAGTATGCCTGGAATACTTCTGCCCTCTCATTGTTCAAGGTCCATCTCAGATGCTGCCTTCATCTCTGAGCCATCCACCCATATCTCCACCACTTCCCCCAATCTCCTTATCCTTGAAACTCTCCATTTGACCTCTCCTATACTATTACTTTCTAATTTTTATTATCATAATTTCAGAATGTCTCACTTTTAATGATAAAATCCTTAAGGAGAGAGATTGCCTCATAGTTAATCTGGTTTCCCATAATTAGCACCATCCTTTGCATGTAGTAGGCACTCAATAAGTGTTTATTGCACTGAACTGAGATGAACATCAAAAGACATGGAAAATATGTGGCCTGAATATTTTAAATAGCTTTGATGCATCAGAATGTGTCTCCTTTCTTTGCTTACCTTTCCAAATCTTTAGCTTACTTCAGCTAGGGCTCCTGAAAAGGCTAAGAATGACAAATGATTCACTAAGCTCATTTCTGTTTTTATAAGCAAGCTCTGCAGACTCAGACACCACCATATATTTTCCACCTCAATTGTGGAAAGAACCATCATTAGGAATTTTATTACAAATGGGCCCTTGCAGTCTACTTTTGGGAGAAAAGAGGATAGGTGGTCATACAATACTTCCCAAAAGTCAAAAAATATTTTGCCATATTTGCTGTTGAATACATACAATTTAATCAATCTTGGATTTGAGAAGGAAACAAACCAAAGAAATCAGTGTAGTAGCACCGACTCCTAAGACAGAGGTCCTGTATTCAAATCCCACATCTGATGCTTGCTACCTGAGTGATACTTGTCAAGTCACTTAACCCATCTGGGCCTCATTTTCCTCATCTATAAAATAATATAATTGTATTATATGGCCTAAGAGATCTGTGCTTCCTTTATCGTTTTTTTTCATTTTCTTATTTGAAATCACTTCATTTCTACACCAAAACAAAGACAGAAAGAAAGAAAAGAAAAAATATTTTCCCCTTTCTCCATTTCAGTATGTGAGATGAATATGGACTTCATTCATTCATAAAAATGGTGGTTAAAAGAACACTTGAAGACAATGGGATGGCCAGAGCACAGTCACCATTGACCAAAGCATCAAGAGTGGATCCATTAAAAAAAAAGGCTTTTGAGAAGCCCCTGAAATGTTTTGTCACAGAATTTGCTAGCTTCTTGTCTCCAATGGCAGACAAATGGAGAAGTAAGTTTATCACTTATTATTTAAAACATGAAACTATTTTCATGTTGCATAAATATGCATGTCTAGAACCTTGTTTAAGGAAACTATTCACCATGCAAAGTTTTAAATGCACAGTATCAAAGAATAATTTTTGACATTTTGATTCATACATGCTTATAAAGCTCCAAGACAACATGGTTTAATTATAAAACATATTTCTACTGCCTTAGTCATGCCAATTAAATTTGATTGGATACTTGCTTTATTCAACAAGCCCCTTTCATGTCATTTTAATTTACTGTCAAAGCAGCCTGAATATTGGAAACTAAATTATTTACTACAGCCCATAAGCCAATAATGTTCCATTTGTCTCGTACAGAGAGGGACTAGACTAACAAGATTATTAAGGACATTACTTGTAATAGCGAATGTCCTTCACTTTATTTGAGCTTCATGCTGTGCTTTCAGAGATCATACTTCAAAAGAGCTCCATTTCATTCCGTCACAGAACCTCTGATATAAATTATTCTTTACTTGCTTTGTAATATTCTGATCATAGAGAAAGTGGACCCAGTATTGTCAGACAGAAATAGTAGCTCTCACTCTTCTAAGGCCACTACACATTGCTTATTTGTGTTCAACATCTTTGATGCACTCCCTTGTGCCAATACTGTAAAACAGGGAGAAATCGGCTAAATTTATCATGCGGTGATAACATCTCACATATTAAATGCACAAAAGCATTGGGTTTGCATTGCCCTGAATGCAAACACATTTCTGAAATCATAGGATGGATCGCTAAATCAGTCTTCTAAATTTTCAGAAAGTCATAGAGGGAGTTCCTTAGACATGATGCTCTAGACAAACCCTTGAAACAGAATCTCATGTCATAAAATCCTGAAAAGTGAATTGGAACTTTCTTAGTGGGCAACACTGTTTGCTGGCTAGGATATAGAAACAAAGAATAATAATAAATTATAACGTGTTTGTTGTCCAAGGGAATGCTGTAGAGGTTAGTCTCATGCTCCAATTTATTTAACATCTTCATTAATGATCTGGTGGGGGAGGAAGCTCATCAATTGCATTCCCAAATGATAATTTATTGGGAGGTGTTGTAAATATTCCCAAATGGCAAAACCCCCCAAAACAAAACAAAATTTGGGAGATTCATCACCATATGGTTGGCTACCAGGAAATGATTTTTTTTGTCCCCAGAAACTCATAAAATCCAATTATTTCAATAGAAAACATTTTCTAGTTATACCAGAAAATAACATTGGAGTTGGCATCAAAGGACTTGGGTTTAAATCCTTCTTCAGTCACTTCCTACCCATGTAGGAAGTCACTTGATCTCTTGATGTTTCAACTTTCTCCTCTGTAAAATGAGAGGTTTAGGATGGAAGATCTCAAAGGTCCCTTTGGGTTTTAGATCCTGTGATTTTTCAATGACTAATCATTCTATGAAATTTTCTTCTGCAGTCAGTGAAACAGGTGGCAAAAAGATTTTATCTGAAGTCCAAAGACCTATGTCCAACTCTCAGAATTGCTACTTATTACCCTTGTGACCCTTGGAAAATTCAACTCACCTCTTTGCACATCATTTCTTTCATCTATAGAATGAAAAGATGGGGTTACATGGTCTTCAAGGTCCCTTCCACTCTAAAGTTATGATTTAATGAAAGAAATGTCAGGGATTTAAACTAGATAGATTCTATGTTTTTTTGTTCTGGACCAGTGATTATTTCAGCATGGAGAATTACCATCATGGAAATTCCTCACATGAATGTAGACTGCCAGCCTTAGAGAAGCTCCTAAGCTACAGAGACCTGAAGTCACTTGGGAAAAAGAATGTTATAGTAAAAGGGCTGCTGGATTTGATGTTTGAGGACCTGGTTCAAACTCTGGCTCTGCTTCATATCGCTTGTGTGACCTTGGTCAAGTCACCACAAGTTTCTTGGCCTCCAGCTCTTAATCTGTAAAGGGAGTTTTTTTTTTTTTGTTTTCTTTTCTTTTCCGGATGAACTCTATAAGGTCCTTTTGAATTCTAAATTGTTAGTCCTATCATACAGTCAGCATATGTCACACGCAAGACTTCAATTCAGAACTTTCTTACTCCAATAACTCCCTCATTTCATTACACCATGCTGCCTCATATATGTTTATATGCACACTTGTTTACATTAACAACACACACAAAATTACAGCAATGCATTAAGATTTTCACATCATTTCATGTCTCATTTTCATGGTTCTGTATAAAAAATATAAGAAACAATTACATGGAGGTTTAATTTTTGTAATTAATGTAAAGGAAATTTTCTTCAGTGATTTGATATGACCTATTTGGGAGGCTTTCTCAATCATTAAACAACCAGCCATCTTTTGATAAATAAAGGTAAGTTTCCTTAACTACCCCTGAAGAATCCTAGGTTTGCTACACTAGCTAAAAGCAATATATTTGTTCACAGGGTTCCCTAACTCTTATTTATTGTCCTATTTAATGCAATTAAGAAAAAAGAAATCTCCTTGTAAACCAGAAGAAGTAAATTCCTGTTAAGGAAGACTTATTTTCTAAGCTATGGGCCTCAATTTTGATGGTGGAGAGCACAAGGTGACACGCTGGCACACTGGCTCAGATTCACTCAATAATGGGCAAATATCTCAAGGCAAATGCAGCTATAATGTTTATGTTAAAAACAATAGGTTATGACAGCAGTCAGATGCTTCATATCCCTCAAGTGCTGAAAATAAATTGTTTCTTTTTTGCACACAAGAGATGGAGATTACCAAGGTGAAACATGACAGAAAATGCATAGAAAATAATCTCAGTGAGCAAAGGTTGATGAAAATGTTCTACACTATAACCACTTGGTTTCTTAATGAGTTAAATTACATTAAAAGATGTGGCGTAACCAGCTTTTAAATAGTTTACAAAAATCATTCCTTTACAAAACTTTTATTTGGGCTAAGAAATCTTTATTCTCCAGACTTGAATTTACCACTCTCTTATCCTATGTATTCTTTTTTTACTATTCTTCTGTTTCCCTTTTTTATTGTTGCTGTCAGTCATATTCAACTTTCCATAATGCCATTTGGGGTTTTCTCAGCCAAGATACTGGGGAAGTTGGCCATCTCCTTCTCCAGCTCATTTTACAGATGAGGAAACTGAGGCAAACAGGGTTAAGTGACTTGCCCAGGGTCATATATCTAGTAAGTGCCTGAAGGTGGATTTGAACTCAGATCTTCCTGACTCCAGGCTGGCACTCTAGCCACTGTGCCACCTACCTGCCCTTATGTAGGATCATAGATTTGGAGCTAGAAGAAATGTTAACATCCAGTGAATCCAACCTGCTCATTTTCCAAATGAGAAAACTGAGGAAGAGAGAGATTAAGTAATTTACATCTGAGGAAGGATTTGAACTCATCTTCTTAACTCAAAATCTAGGTCTATCCACTGTGCCTATTCATTAGACTAAGAAAGAAATATTAGCCAGTGGTAAATACAAGAAGAGTTACACAAGCACAGATTCCCTTGAAAACCTCAACTAAAGGGAGCAGAAATGAGGCAAAGCTTATACAATTTATTTGAGAGCCCTTTCATATTTCCTTTTGACCTATCCTACTCCCCTTCCATTCTTGACTATGAATTTGTTTTAATGACTGACAAAACCTGGCATGTCAAGGACATCTCATGAGCAACATTGATTTGTAACAATTCTTCCTCCTTCTCTGCCACAGAGTTTCTACATTTTACCCATAGCTGTATATGCATTAGTTACAGCTGACTAAATTACTAGACATCACACATGAAGCAAGACTTTCCATATTCATTTTCTGTGTCATTCTGTGATTCATTCCTCCATTATTAGACCATTTGCCTCTGTAAAAGAACTAATTACTAACTTCACTAACACAAATGGGATGAACTAACTCATCACACTGCCCCACTAGGTAAAAGTTACAAGAAGAATTTCATTACAGCCATGATTCAATTATACTTAGGGTTAATTTCAGTAATATATGTCTGCAGATAGTAAAATCTCTTGTCATTTTAATTTCTTAAGACTTTCAAAATAACATGCAGCTGAAAATTAAATAAAACTTAATATATCGGAGGCCATTTGGACTCCTGTACTTTTAAAATGTATAGTATTAGTTTCTTACTCTGTATCAATTAGGATTAATTCTACTAATCTCTGATTTCTTGTTTAAAACATCCATAAAAAGAGAGAACATGTTCAAAAGATGTCTACTTCAGATATTTGTGTGTGTATGTGTGTGTGAAAAGGAGATCGAACAGTACTGGCTATATAATTGTAAGGGCATTAGGAAACATTCTTGATTTTCTTTTTTTTAAGATTACAGTTTAAAATTATTAAATCATTTGCCATTTGTATGCATCTAGTCTCAATTCGTTATTTTCGCATTCCCAGTTGCATACTATGCTCTTACATATATATTCTTAAAACCATTCTGGGTCCTTCAGGTAACACACCTAAGACATCTATAATTTGATATGAATACAGTCTCATCTTTTTTTAGTTCCAAGCTGAGCCTGGACAAAGGTTTGCCTTATAGACTTCTCTGATTTGTACATCATATATGTTGGTAAAACATGGTGCTTCATTTTATGAGCTGATCAATGTTCTAATTCTTTTGATATTTCATTTTGAAAAATGTGCAAGGAATTCATAAAGCTGGATTCTCTCACCACGCAAGGCTAGATATTTATACTACATGCTCCTTGGCCAAATGTATATAAAGAAACTGAACATATATACTGATACACAATATAGATATGCATCTCCATGTGCTACTAAAACCTTATGCAAAAATGATAAGAGCGCATATACATGCTGCATTCAAATATATTACTACACATATCTCTACATAAATACTTATGCATAAAGTTCTAAAAATAAAATTGTAAGATACTGAATGAATAACATTTCAGTACAGAAAAATATGTCTATGCAAATACAGAGAGATGTATGTATATATGGGTATTTTTCTGATTGAACTTTATATACTACCCTCCATTTTGACTGAAACAGTAAAATAGCTAGCATGTTTCCTCTGTGAAGCCGAAAGCAATTTCCTTTTCTAATTTTAGTTATGCAAAGCCTATGGGCATCATCAGCATTTAGTAATTAGTTTTATAATTACTGCTGTTTTGCTTACTGTCATTCAATTTTTCTTACAACATGGTCTGGGATTGAAACATCCCACATCCACAGCTGTGTAAATTGCTATCCATTTATAAAGCAAAAAAAAAAAAAAAAAAAAAGTAGCATTCCACATACATCATTATTCAGTCAAGAATGTGTTGCTGGTACTTAGGTGATGCCTGGAGTACATAAGCTTGCCCACTAAAATGCCAAGAAGAAGTAGCATTAAAATGTTTAGGAATTAGAGTTTAATATAGAAGGAGAACAGTCCAAGCACAGTGACAATAGGTTCATACTACACTATTCCAGCATCTTACAAATATAAAAAATTCATGGGAATCAAGGTTAAAGGAAAATCTATGCACAATAACAAGGGGCAGTGCTTTATTTACATAGATTAAGTAGGTTTATCATGGAAAAAATATGAACATCATCTATGTAAGCCTAATGCTCATTCTGTGATTTTCCTATGATGTAGACATGAGGTCCTTTGACTTCATTCAGGCTATACTATCCATACTCTGCAGGGGAGACAATCTCATGCTTACTAACTGGCATGCTTGAATAAATACAGGGCTTTCTGTTCCCAAGTACTGTATGTTTTCACATAACGATATTAACCGTCACCTATTAGTCAGCCAATGTGCATTTGTCAAGCGTCTACCATGTGTAAGGAGGTAGCTGTATAGAACAATGCTGGATTCTCTTTTTTCGTCTTGTTCTTTAGAAAATGCAAACAACAAAAAAGCATTGCAGTGCATGATATACATTTTCCCAAATAATTCTACTGGAAAAGTCACTAACCCAGATCACAACTTAAATACTTTAGTTTCATTAGTGCAAACAATTTTTAATAACAAAATATTATTTTTATCATTTGTAGAAACAGACAATAACGACCAAGAGACCTAATTTCATTATAGGTGGTGCAGAGGATAAAGTAGCCAGGCCTGGAATAAGGAAGACTCCTCATTGTGAGTTCTGATCTGGCCTCAGACACTTACTTGCTAGGTGACCCTGGGCAAGTCATTTAACCCAGTTGGACTAGTTTTCCCATTTATAAAATGAGTTGGAGAAGGAAATGACAAACTTCTCCTGTACCTTTGCTTAAAAAAAAAAAAAACAAAAAACAAAAAACCCAAAATACAAAGTGGGTCACAAAGAGTCTGAAACAACTGAACTACTACAACACCAAATTTCATTATGAAGATAATAGAATTAAATTGTGAATTTATATAGACTTTATCTTTATCCCTCCATAGCCCTTAAGGAACACTTTGAGTCTTATCTGCTTAATTATTTTAATAACTGAGGGCAAAGATGATGACTATTGGTACTTTACAAATGAAGAAACCAAGGCATGTGCAGTTAAGTGTTTGGGGTCAATAAGTTGGTGATTGAATCTCCCGATGTCAACAATGACACCTAAGTGGAAAAAGAAAAACCACAGATGACTTGGAATCAGGTGATTCAGTCTGTTGGTCTGTGTTTTAGTTCTGGATCTGTCTTTAGCTCTGGATCACTAACTTAGACAAATTGCCCCCAGCTCTTATAGTTTCCCCATCTCTGAAATGGTGATGGTCGAATTCATCTCAACGCATAGGGCTATCCTGAGAATCAAATCAGAAGAATTCTGAACGCCCTCTAAATAAGAGCTCTTTCTGTTTTAGTACGTGTTAGTTGCAGAGCTCATTTGTTGGTACCCTGACTGCAGCGCCCATAAGATACTGTCTAGTTTTGCTCTTGCCTTAAGGTGATAGGTAACTTAAATGAATTTTATTTCAATTGATCTCATAGGATCTCTTCATTCTTCATGTTAGAATATATTTGTAAATACACACACATCTGTAGTTGGATAGATAGAGTGTATAAGAGTTAGAATAGCAGAAAAAACTTTGAGCAGACATTGTAGCTAAGGAGAACTAGGACAAGGGTCAGTCTTCATGTCAGGAAATCTAAAGGAACTGAAGAAATGCTCTTAATATTCTAATTCTCTACTGCATTAGATGTTTTCCACCCCAACTCCCAGCTATAAACTATTGGTACTTGGAATACCCAAAAAATTGAATAGTCTGACCTCAAACTTACAAAAAGAGATGAACAGATAATAGATGAACAAGCCCCAGAGAAGTAGAATGTAACTACATGACATGGAAGAACAATGCCTACTGTGTGAGAAAGATGGGAAGGAGGGAGAATGGGGAAAAGGAAAAAGGGAGGAGAGGGAAGAACTTGGGGAATCATGCAAATTGGATAAAAAGACAAGTTCATTCTTCTAAGACCATCCCTAATGCAGAGACAAAACTATTTTTTGGATGATACTGGACGCTTATTTTAAAATAAGTGTTGCAAAATGAATGTTCTTGGACCTGTTTATCTCTTTTCTCATAATTATTTTCTAATTATCTCCTACATCTGAACCTCCCATCAGGATTTTACACTCCTCAAGGGTGGAGCTCTCCCATTAAGTTCCTTATCTCCTAGAACAGCTAGTAGAAAGCTAGTAATATAGAAAGGAAGGAATATTTTTTACTGACTATGAATTGAATAGGAGGCAAATCAGCAATGAATTGTCTCAAAGACTTCAACTGGAGATTCAGGGTATAGGTGACTATCAGGTGCACAGTGAGGGTTAAGGTAAAACAGAATGTGCAAGGATGACATTCACCTTTGGAGTCCTGTAATTTCATTCCATTAATTTTTTAACAATTAGAGACCCTTTCGAATGCCCTCTGCTGTGTTCTCTTTCAGTGGGGACTAAGGGGAACAGTCGCAGTGGGAAGTGAGGAAATAGGAGAAAAGAGAGAAAGTTAAATCACTTTTGCTTTTTTTTCTTCCCTCTTTCAATTCTAGGGTGGATTGTCTTCTCCATTTGGTTAAAGCTACTGAAGATTTTATTAAAAAACAAAAGAAAACAATAAAGATAATTGTTCTTCCAGAACTATGTCCATAAGAGGGAAAATAAGCCATTTTTCTTTCATTTACACGATGGAAATTTCTACTTCTAACAAATATTATTAAATATAACTGAAAGATTCAGTTAGTCCAGTGACCTGGTAAGTGGCAGCAAATGCCACATTATAGACCAGATTTCTTTGCAAATTCTAGTCAACTTGGATAAATTTTTAGCTGGGTATGTCTTTTTTTTTTTTTTTTTTGGTTTTTGTTTCTCAGGTAACAAGTGTGTGTGTGTGTGTGTGTGTGTGTGTGTGTGTGTCTGTGTGTTTTAGGGGATTCAGTATAAGTCAGTGTTCTTTGCCCTTCTGGAGTTCCCAGTCTAACAGGGTAGATACAACTCATATACAAATATCTGCAACATAAAGCAATGTATGATGGGTGACACGTGAGCTGTGCAAACTATGCCTGGAACGGGATATTTGAAAATCACTCCTTTTGTGTATTACTGACTGGTGACTTTCAACCTTCATTTGAACAAATGCATCTTGACATACTACAAAATAAACCCAAACTTGATAAAGAGAATAAAGCTTTCTGGTATTAACTGTCACGTGAATTTATAAAATGTTACATTAAAAAAATTTCTTGTTGAATTCCATCACTATCTTATCGTTAAGGCATGTTGCACCTTAGATATCTACCTACTATTCTACTCTACAAGTCTCTCATTTTACAGATGAAGAAACCAGGTAGGTTAAGGTAATACTTTCATTATTTATTTATAATATATAATATATATTTAATTATATTGTATTAAAAAGTATTGAGAGGTAATACTTTTTGCTAAATGTCAGAGTTGGGATTTAAATACTGGGCCACCCAATTACTGAGCCACTGCTCTTTCTGTGGTTCTAGCTCTGAAATACACAAGCAATGTTATGTAAATCTGGAGGAAGAAGACATCTCTTAGAGCAGGACTCGCTACTGAAGGTTTAAAGGAAGGAATGGCATTGAAACATGGCTTTAATATATGGGTGTGTTTTCTATAGGTGGTGAGGGAATGGAATGCATTTTAAATGGAAAGAACAGAATGAGTAAAAAGCTAGAGGCAACAAAATGTAAAGTATGCTTCAGAGATAGCAAGCAGATAACAAGCATTCGGGGTAGAGTATAGGGTTTCTGTGGAAGACCAATGAGATATAAGCCTGAAAAGGTAGTTAAGACCCAAATTGACCAAGGCTTTGAATGCCATAATTAGTAGTGTATTTTCAGTGTTTGCGCTGTAAGCCTGGTATGCTCTCTCTCCTTATCTCTATCTTCTGGAATCCCCTGTAAGTCTCAGTTAAAATCCCTCTTTCCTTTAGAATCCTTTCCTGGTCCACCTTAATGGAATACCTTCCCTCTGAGATAATCTCCAAGTAACCCTGTATAATATTTTGTTTATGATTATTTTCCACCTTTTCTCCCCTGCTAAACTATGAACTCCTTGAATGTAGGGATTATTTTACTTTCTTCATATCCCCAATGTTTAAAAGCGTGTCTGGCACACAGTGTGTACTTAATAAATATTTCTTGACTGTTTAAATATAGCCAGGGGAAAGGCACTGGATAGTCTATCTTCCTACTTCTGTCTGTGGCTTTACCATTAAACCTCTTTATCATATTTGGTACCTCTTTACCATATTTACATTTTTCTTTGTCATCATCCCCCGTATCCAATCAATAACCATGTTCTATCACCTGCAGCTCTACAATATCTCTAGCACAAGACCTCACTGCTAACTCACCTGGCATACTACCATAACCTCATAGCTGGTCAGTCTATCTTCCCTGTCAGTTTCTATCAAAACAGCCTCTCTTCATATCATATTTCATAATTAATTATTACCAAATTAGTGTGATATTTTGTTTTATCTGACATTCAAGGTATTCTTCTACTTTGAGAGGTCACATAGAGTAGGGGATGAGAGAATTGGACAAAGAGTCAGAAATAGTAACTAGCTGTGCAACCTGGTGGGCAAATCACCTAACCTTATCTAGACTTATTTTTTACTTGCCTCCAAGGGACAATGTAAAGCTCATATGAGACAATGTATGTAAAACATTTTATGAGCAATTAGTATTACTGATTTCTTATTATTTCCCTTTATGCACTCTGTCCTGAATCCAAACTGGATGACTCCCTGAATCCCAAGCTCTCCCAGCTTTTTACTGTTCCCTGTGACTAAAGCTTCCCTCCCTCCCTTCCTCCCTCCCTCCCTCCCTCTCTCTCTCTCTTTTTCTCTCTCTGTCTCTCTCTCTCTCTGTGTCTCTGTCTCTGTCTCTCTCTCTCTCTCTCTCTCTCTCTCTCTCTCTCTCTCTCTCTCTCTTTCTCTCTTTCCCTTTCCCCTCTCTCCCTTCTCTTTGTCGTCTGAATTAACACTTATCCTTTGAAGCCCAATTGAGATGCTACATCTACTACAGTCACCCATGCTCCCTCCCAGTAAGTAAAGGGAAAGCAGATCCCAAGCAACAAATGCTTCACAACTCCATCAAGCACAATCATGCATTAGTGTTGTTACGAATCTGTTTTTGCATCTTATGATACTGAGAATGTGAGATCCACAGGATAAGGGTCTCAGTCTTAACAAAACCCTCCTATCTCCTCCAGTTCTCTGCACGTAGTAGGTACTTAATAAATGTCTGCAGAAGAAATGAATGAAAGCAAATGCCATATAAAAAGCAGTATTTTAGAAAGATCAATCTCAGCTTCCCAATCTGCACTCCTTCACTAACCATTCAGATGCTCAAGTGTTCACTTATTCAAATCTGGCAAGCCTCATTTTCCCTCCCACACATAAGTCATGGGTAAACTCTGAAGGGTTCTTCCAGGAAGGGCTAAATAAAAGCATCACAGCATTGGTTTCTCATCAGTAGCAGCATGATTAAACATTTATCGCGTGTTCACAGATTGCATAGCAAATCTTCATCATATATAATCTTATTTTTGCAGATTTTTAAGGGAGTGGGGAGAAAGAGTAAAAAAAATGGACAAGAACCAAACGGAACTCACATGAATTCAGCAAACCAAACAAAGGCAAACTGGGACTTGCAACTCTTTCATTCATGCTCTGGCTTAATTAATGCAAGGCACTGGGATAAGGATTGGAGATAGCGGGAGCCTAAGAAAGGAGTGAACAACAAAAAGGGTGGGGTGGAGCGAGGAAAGAGGTTGTTCCTCAGCAGAGACATTAAGATAAAGATGAATCTTAGGGGCTGCTACAAAAGTAATATAAGTTTAACATGTATTATTCTGAATTTATGAGACTATTTGCAAACTGTACTGAATATCAGAGACGTTTTCCACAATTCTATTTTCATCACCAATAGACAACAATCACTTTACTAGATAAATTATTTTAATTACATGGTTTTGTGTACCTTCTATCTTAAGTTTGCTATGGTCTTACTAAGTCCTCCCTTAGGCATTTTAAGATATATATGAACCCTTTTCTAATCGATAGGAGGCATCAGAATTACAGAAAAAAAAAAAGTATTTTCTAGTGGTCATAAGAAAATCCATAGTTTAGGTTGAATATTATGCAGAAAGTTGGTTGCACTTGCAGATGTGAGCATTCAAGAGCTGAATAATAAAATCAGGTGACCCTGATAGAGGTTTGAAATTCACCGAAACTTGCCATTCACATGGCAAAAACAAATGACAAAAATGAAATAGAATTCTGGAGATTTAATAAAATGATCTCTTTGCATAAAGACAGGATATAGGAATAAGTTAGCAACTCTGCGTCAAATATTTTTTGACCTGTGCCTCAATTTACTTCACTGTTGCACTACTGTCCGACTCTGATTTTTAACCAGAGTAGAACTGAAGTCATAAGAAAAGTCAGGAAAAGATAACTATATGCATTTAAAAAATGTTAAATTAACAACTAAAGATTTTGGGAATCCTTTGCAACAAGGACATGCTGCGCCACTCTTTGAATGAGCCAACTGAAACATTTATAATATGACTTTTACCACAAAATAAAGCCAGCTTTATTTTTCTAGATACATCAGATATAACAATAACTCATACTTATACTTAATGGTTTAAAAAGAGCTTTCACCACAACCACTTTTGAGACAAATGACATATGAGATAGGTAGAAGTAACTGATTTTACTGATTTTTTACTGATTTTACTGATGAGGAAATTGAGTCTAGCAGAGATTGATTTGTCTTGCAAGAAACTGAGGCAACTAGATGGCATGGTGGACAGAGGGCTGCGCCTCAAGTCAGGCAGATGCTCGGACACTTACTAGCTGTGTGATTCCAGACAAGTTGTTTAACCTCTGTTTGCCTCCCTTTCTTCAAGTGTAAAACGGGGATAATAACACCAGCTATCTTGCAGGGTTGTTGTAAGGATCAAAAAGATGTTACTTGGGAAGAGCTTAGTACAGTGCCCTATATACATTGTTATTCACTCTACTGTTTCCTTTCCTGTAGTTCGTTAAGTGGTAAGCCTGGAACTCAAAACTGTCTGAATTCCAAGTCTAGAACTACCATTTCACCATGTTGTCTCTCAGGCACAATTTTGAAAAACATTAAATTCACATTTGCATCTCCATTCTATTAATTTATCTTATTTTCTAATCTGTTGGTAGGAAATTTGGCACCAGAAGAGTATTACAAAGATTCCACAGAAAATTTCGTCCAAATCTGATTCTATCATTGGATGAATTCATTTGTTTCTGAAATACTCAATAAAAATTCAAATGCAACAGCATCACTACCAGAAGATAATCTGTCCAGAAAGTTTTAGACCAATGCAAACAGCTTAAGGATGGCTTATTTTTTCTAGAATTTCCAAAGGTCCATCTCTCTGCAGGGTTTCCTTTGTCTAAGATGACTTTCCTTCCTATAAAGCTCCATTTTGATAGCTCCTCATGCTATGGAATGGATCCTGAACCCTCAAAGCATAAGCCAGTAGAAAGTGAGCTCTGATAAGTTCTATCATATTAGTAAGAAGTTAAGGACTAGTCTGGCATAAATCATCTCAGAATCAGCTCAGCTAAATTCAGAGAGGTTCATCACCATAAGGTTGATTCATTAGGTGCTGACATCAGTTTTTGACTACAGAAACTTAAGAAATCCCCCATTGATGCATAGAAGAACTCTAGTCTACATCAGTGGAAGCAATTTTTTACATTATCACAGTCACAGATCTATTTAACAGTAAACCCTCTTTTGACAGCATTTCTATCTGGTACTAAATAATCCATTTTTATAAAAAAGCATTTCTCGTGTGCCAGTGATATTTCTGGCACTGAGCTTGATGCCAGGAATACAAAGACAAAAAAATGAACTAGTCCCTGCTCTCAAGAAGCTTATCCATTGTATATTAGGGATATCTATTTTTAATCAAATTTGAGAATGACATAATATAAATAACTGAATAGAAGAATTTCCCACTTTATATGTGACATCCCTCCTTTCTTTGATATTCTAGCTTTTGACAAATCCTTCAATAATTCCTTCAGACATAGACAGCTGTTTTCCTTATCAATATAGAATCAAATGTAATATTCTATGAGTCCAATGGATCTGGGATCTGATTGGTAACTGGAATTTTCTCAAGTGATATGGATCCCAACCTTTCGATGTTCCATTATTTGAGACATTTATTCACATCTATAATTCCATCATAAAAGTCTGTCCCCATGTATATCCTTTTATTCTCTGTACATTGCATTGACACTGTGTTGTTTTATGTTACCTATTGTAACAGCAAGGACCCTGGCATACACTGGAGGGTCTTCTGTAAGGTTCTTACATCTGCTTTTCTAAAAGGAGAGCAACTTTTGGGAGGTCAACAATCTTTTTTAATTACATTCATAGAGAAAATACAAGCAGAGAAAAAGAGACCAACAGACAGGGCTTCCAACTGTCTGACCATAAGCAATACATACATCACAGATCAAGAAATAGATCCAACTGTCTGACCATAGATACATAGTTACCAGAGAAACTAACATCTGAGTTTTCAAAGCTGAGGAGGGAGGGGATGGGTACCCAGAGTCTCAAATGGCCAAAGAAACACTTCCAATGAGTAAGCCCCAAAACAAAACCTCACCTCAGAGTATAAATACACTTTTCAGAGCCAGAGGGCATCAGAAACCTTGAAAACCAGTGCCACATTAGAAATTAACAAAAGGCAGGGGCCTTCCTAGAAAACAAATCTCCCCTAATCAAACTTCCTTTAATGGGCAGGGGTAGGGGAGATCTTTAACTCCCATTAACATAATTAACATTACACCCATTAGCCATCTTCCATAAAGCTCAACTCCATAGCCTTATCTTGGCATAGCAGCATGCTGGAGAAGCTTGGGGTTCAGTCCAGTCTAAAGACTCTTTCTGTCTTTTAATAATGAGTATACCTAAGTGGAAAGAGTCTCGTAAGTAGCAGTCTGGTTACTTAGAAATGAAATCTTTGGCCATGATAACCTATTAATTTTAAGTAAATGAAAAATGAAAAGCCTAGCAGGTGAGTAACTGAGACACTTCAGGAAATGAAAGGTAGCTATTTGTAGTCACAGGACAACTCTCAGGGTCTATTAATTCCAACTATACTGTTTAGCAAAGGGTTAAAAATAGGAATAAATTAACATTATTGTCAATCATTACATACAGAAGAATAATTAACTCAGTATGTTTATTTATCTACTTTTGCCACTTGATTAAATGAATGATTGATGACAGGTTCCTTGTTTTCTTTTCTTTCTTTTTGTCAGCATAAATGATCAGTATGAAACTAAATGGTGGCATTAAAATGAAATCATTAGCAGCCTCGAATTAAGGCGACTTCCATGCAGTTGCTTCTGTCTTCTTAGCTATTGTGGAATCGAATCAGATGCTTCTATATCTCCCAAACAGACACATAACATAGTTAGAAATACTTCATAATCAGGTGTTTTCTCCTCAGTGATTTCCAATTTGCTATGTCTATAGCCGTGTTAAGGGCAGTTCATTTTTTAAGAGTCTTTTTAAATGAAGCCAATTTATATCCTTTTATGCTTCTAGTCTGTAGGTGAAATTTAAGAAGTATATTAATGTTTCACAATACATAATTGATGGAGCCAAATTGGTGGTTTGGCAAGAAAAAAAGAAAAGAAAAAAATCTCAAGAAATCTTTATGGTTGATTAATTTAAAAATAAAAATCTGAAATAATTGATCATTTAATTAATCTGATTGGCCTAGCTTTTGTCATAATTTTCAAATATTAAAAAGAGTCAAATTTGTATTAGTTCTGCATCTCTTCAAATGAGTTTTCTAAAATTAGCATGGACAAGGCCACAGCACACAATCAATGAAAAAGCAAATGTGAATTATGTAAGATTTAAGTTTCCTGCCGATGTCAGCCAGTCTTTTCAGTAACTGATTTGGGAAGAAAGAAAATGTCTTTAAAAAAATCCATTAGGCCAAAAGGTCTGTCATACATCAGGTCTACCATGTTGTATGTCACCTGTTGAGTATATTTCAAAGTAAAATGGTGCAAGATCTATGGGAAGTCTTACTCATAGGTTTGCTATTAATTTCACTGGCTTCTATTCTGTGCATAAAGCCACCATCATTTGGCCAGTTCTTTGAATACCTCCATGAAGTATGGCCGCTTAAAGGTATGGTCATGATAAAGAACCAGGGTTAACCACAAAAAAAAAAAAAAAAAAGTAAATATAGATTAGAAACAGAGAAGGAACACTGAAAAGAATAATCATAGTTCAAACTGAAATCTTAGACATTTCAAGCAATTTCATTTTATGTTCATTTTTGTTGGCACAGACAAAAGGAAAAATGGAAAACGATTTTATCTAAATGAAAGACTTTAATGATTTAACTTGCATTATAAAAGAGATCCTACTATAGTCTTCCCTTAGCAGACCACACCTAGTAATAATGTGTCTGGTTATATATAGTAATACATTTTAGGAAGGATTTGATGAACCAGAAGATGGCCAGAGGAGTGAGATCAGGATGCTAAAAAGTCCTAAAGTTCATGGCAGTTAAAAAGTTGTTGAAAATGCTAGGAATGCTTTGTTTGGACAAGAAAAGTTTTAGTTGTCAGAGGATGATGATGCCGGTGACAAACTATCTTTAAGTACATGTTGGCCTAATCACAAGAAGGAAGAAAGATTTATTTGTTCTGCTTGGCCCAAAGAAAAGAATAAGAAGAAATGGGGAGATGTTGAAAAGCAACTCATTTAGGCTGGATGAAAGGAAAAAACAATCCTAACAATTATGAGAAAGTGGAATAAGCTGCCATTGGTGGTAGTAGCTTTCCCCTCAATGGAGAATTTTAAGCAAAGTCCACATGACCACTTGTCAGACATGCTATTTAAGTATGGGTTCTACTAGAGAGCCTCTAAGGTGTAAAACTGGCAATGTGGGGATTATGAGTTCTATCAATCACTAATTGACTATGTGACACTGGGTAAGTCACTTTATGAGTTTGTACCAATGATATTGGAGAGTGTATAAGTGTCAATTTGATAATAAACAACAAACATTTATTGAGCTTCTGCTATACACAAGGCTGTGCATTAATTCCTAAGAAGACTGAGAGATACAACACAGTCTCTTCTTTCACAGAACTTACAGTTAAATAGGAGGAAAAAAATACACAAATAATTATGAGAGAGATAAAGGTATTAGAGTTATTAGAGAGGTAAAGATGATTTTCCTCAGGAGGAAAGGAAAATGAATCAGCAAAAATTTTACAAAAGAAGAAGTATTTGCAATGGGTCTTGAAGGAAGAGAACATGGGGAAAATATTCAACAGATATAAATGGTGGTAGTAGAAGGGAGTCTGTCCTAAAATTCGGATATGATTAGAAAAGACAGAGAGGTCAGAAAAGACAGGATAAGCACAAAAGGATGATTGTTTTGGCTTGAACCTATAATATGTAAATAGGATTAAAAAAATAAAACTTGACAGGTATATTGGAACTCAATTGTATAGGGCCTTGAACACCAAGGGTCAAGTCTCTATACTTTCTGTGTCAGGCAATCCTTGAAGATTTCAAAGGAGCAAACTTCTGATTTTTTTTTTTTCAAATAATGGCTAAAAAATAACTTTTAAAAAAAATTCACTGTAGTAAGGAATCATGAGTCTCTCTCAGCATGGTAATATTTACAGCCTAAAACATAGGATCATAGATTTAGAAATGGAAGGCACCTCCAAAGTCCTCTATTCAACCCCCTTATTTTACAGATGAAGAAACTGATGCCAGAAGGATGAAGTTGCCTTTTAAAGATCACACTTGAAGTAAATGGGAGAACCAGGAGCCAAGTCTTCTGACTTAATGGCAATACTACAATGGTGATGGCTGATTCTTAGACAAACAAATCTTTCTCAGTCTTACTCATGAGCAAAGTTATGCATACTCCAAGAAAACTAGCTAAGGTTGTGTTGTAGTTTGCGAACATGGACCAGATCTTTTTTTTTGTTACACAAACCAGCTCATATAGTAGATGGCTTACTTTATCACTAGACATTCAGAGTTAGTTATAAGCTAACTAGATCAAACTACCTACAATATGAAATGGATAAAGTAGATATTCACTATAGATATTAGATCAAATACTGTAATAGATCAGTAGAGAGCTCATGACCATCTGTCTCAGGAAATTAATAATGTGTTGGATGCAAGTTGTCATCAAATACTAAAAAAAAAAAAAAAAAAAAAAATGACCTACCATATGGAATAGTGTGCCTCCTAATCTCTGCTTCCAGGCTTCCTTCAAATCCCAGCTAAAATTTCACCACCTACAAGAAGCCTTTCTCATTCCACCTTAATTCGAGAGCCTTTGCTCCACTGATTATCTCCTATTTATCTTGTATAGAGATTGTCTGTACATATCTGTTTGCATGTCATCTCTCCCATTAGAGCACATCCAGAGCAGAACTACCTTTTGCCTTTGCACCACTAGCAACAGGCTCTTAATAAATGCTTAGTGAGTCACTGATATGTATGCATGTCTTGTCTGGAGCCAAAAGAGTCATAAGCTAAACACAGTCAAAAAGACCTGAGGTCAAGTCCTACCAGAGACACTGACTAGCTGTGTAACCCTAGGAAAATAACTTAAGTTCTCCCAGCCTCAGTTTTCTCATCTATAAAATGGATTCCATCATCTTTTTTATTATACTATTATGGCAATGTTTATTTTATTGTATAAGTTAAAAATAAAATAAATATTAAAAGTAAAAAATAAAACTAGTCCAACAAACGATCATAGAATGCAAAAGAAAAGGACCACCTACCTCTTAGGGTTGTTCTGAGAACAAAATAAGATAATATTTGTAAAGCACTTAGTAAACTTGAAAACTCCACATAAAGGTTATTCTTATTAAATCTAGCAGTGTGTGAGGAAGGTAATTATGTAACATCATCTCATTTTACTCTCTGAAGGTGATATGAATGATTAAATGATTACAATAAATGATTAAAAATTTTGATACTCAAATATACATGACCAAGTAGCAGAATTAAACTGAGGCAAAGACTCAAAGAGATCCTCTTTCATCTTACATTTATTTCTAAATGTATGCCTCTCATACGATCAAATGGATTTGGGGTCAAATGGAAACCACTGACCCTTCTGGTCACATCTATGGATCTATCCATTGAAGAGTAAGAATAGTCAGCTAGATTGGATTTCATTTTTCATGCTGATGCATACTTTGCATATGCAGATCTTCTGGGCAACAGAAACATCATTTGTACATAAAATTTCATCAGCACAAATGAAGTAATAGGAATGTAGGATTTGGGGATCATCAAGTCTAAACATTTCATTTTATAGATGGGAAAACTAAAATCTTCATAGGTGAAAAAAATGTGCTCAAGGTCAAGTCTAGTTCCTCTTTGTTGGTCTAGTTCAGGGGTGAGGAATCTGCAGCCTCAAGGCCACACGTGGCCTTTCTAGGTCCTTGGGTGAGGCCTTTTGACTGAGTTCAAATTTTACAGAACAAATCCTTTTATTAAGAGGATTTGTTGAGAAGTTTGGGTTCAGTCAAAGGGCTGCATTTGAAGACCTAGAGGGTCAAACATGGCCTCAAGGCCCCTGATTTCCTAACCCTGGTGTAGACGAAACTCATGGGACAGTGCAGATAGAGTGTTGGATTTGGAGTCAGGAAAACCTGCCCTTAGGCACTTTACTAGCTATGTGACCCTGAGCGAGTCATTTAACCCTTATTTGTTTCAGCTTCCTTGATTGTCAAATGAAAATAGTAATAGCATCTAACCCCTAGTGATATTATGAGACTCAAATGCCATCTTATCTGTAAAAGTGCACATTGGTGGGCACATAGTAGGTACAATACAAATGCTTGTTCTCCCCCTCATTTCATCATACCAATAAGGGGATGGGACGCCTCAGGACGTGCGAGTTCTCTTCAATGAACTATCCTCCACATAGAGGATAGGACTAGTTACTGATATGGGGGGCCCTTTATAATCAACTCAGTCTATATACAGTCAAATCATTGATTCTTTAGAGCAAAGGTCAAAATTAACATTAAACAAGAAGGAAGGATGAGGATAAGAAGACAAAGCATGCGATTATAATAGATTCAACCCTACTTCCTTAAAAAAGATACTGACTGAAAAAAAATGGGAAGTGGATGAAAGTAAAGACTGATAAAAGGAAAAACATTAAGACATTGCCTCTGATTATGGCCACTTCTTAGAGAAGTTAAAATGATCATCACAATGAGGAGCCCAGAAGAGACCAGAAAGCATTTTATTCCGCAAACACTTGATCTCCTTGTCAGACAGAGAAATAGGACAGCCAAGGGCAAAACCAGTTTAGAGGACAAATGGAAATGTCAAAGAAGAAGATAAAGCAGCAAGAACCACGGACTCGATGTAATACATATAGAAGAAATGCATGCTGCAGCTGATGCAATTTTAAAGGTAGGGTTCTGTTTTCATATAGTAGCATGCGGAGTACTGGACTTAGAGTCAAAAAAACAAAAACAAAAACTGGGTTCCATTACTTAGAAAAGGAATTAGATTTTTTAAAAATTGCTAAAGGATTCCTGTAATTTACCACATTTCCTCATATACTTATAATGTATTTCACAAAAAAAGCAATTTTCCAATATATTACAATAAAATAAGGTATTTCTCTCAATGTACAGAAAAGGTTTATTCCTTTGACATGAGAAAGAAATGTGAATATTTCTAATTTTAATTGAAAATTACTTTTCCTCTACAAACTTTTTCCAGCTCTGTCAGCCTACCCTGAATACTCATAACCATTCACCTTTTATAGTATGAGGAAATATTTGAAAATAGTTTGGGATAATTAAAATGTTTAAATGGCACGTCTATAGCAATACAGAGAGACTTAATCTGTTTTAGCACTTTACAAGTCCAAAGTATCAGAACAGACTTTAGAGCTTTGGAGGCGTCAACATAAACATGACTAAATACTCGTGAATTTGGCAAAAATGCGTCTAGCTTAATGATACCTATAACTTCGTTCAACTGGATAGATTTTAAACACCTGTTGAGATACGGAAGTATTCAATTTAAAAGCCAAAGAATAAGTTATTATGGACTCAAATACTAGCCATACTCCTGGGCAAGTCACCTTCTGTCTCAGTTCCTTTATCCATCAAATAAAGTAACAGGGAACTTACTTCCCAGGGTTGTGGAGCGAATAAAATAAGTTAATATTTGTAAAGTGCTTTGCAAACACTGAAGTACTAGACAAATGTATGTTCTCCTCCTCCTCTTTCTCTTCCTCCTCCTCATCAATATTATCATGGCAACCCTTGCCAATGGGCATCAATCTGTAGTGATCCTCTCTGTCATGTGCCGATATTTTTAAATTACCTCTAACCCTCACTGTAATTCTAATCTTAACCTCAACCATTTCCACTCAGTGTTCTGCCTTGGCCACAGATGCTGAATCTACTGAATGTCTCTTCTTCTCTGGCAAGTTTATATTGCGAGCATATCTTTGGTGTTCAGTTAAGCCTGAACAAAGAATTGCTGTTGTAAAGATATCCTTAGAAAGAATTTAAGGTAACAGTAAGAATGGGAATAAGGAAATGTGTTTAATAGTTTAAAGAGTCAGCCAAGAAGTTAAAAATTTTGTGAAACGATGACTGTACGATTACTGGAACACAGATTTAGACATGGAAGGCAACTGTGAGACCATCTAGTCCAAACCTTTCATTGTATGGACAAGGAAATTAAAGTGAAGGGAAATTAAGTGACATCAAAGGATCATAGATTAAGATCTAAGAAAGATCCTAGAAGACATATGGCCCAACCCTACAGGTTAGGAAACTGAGGCCTGGAGAAGGTAAGTAACTTGTCCAAGGTCAGTGTCAGAACCAGAATGAGGAAATAGGGGAGCTGTATTCTATTAGACATTTGTGGAGGCTGAGGACAACAGTTGTCATTTGACAGCCTTTTCCACAAGGGTCTGTTACCTATGTAGAGTTCGGGTTTATCTTCTTATTTCTGTTAGAGGAGATCCTCAGTTATTGTGGTAGCTTTTGGTTATAATCCCAAGCACAGATCCCATACTAGAACCATGACTCTCTGAATTGACTCCATTTCAGCAAAACTGTTTGCTTCCCATGTTTGTGAATGACAGAGAATTAGCATGCTTCTGGTATTTCTTTCAGCACTTAAACTCATTTCCCGAGAATGGACAGCTACAAAAGCAACTAAAACCCAGATTCATTAAGAGTTTATTTCCTCAGAATACTGAAGGTTCCTTTATTAGATCAGCAAACTGGCACTTAACCTGCTTGGGGCTGGGGAGGAGAGTACCCCCAAAGTTATTTATTTATCAGGGGGCAAGGCAGGGCTGAAAATGGTGAATTTCATCTTGTCACACCCTACCTTACCTTGTTTAAGGCTGGCTGTGTTTTCTTTACAAGGAATGAAATTTTAGCAGGAGCAGAAGCCAAATGCTTAAAATGAATGATCAGTGTATGATTCGTATGAATTTATTCTTTCATGCTGTTCTGCTTAAAAATAGCATCATAAATGCACATCTGCAAAGACCGTGCAACTCCCCCCTTTCCTGAATTGTACAAATTATTAGAGTCGTTGACAAAAGATTGGGGTTTTTTTCCTTGTTGTTTAGGGGTTGGTCTGGGCTCCCTCATTGGCAGACTGCCATTCTCTGAGCAGTAGAAATGTTGCTTGCAGGAAGCCACATTGTACAGAACAGCTGTTCTGCTAAAACATTGAGTGAGCAACCCAAGAAATGACTGCCTTCATACGTGAAATAAAATTTCATTCCTTCTTTTTGTGCTAATTTAAATGAAAGAAAACTACACAAGACTCTCTCCTCCCCCACCCAGTTTCCTCTTCTACTTTGGGGCTTTAAAGCAAGCATGAGTTCTCAGTTAATTCTTCTGATCTCTCCTCCCCAGGTACATGCGAAATTTGGGTAATCTATTGAGGATCTCTCAGGACAGCAACTGTCTGATATCACCTTTTATGTATTCAGATCTTACTTTAAAAAAATATTGTATATTCAGCTTAATGCAATTCAATAAGCATTTTTGAGAACCTACTATGTGCAAGGCAAATTTAAATTTTACATACACACACACACACACACACACACACGATAAAAATCATTTTTTTTATGCTTACTCCAAACCCCAAGAAGATCTGGGAAATAACTCTCAATTTAGTTGTCTGAATGTTTGACACTCTCTCCTTCCCTATCTCTACCTCCAAGTTCTTCCCTGGTTTCCCTCAAGTCTCAACTAAAACCCCACCTTTTGTAGGAAGCTTTTCTGGAGCCTCTTTAGCTCTACTGCCTTCCTTCTGTTAATCATCTTTAACTTATTCTATACAAAGCTTGTCTGTGCATAGTTGTTTGTATGTTGCCTCTCCCATTAGATTTTGGCTATATTTTGACTTTCTTTGTATTCCTGGTATGTAGTGTTTAGAGACCTTGACTGAATGAACTAATGAATGTATCAGTATATAGTGTTCATATTTTATGTTATTTGAGATTGGGTTGGAGTAATCACAATGTATATGATTAACTTGCCTCATTCATAGCATTTTTGCAATACACACATATATACGTATATAAAATGTGTGTATGTATACATATATATGTGTGTGTGTGTGTGTGTGTGTGTATATATATATATGTATACATATACATATATATATATGTTCTTCAAAAGAAGTAACCATCATGGCACTAACTTGATAGTCGAGAAATCAATGTGATAACCATAGTTCCCTTAAAATGTTAGTGAGTTTATGGAGTTTAATGCATTTTTGACTTCTATGTATCCAAAGCAGATGTACACAAATAATTAAAATAAATACTTGAGGAAATAGCTTATTTTGGAAATAATTTCATAAGAAAACATTCAACTGAACAATATATAAAGTATTTTAAAAAAACATTCAGAGATATACTTTCTACTACACTGAAATTATATGTGTATTGGAAAAAAATAAAGAAATGCTATATTGATTTCAAGATCTAAGTTATGCTTAGTCAGAGTTTTTGATATTTATAAACCCCTTTCCCCATATGTCCTTAGCATTCTTCAATATGCTTTGAGGTGATAGCTGTATTATGGCCAAACAAATGGTTTAATTCAGTGAAAAACATCTGGCTATGTTATTTGCCTGGAATTAGTTGACCTCTCATTTCAGACAAAATAGCCAATCTTGTAATAATGATAGAGACAACCTTCATGAGACCTTTTCCTAGTCTCTTATTGGAAGCTATATCAAATATGATGCTCTGCCCCAAACTTTGGCATGGGTACCTCCCTTCACCAACAGGAATCTGCCATTGACCTAGTACATGAGAACTAGGGATTTTCCTAAGGCATGGTAAGTTTAAGTTTCTTTCCTAGGGCCACATACCTAGTAATGGTAAGAGGCAGGATGTGAAATCAGTTCCTAACCATTAGTTCTGAACTCCATGCCACACTAATGTGCCTATAGAAAACAAATTGCATAAGAAATCAAGATTCTTGGGTTCTAAGTCCAATTCTGCCATTAACTAAACTAGCTTTGTGACTTTTGGCAAGTCCCTCAACCTCTCTGGATCTCAATATCCCTATATAAAATGAGAGTGGCTTAGATTAGATATCTTCTAAAATCCATTTAAAGTTGGATGATTCTCTGACTTTCCACAATTACTATTTATCTTTCAAAGTCCAGCTAAAAATCTACTTCATTTATGAAGTCTTCCCTGATCCCCCCAGTTAGAAGAGATCTTTTCTACTTCTGAACTGACATAATTGTTTTATGATATCTCTCATTGAACTTTCCATTATACTATATTTTTTATTTGCTTGCATATTTGTCTTAAGATTATCAGTTCCATAAGGGCAAAAATCCAGCTTTTAAAAAAAATTAAATTAAAAAATTACTTTTAATTCATTTTATTTATTTTAAATATCTATGTATTTTATTTATATTATTTTTAATTTTTTTTAATTTTTAATCTTATTTTTTCCTTTGTATTCTCCACTTTGTCATTGCAAATGCAGGATAAGTCTGAAATTGAATTGAATTCTAAATGAAAACATAAAAATTAACAGGGCTTTGCATAGTCATTTTAAAAAGTACAGATCAAAACACATCAGATGGAGAATTCCCATTTTAGTCAACGTGCTCATGGACTCCACTGGACATAAAGGTTTGAATAGACAAAGGTCCACAGAGAGGTGTATTCTAGAGCACTTAGCTAAACTCCTTAACTTGAAGACTCAAGTAGAGTGGTAGGTGGACTTTTTTTTCCCCTGTAAAGTAAGAAAATGTTAGTAGTCCTCGATCTATACTGAATAATAAAAATATTATTACCCCTTAAAGTGAAGGAGACCAATGGCCATGAATCTTTGCTGACTTCCATGATGGTCTAAGTCACCGTGTGAAGATTCTAACAGACTGCTTACTTGATAAGAATGAGAATATACCACTGATTAAACTACTAGAGGTTTCTAGCAAAATAACTTGCGCGACTGCTACAGGCAATGCAGGATGTGCAAAGCCATGCATCAAATATGCAAATCATATCGATGCTATACTTTATCAAATGTGTAACTAGGAAGGTTCTGTTCAGTGAGGGAGGCACACAACAAGGTAAACCTGCATACATTCCCATATATATAAACACATAAAATGTTTCCCCCCCTTCTCTTAACTTTCTCCTCAACTAGAATTGATAGCAATTTTGCTTTTTTGCTAAAATTTGTCTTACAAAAAACTAGTAACTATCAAATTGAAAAGAAAGGAAATATTTAAAGCATTTACATGAAATCCAAAATATGTGTAGAATCTATTTTCTCATGAATTCTGATATCAAACATATATTCTCTCAATCTCCAGAAAGCAAAATTATACATGAAAAAAACAACACATGCCTTACTTAAAGGAGAGTATTAGAAGTCTCTTGATTCCCGCAGTGTCCTAAGAAGTACTGAATACTAACTCGCTGTACTTGAAACAGAGTATCTAGTATAATGCTATTTGATAAGTATATTCAATATATATTGATGGACTGATCCCAAATAACTTCTGTAGAAAACCATAGAAATGTAAAAACGTTAAAATTATGTATTTTCCTTTTAAAATTCTTTCAATTAAATTTTCTTAATTTGATCAAGAGATCAATAATAACAGTATTATGTAGTGAATAGAGGGCTGCCTTGGGACCGGGAAGACTTCAGGATTAGTCTTACCAAGATTGGCTGTGTGATCCTGGACAAATTCCTGAACTTCTCTGTTCTCTAGGCAAATCTCTAAAGCTATAAGTTGTAGGACATGCTGACCTGTCTTAGCAAAGATATTGGAGGGGTTTACCATTTCCTTCTCAGCTCATTTTATAGATGAGGAAACTGAGGCAAACAGAGATAAGTGACTTGCCTGGGGTCACACTGCTAGTGAGTATCTGAGGCTGGATTTGAACTCAGATCTTCTTGACTCCAGGCCCAGTGCTCTATCCACCTACATACCCTTCATAATATGGCTCCTGTCTACTTTTGGGGGCGCTGCTTCATATTTCTCCCTTCTGTGCATTGTACTCTGCAACAAAGCTGGCTGAACTTAACATTCCATTTCCCATCTTGGTACCTTTACATAGAGGAGGTCTCCCAGTGCTCACTTTTCACCTAGATTTCTAGTCTCTAGCTTCCTTTAATGCTGATGCTGGGCCAGTCCCTTACAGGACATCAAATTTAAGGAGATGACTGAAGCCAAAGATTTCTTCATCCCTCCCCAGACCTCACTGCTAACTCATCTCCACAGGACTTTACCATGTGAGAAAAACTTTTTTCACTACAGCTCACTCCACCATTGGAGTACTCACACTGGAAATACTCTCTGTCTCTGAGGCCTCTCCTTCTGATTGGTTATTTATTTCCTCCCATAACTTCCATCTTAAGAGGGAGAACCTGGTCAGAGATGCCGTCATCCCTTTCTAGGCTGTAATCCTGACTCACCTCCACATAAATTTCTCTGCTGTATCCCTGTGCTGTGTCCCTGTGCTTCCTTGCCTACTTCCTTCATTCACCTTGCTTTTCATGTTTGGTCATCCCCCACTAAAATATAAGCTCCTTGAAGGCAGGAACTCTGTGTTTCTATTTGTTTTCCTAGAATTTAGCATAGAACCTGGCACATAGCATCCATTTCATAAACACTTACTCACTAACTCATTTGCCGTCCCTCATAAGGAAGTTTCTCCTCATCCTCTCAGTTCTTAGTGCTTTCTCCTTATATTTATTGTCTCCTTATATTTATCTATCTATCTGTTTGTTTGTACCCTGTAGCAAGTTTCTTAAGGGGAAAGACTGATTTTCACTTCCATTACTGTATTCCCAGTGCATGGCACAATGTCTAGATGCAGCAAACTATATAATGTTATTGTGGAATTGAACTGAATTCATTTGAATAATTATGAATTCTTTATATGAAAACCCTCAACTTCTAAAGCAGGTTTTTTCCTCTCCAATACTACATTTTACACAATGCTTAATAATAATAACAATAATTTCATGTTGATAGGACATTTTAAAGTTTGAAAAATGTTTTTCTTTCAACTCAATGAAGTTGTTTTCTTGAAGTCATATGAAAGGGAGCAGCTAAGTGGCACAGCATGTAGAGTACCAAGCCTAGAGTCAGGAAGACTCATTATGAGTTCAGAACTGGCCTCAGACACTTACTAGCTGTGTTACCCTGTGTAAGTCACTTAATCCTATTTGCCTCAGTCTACTCATCTATAAAATGAGCTGGAAAAGGAAATGGCAAATCACTACGTTATCTTTGCCAAGAGAATCCCAAATTGAGTCATGGAGAGTTGGACATGATTGAACCATAACAGAAAATAAAAAGAGACAAAGAAAATGGCCCTTCCCTCAAGGAACTCACAATGTACTTGGTAATACAAGAAATAAACAGAATCAATGAAAATTAATCTCAGATGGGAATTAGCAGAGATGGGACGGGGAGAGACAAGAAAAATCTACTGTGGAGGGAGCTTGGAATTAATTTTTGAAAAAATCCAGAGAAGATAACTTTGGAAAAGGCACTTTCAGCTGAATGATAGGTCCAAAGCCAGATTGCAAAGGATTTAGAAGTGAGATGAAAGGGAGTGAAGGCACCTATTGTAAATTTTTTTTCCCCAATGAGTTTGTCTGAGGTAAAAAAAGATATAGAAAAATGGTTAGTAGGGATGGGTGGACCACATAAGTGATTTTGTATGTTTGTTCTTTAGGATAAAGGAGACATAGGTATTTTGGGGAAGCATAGAAGGGACTATCAATAGGGAGAAACTAAGACAAGGGGGCACTCTTCTGGCTAAAATGGCATCAAGGGGGCATATAGAGGGGTTCACTTTGGTGAGGAACAAAGGTCACTTTTTCTATCTGAGACAGCTCACTACCATCAACTTTTGAAAAAGGGAGACATCAAAGTGATAAAAGAAGTCTAGATAGGCAGAATAGACTCTGAAGTCTCTTCTAACTCTGGAATTTTGTGTTTCAGAGGTAACAAACCAAAGTAGAGAAGAGAAAGCATTCCTAGAGTACATGTGTATGACCACTGTTTATTTGTAGGACCATCATCACCCCTTTACCTCTTTTTCACTAAAGTATTCACAAACTTTGAAGGAGGTCTGTTCAGGGAGGGTTCCTGAACTTGGGCAAAGGATAACAAAGAAAGCACCAACTCATTCATCTATAGATATATACTTCCTTAGGGATCCAGAAGATAATAGAAATTCTCTCTACTTGTAATGACAATTTTTGTCCTTGTTTATCCTTCATTCTCAAAGAGGACCACGACAGAAGGTGATGCCATGACTTGAAAGAGATTTAGATTTAGTTTCTCCGTCTGAAGGAAGGACGGTGCAAAGTCACCAGCCTCACTTTCTCCTCCAGAATCATATGGATCCAGTGGCAAGATATAGATCAGGATGCCTGGAGATGGTCCAAGATGCAGGAGGACACCTTGGCCTTTTTAAGCTAAAGTCTTTTCCAGGTCTCAGGTGGCATAGTGGAGACAGCACAGGTCTGGAATCAGGAAGATTCATTTTCATGAGTTTACATGTGGCCTCAGATCCTTACTTACTGTGTGACCCTAGGCAAGTCACCTAACCCTGTTCCTGGAGGTTTCTAGATCTGTAAAATGAGCTGGAGAAGGAAATGGGAAACCACTGGAGTATAATGATAGTCATGACAGTATAGATAAGCAAGAAGAAGACCACCAGAGGGCATTCAGATAGCTTGTTAAGTTTTGCAAAAGTGTCTTACATACATTATCTCATCTGATTCTTGAATTCAAATGGAGGCTGGTTTATCTTACTTATCTGAGTTCAGAGTCAAATATCTTGATGGTTTCCCAGTGCCCTGAATTGCTCTCTGAGTCTGCTCACCATAAATTGACGTAGAAGCAAATTGCCACAAAATTATTGAACATAAAGGGAAGGGGTATAGACAAACAGATGGCTAAATTGGCACATCGCTAGGTTGAACGTGACAGCCTCTTTGCTATGGTGGGAAGAGCACTGGATTATGCCTTTAGAATCAAAGGACATCACTCGGTCACTTATAGCCTTTCTAACACTGGAAAGCTTACTTAACTTCTCTAGGATCCAGTTTCTTCATCTCTAGAGAGGGTAGGACTTTAGCCTCCAAGTTCTCTTCCTGGTCTAAATCTGTAATTATCTGATCCAATGACTAAGGGGTCTAATAGCAGCAATGCCACTCTGAAGTATGACATAATAATTCACAGTTATTTTTTGTGTAAAAATATGGGAACCTGATAATAATTAAGCCCACTCTGAGCTCTGGTAATGATCCCTAAGATTGCTTTCAGTTCTATAATTCAGGATCCTCTCCTTCTCAAACACCCTAGTCCAGATTCTGAAAATTTATCACCATATTATAGATAGAAAAAAAGACTGTAAATTACCATAATGGTACAGTAATAATGACAATAACAATAATAATAAATTATGGTTCACTCATCTCAGTCATTTCCAACTCTTCATGACCCCATTTGGGCTTTTCTAGGCAAAGGTCCTGGGTAATTTGCTATTTCCTTCTCCAACTCATTTTACAGATGAAGAAACTGAGGCAAACATAGTTAAGTGACTTGCTCAGAGTCACAAAGCTACTAAGTGTTTGAGGCCAGAACTGAACTCAGAAAAAAGAGTCTTCCTGATGCCAGACCTGACATTTTATCCACTGCACTCTCTAGCTGCCCAGGACATAGGTGTTGAATTAAACTGAAATTAGGTTGCGATTTTCACCATGTAGGGGCTCACAATGGTAGAAAAACTATCTGGTCAAGTATAGGATAAAGGAATGGATCTGTAGTTAGAAAGATCTGATTTAAAATCTGAACTTGCTGTGTAACTATGGGCAAGTCACTTCCTTCTCCTGCCTCAGTTTCATGTACTTGTAAAATGTGAAGACTTGTAGTAGCCAGCCTCATTTTCTTTATTGCACACACATGCTCTCCATGTATTTCTCCCTTCACTTTACAATTTTGCCTTTCCTTCTTTCTTTCATAACTTCTTCTGTTCTCCTTTTTTATTTTCTTGATATATGTCTATTACTTGTGTCAGCAAGTGCTGTTCACAGGAATTGCTTGGATCTACTGGCAATATTCTTAGATAAAGCTGTTACTGAACCCCGATTTTAGAGAACAGTAACATCAGGGCTTTCTCCAGTCCAAAGAAAATGTTCATAGTTACTCTCCCTGAAACAGTGCTTCTATCACAGGTATTTATACCTTTACCGAGGAAAATACCTATCTCTTCCATGGGTTGCTGGAATAAATTCAGTACTCCTAAATATTCATTTATATGTGTGACTAGCCTTCATACAAAAGGGATCTTTTTTAAAGTAGTTCATGTAGTCAAACTTATTTAAAGTTGTTTTGTAATAAAAACTTTAAAATACAATTCAGGGATACCAGAGCTTCTGAAAGCAACAGTGAGCCTTTGGCAGATACATTTGGCATCATCCTTATCGTCATCGTTTCTTTCTGCACAATACTACATATACTTCATTCATCATAATCTCTGGAGTAGAATATTGTACAGTCTTCTTTTAGGGATGAGGAAACTGACTCCCAAAGAGATTGTCATTTCCCTAAGGTTAGAGAGCTAGAAAATGGCAAAAACAGATCTTCTGACTCCAAGTCCCATGTTCTTCCCATTATACCAAGTTTTTACAAGGGCTTAGCAACTGTGTCTTCATTTTCCAGATTTTTTTATTACTCTAATTCAATGGACATGATGCTATCTTGGAAAACATCATGAAGCTCCCACTGATAAAGCCTGAAGTTATAGTGTGTTAAGATAACAGAGAATAGTGATTTCTTCTGCAATCACCTTTCTTATTATACGCTCGAGGAAAAACCCTTCATGTCAAGGATGAAGGATGTTGATATGGTATTATGAGCAAACTCATGCTACATGCTCTATCATGAGGCTATGTATGGAGAATAAAAGAGTTAATTCTTTTAAATGAACTCCTGTCCCAAATCCTAAAATCATCCAAAAGACAGAAAAGGATAATAACACATAATTAAAAAGCATTCTTGGAATCAGACCTGAGAAAATGTAATTATATCCTATTACACTTTTCATATCCTACTAAAATTGAGCATTTGCCACCAAAATAAATAGAAAAGAACATTTCCTTGAAGGCGTTTGTCTAGGTGGTTATCAGTTTACACTCTGTGCTGCTGTGGATTTTGAATGGATGTGTGTGGAACTAATAAGGACCAAAATACTGCAGATGATCAAACTGGTAGTCAAAGACCAGAAAGAGACATATTGCAGGATGCTGAGCATTCTTGTTAATTTACTCTGAGAACAAACACGTATGTTATTTGGAATACAAGGGCATAATCAGGGAAGGAATGAAGGATGGAAGGAAAGAAAGAAAAAGAAAGAAGGAAGGAAAGAAAGAAAAAAGAAAGAAAAGAAAAAGAAAGAAAGAAAAGAGAGAGAAAAAAGAAAAAAAGGACAGAAAGAAAGAGAGGAAAAAGAAAGAAATAATGAGGAGGAAGGGAGGGAGGAAGGAAAGGTAGAAGAAAGTAAGGAAGGAAAAAAGAAAAGGCAACAGGAATAGAAATATATGAATACAATTCAGTTCTAGAACACTTCCATCTCATACAGTTTTAGATAAACAATAGGCCCTCAATGGACAATACCTAAGACTTTCTCTTGATGAAAGGTAAACACAAGTTGACACAGGGTAAAGCACCAGGAAGGGCACTGTCTGATATCTGGTCTACTTGTGATATGAGACATTTTTACAAAATCATATTGGAGAACGTTTGCTCATCAGTGAGACAATCCTCTGGGATCACTGCCTTACTGCCAAAACGGAGATAGGTTTCAGAAAATACCATTTCAGGTCTGGAAGACACTCATTACAGGTTTAACCCATGAAATGACTTTGGAGTCAGTTCCGTTTTGGGTTGCCCTCATCAACAGTTTTAAATGAACTTGGCAAACATTTTTTTCTAGGTAAGATAGCAGGCACCATGTAAGGAGTGACCATGAATTACTTAAATAGTGATCGGATTGTCTCAACTTCCTGTCATATCCACCCACTTTATTAAAAAATAGTATCTGATGGTGCAGGGCTTGTTAGAAGCAGATTCTACTAGAAGAGATCAACCACGTAGCAAGAATTAAAGGCAGTCAGTTAAGTCCTGTCTCAGATATGGTTCAGTTTATTTCTAAACACCAGGTGTCTTGCAAATCCATTGATTTTTTTCCCTAAAGGTTATAAATGTCAGTCATATATTGTGCATATTTTAGCATTGTTACCTAACATATGTATAACACTCGTGATTTTAAAACTGTAGTATTTAAATGAAAATAAACAGGCATATAATTGTTCATATTCTTGGAGTAAGAGTATCTCAGATGACATGTTTGCAAAATGGACTGGTCTGTTATATTAGAAAGACAGAAAATTTATCTAGTTTTAGCAAATGTCAAATCAGCAGCTATTGCTTTTAAGATTAATAAAAGATACAATGCTTTCTAGATAGCCTCTAAATAAAGATTACTATGAATGGAGAAGTGATTTACCAACAGTCACCACAATGATATTTCTTTAAAGGTTACAATCATCAGTTATTTAACTGAAACACTGCTGAGAACGCCTGGTCATTTCTTGAATAATGCATAATGTTCATTGTAGATTGGATCTGTATTATAACAATACAGATATTTCTAAAATAATGGAGAAAACTATCTGTTACCTTCCAATTGCTTAACATATTATTTCCATGAAGTAATGGACTCAGGAAACATTACACACTGTCACCTAAGTGTTCCTTCTGCAAGCACAACTTGGAATAATCTATAAACAATATACAACACAAAATAAACTCATCAGCCTTCATAGACTTTCAAGAAAAGCTGTGATGACTATAGAGCAGGGTAAAGGACCTTTCTGAAATACTAAATTAAATTGATGAATTCCTATTAACAGCCTGGGACCAATATAAATTTAAGCATTGAGATTTAATTATTAACGTGAACACTGTATTTTAAAAGAATTAATTATTTACATATCATAACTAATATATTATAAAGGGATTGCTTGGATAGGAGCAAAGCATAATGCTTATCATTTTATTGTAGGATTATGAACCATATTTCACAAGATGCTATGGATATATACATAAACATGTATATATTACATATGTATACATAGACATATGCATATTATGCATACACATATACATATATTTTCATTTATCCTGAGGAACTTTTTCAATGGTAGAAGTGCCAGTGTGAAAGCCAATATCTTTTGATGTTATTTCAAAAATGTTTCATTAGGATTAGTTATGTTTACATTTTAAAAGAACTAGTAAAGTCATAAAATGTATATATATTTACAAAGTAGAACTAGCTAATAGGAAATGTTCATATTGTAACTGCCAACTTTTGAAAGCCAAGAAAAATGGTATAGAATCTTTAAAGGTTTAAATCATTTAGAGGCTTAAATTTAATATTCTGTGCTCCATTTCTCTATTTTTCTATTAAATATGTGTGTATAACTATATCCAAGTAATACACGTATATGTGTATGTGCGTATATGTTATGTGTATATGTGTGTGTTATGAAATTAACATTTCAAATGTTAATCACTATCTCTTTTCATGCTTCTGTCCCCAAGCCCTCATTCCAACTTTTCTACTTCCATCGTTTTCCTTTACTCAGTAGAACATGAATGCCTTGAGGGCAAAGCCCATTTCATTTTATCTTTGTACCCCAGTGTCCAGTACAGTGGCTCTAGTAGGTGTAAAATCAAGTTGTGTTGCAAAGTTTATCAAATGTATTTCATAATCAAACCTAATTAGATTGTAGTGTTTTCATTCTGTTTCTGTCATACTCCTCATCATTAAATGATGTATGAATTGAATTGACTGAAGGAATATCTCAGGGAATGGAAAACAACACATTTCTTGCCCACAATGTGTTTAGAATCTCAAAGATTCTTTTCTAATAGCTCTAATTTTGTTTTTGCAATAATCACCCTCTTTAAATGTCTTTCTTCTTCTACTCTACATTTTCTGTCTTCTACTTCATTCTTCTTTTTAAGTCATCCATCTCAATTCCTTTTCTTTTATTTTCCTTTTAAAAAAAATTCTGTTAGCATTTCACAATTCTATCCTTACATTCTTTCTTTGCTTTTCTCTCTGACTCTCCTGGATTCTCCTCTAGCACATTAGATTTTGGGGGGAAAAAGGACAGCAGCATTAAGTGTTCCACATGAATTTAAAGGATTGCCTTCTGTTTCACTCAATCCATAGTTAATAGTGACAAATGAAATTAGGAGTCAAAAGCACAGGTCAATAATGTTTGCGTAGATATGTAGTTATTGTTCTTCTGGGTCAACCAAAGAGATCAGGTCACTGACTGCCTACTCATTGCACAGGGTCTGGTCAAATAAAATATATTCATGATACAGGGGGGGCACAGACCAAAATAGCTGAAGCCTTCAATGTGCAGAAGAATGGGAGAGGACTGGAAAATTGTTAAAATAATGGAAAATAAAATTCTTTTGATTCTATTACCTGACCAATTATGACAACCATGAAATAAGAGTCACAGGTATATGTGTAGTGGCTCCATTATTGGCCCTATGAATGAGCCCCAGCCTTAACTTGCTCTTTAGCTATAGTGGTATGTCATTGTTCAGTTGTTTTGGTCATGTCCAATTCTTTGTGACCCCATTTGGGGTTTTTTAGACAAGGATATTGGAAAGTTTTACCATTTTCTTTTCTAGATCATTTTACATTGAAGTAACTGAGGCAATGAGTCATCCTGAGGAATATGAGGTTACTGGATTCAGATGGCTCTGCAGGAGAAGTGAGGCTGGTGACCTGCACAGTCCTCCTTCACTCAAAACAAAGTCAAGTCATGTCATCATTTCTCTGTTGGCATGGTCTTCTTCATCAACGAAGGACAAACACAATCCTGTGAGTAGATGCAGCTGGCTGAATGCTAGCTGGGTACCTCACCTACTCCTCTCCTGTCTGCCTCGCCCTCCCCTTCCCTGTCCTTTCCAAAGGAAGGTAAATTTGGATGGCCAAAAGTTGCCCAGTTGACCTGGGTTTTACTGCCCCCTTTCTCTTTTCCTTTCCTTTCCTTTCCTTTCCTTTCCTTTCCTTTCCTTTCCTTTCCTTTCCTTTCCTTTCCTTTCCTTTCCTTTCCTTTCCTTTCCTTTCCTTTCCTTTCCTTTCCTTTCCTTTCCTTTCCTTTCCTTTCCTTTCCTTTCCTCCTTCACCTCATTACAGGGGTCATGCACTGGCTACTTATTAAACAGGACTATTCAATGAATGGCCATTGCCTCACCCTAAGTCAGTACCTGCAAAGACCTTGGCCTAAAGGCCCCAAGGTATCCCAGTGCATCCTGGGTCATCTCCAGTCATCCTGAGGAATATCTGGTTACTGGATTCAGACAGCTCTGGAGGGGAAGTGAGGCTGGTGACCTGCACAGCCCTCCCTCATTCAAAACAAAGTCAAGTGCAAGTCATGTCATCATTTCTCTGATGGCACGGTCTTCTTCAACAACGAAGGATGAGCACAAACTGAGGCAAACAGGATTAAGTGACTTCCCCAGGATCACACAGCTAGTAAGTGTCTTAGGCAGGATTTGAATTCAGGTCTTCCTGACTCCAAGCCCAGAACTCTATCCATTGTGCCACCTAGTTGCACCTTAACAGGTAAAGTGCTTTGTAAACCTTAATTTGTTGTTGTTATTGAGTCATGTCCAACTCCTAGGGACCTCATCTGGGGTTTCCTTGGCAAAGATACTGGAGTGGTTTGCCATTTCTTTCTTAAGCTCTTTTTACAGATGAGGAAACTGAGGCAAACAGGGTTAAGTGACTTGCCACTAAGTGTCAAAGGCCTTATTTGAACTCAGGAAAATGTCTTCCTGATCCCAAGCCCAGTGTTCTATCCACTAAGCCACCTAGCTGTAGGGGTATAACACTTGATTAATAACAATTTCAATCCCAGAGTCTCACATTATTTTATCTAGAAATTAGGTGAACAAAAAGGTCCATTTGTGTCACAAAGAAACCAAATCCCTGAAAAGCAACACATCTTTGGCCTGGACTTTAAGATCCCTGACAAAGTGTCTCTGACTTTCCTTACTTCATATTACCCTCCTTCACGAATTTTACATTCCACCTAAATATGACTTTCAGATCACTTTTGTAATACTTTATTTTCTCCTCCTGTGCATTTGCACAAACCACTCCCTAGCTCTAGAATTAACCTCTCCACCTCCTTGCCTCTCAGAATTTTTACGGCTTAACTCAAGTTTCACCTCCTCTGTGAACTCCTTTTAGGCCTCGATTCCTTTTCAGATTTCCTTGTGCTATACTTCTTTCTCTATATTCTCCGATTCATAGTAGAATGGAAGCTTTATTGTTTTGTAACCCTAGCAGAGGTGCTTAGTAAATTAATGATGAGGATGAAGATGTGAACCACATCTCCACAAATATAGCATTCATTTTAAGTGCCCACTACATTCATTGAACTTAGTTGACCCTTAGTTTCCTAAGAAAGATGGTATACAAAATATGATATTAAAGGAAATGGGAAAGTGAATCCAATATAAAAATGCTACAACTTAAAATTATTTAGAGGTTCTTATAATAAGTGTGTGGATAGATAGATAGATAGATAGATAGATAGATAGATAGATAGATAGATAGATAGATGTAGATATCTCTCAGACCTCTATCTTCAGGAACACAAAGATAACATCTATTCAGTGTCTTCTGCTTGAGCTTTGAATGTCCTCACACTTAAAAGAAAACAATCTGTTACACCTTAAATTCTCACTCTCCTTTTCTATTAAACATAGGTAAATGTAATACATAAATATAACTCAATGTAAATAAGTGAATAGACAAACACATACACACACATGTTATCGTGCTTTAACAGGCTCAGAAAGCCTGGTAAATGACCACTGCTTTCAATCCCAATCCTATATAAAAAATGACAGCTCCCCACTAGTACTTTTTCCTCTAGCCAGGAGGGCAAGTGAAAGCGGCTTCAGCTGCCAGCACCAATGTTGTTCAATAGTTAGCTGTCAAGAAACAATCAAACATATAACCAGAGACTCCCCCTCATCCCTCAGAGGTGGTTACCTGCAATAACCATCCACATGCCTGTCCTTCATCCCAGTTCACCTGGCTTTCATGTATCAGTCTAGGGAAGAGAGCAAGAGACAGCCCTCTGGGCTAGATTACGCTCCCTTAGGGATGCAAGATCAATGGCCAGAAACGTATGTCTACACTATGTGCATTTATAAATAAGCACATCCATAAGGATACGCCCATTCATACACATTCAAAGGCTTAAAATCACATTGCTCTGGTATCATTTGGTGCTCAAAATATATCACAAACTATTAGAACTTAATAGTAACATTAAAGAGAAAATACTATCATTATGTGGAAGACTGAAGGAGTGTTCAAAAGTCAAATTTAAAAAATAATGAGAAATGCATCAAGGATTGGGAGGACATTTCTGGATGGTTATGTATGTCAACCTTTAGGTTAATATAGTTTTAACACATATAAGTAAGGCCTTTAAACTGAAATGCAGGCATTTTTTTGTTCAATAAATTTATAAATCCAAAATACCTGTAAAAATCTACTGTTCTCATTTACTTGCACTTAGAGTTTCTCAGCGGCAATTCTCATATTAACTCCTCCCCATTAATAAACATTTCCATACCCCGCCCATCAGAATGATTTTACATGGACTAGCATGGCATATATTAAACACAAGAAGCACTTAAATGCAATTCATTTCATACACATTTCTCTGAAACCTTATAAAAAGTGATAGATTACTTAGGCTGACAGTTTTGTTTTTTTTTTTTTTGAAAATAAAATAGAAAGAGAAGAAGAGGTTTATTTCACCTTCACATGGTGTCTTTCTCATGCAGACCTCAGATTTCCACATTTGTATCCCTTTAAAGGATTTGATATGCAGGAAAAGAAGAAAGGATGATGGTAAACATTTCAATAGAGAGATTATTATAGACTACCATATTCCAGACAGAAAAAATAATGCCCTAAATCATACCTTTTACTGAAGTGTTGGGTGGAGGTCCTTCCATTCTCAAGTTCCATGGAGGATCTCCCTGATTTGCAAAGTCCCTCATTTTCAGATAGCTAATTGTAAGTCGGATGATAGATGCCTTGTCAAGCTGGCTGGTGATGGCTGCAGGAAGCGGCAGCAACTTAGCCAATTCATAGAACTCAAAATTCTCCTTTCCCCGACGGGAGCGAGCAGCATCTCGGGACTTTTCCTTTCTCAAGGCTTGTAAACTGCAACCAGATAAAAAATGGAGACTAGTGGTTAGTAACCCTAGAACTAACTATCTGTCATTGAGAAACAACTTGTTTTCTGATTTCAATGCTTCTTCAATAATGTCCATCAATGCTTTTCTCAGATGCTCAGCACATGGTAAGATAAGTTTCACAAAAATTCCTCTATACAATGACCATGACAATTTTATGGTGCTTTAATGGCTAAGTGAGTGAAATAAGTGGCACTGTTGTTGTTTACAAGGATTTTTTTTTTTTACATATTCCGTTTATTGTTACATATACATACACATATACCCATAGTTTGTACACGATTTGGCTGATGTTAATCAACTCTCAGCTAATTAGGAGATTGTGACTGCTTTGACACTTCTGTCCTCAACTTAATGAATTGTTCATTGAACTGTCTTCATTAGATGCTTTCATTGAAGAAGAAAAAGGGAAAGGAAAAATAGAACAGGGGAAGGAAAAGATTGGCCTGGCAGTATTCAGTGAGTTGGAACTTACTCAACTTTTTACATGGCAGTACTCTATAAAAATGTTCACAGTGGAAACAAAATGTTTTCACAACTCTGTCAATTTTAAAGTATATCTCACTGTAGATGCCAAAAACGAGCTTGGCTGAACATTTATAGAATTAAGTAATTCCATAGCTGCTACAGGCAGATTGATACTAGACTAATGGAAGTTTCTAAATACAGAATTCAATTTTGTTTTTACACAATTATTCTTAAAATTCTAAATTAGCTAACTAACATCCCTCATCTGAACTAGTCATATTAAATATTTTATTTTTCAGGACAACATTTTAAATTGACAATTAACTTTTCCTTTGAAATTGTGCCAGTTGAAGAAGCATATGTTAGGTCCCAAGAAAAGAAAAATGTAAGGCTTGTTAAATAACTTATTGTCAAGAAATTGAATTAACCAGTATATTTTTTAAGATATTAGTACTGATTTTTATTTTTACATATTAGAACTAAGTAAATAAATTCATTAATGGCTTTAAAAATCTTGCTCTTAAAATATGGGTAGGTTCAGTTACCAGGGTTCAGATGAAATACTCAGAACAGAAGAATCATTCAACTCCTATTTTTATTCATTACAAAATTTGTCATTTGAGTCATTATTAAAAAAAAAATCACTGGAGTTCTTTTGTCATTTTTATCCAACTACAGTGAGAAAGAGGATGTAAGGAATAATAATAAAAGTGAATTGTAGCAGTGTCTATAATATTAATGTGGTAATATCTATATTAAAAATAAAACTAGAATGTCATTGGGATGGTTAGAGGATGCAATTTTCATTTTAAAAAATAAGTCAGTCAGCATGGTGGTACACTAAGCTTTGTAGGTTTCATGAAGGCTGCCTGGAGTCTTCCCATCTTATCAATGCAAAATGGTCATTTTTTTAAATGCCCAGTATCAATTTGAGAAATAAAATGCTTCTTTTTACAGGGAGTAACAGTTATTAAAGGGTCTTTAAAAAGTAATTGCAAAATTAGCCTCCATGTGTTATAACTTCATCCAAGGTACTTGAATGACTATATATATATAGTCATATGAGTGTGTGTGGATGCAACATATATGCATATGTATATGTATTGGTGTATACATATGGATATACACATATATAAACATAAATACATGTATATACTTGTGTATATATGGATCTGTTTATGTATGTGTACACACATACCTCTTAAACATCACACAATTCTCCTAGTAAAAATATTTTTGTCCTTGTCTTCATTAATAAAAAATCCTGCCTTAGCCATAAAGTCTGTGCCAAATTTATTATGACTACATGGCAAAAGATCAAAAGGGGAAAACCATAAGAACTCTGAGCTCTAGGGAGGTTAACAGACATAACCATAGCTACTTAATGAAAATGATAAAGGAGAAATCCTCACCAGCAATGCCTGATGCTTAGCCAGTGACTTCCCTCTGAGTCCACATTTCCCCTTCTTATACTTTCTATAAAAAATATCTAGAATATTTACTTTCCAGATTCCTATTTTTTCCCTGTTGTCACTATACCCTATTGGAGTGAGTGATCTTCTTGGCCACAATCTAATTAAGATGGGGTTTCCATGACTCCCATTTCACATAATTATGCAAGGACTATAGGGTACAGCTGACTCTCAAAATGGTAGCAAGGTATTTATCATAAATAGTGATTAGTTTTGAGGGCAATAGCAATAAAAGTTAAACAAAGAGACATGCATGTTGTTGAGATGGCGATCTTATAGCAGAAGTCGAACACTGCTATAGCTTGGTGAGTAATATATTGACCACTTTTAGGAAGCAGAACTTGATTTTTCAAGCATTCCCTTATTAGGATGGAAAAACGCGTTAATAACTAAAACTGTCTCTGCATTTGTAGACTTTGTCATCAAGGAAATGTGTTATCAGCTGTAGAGCACTTAAAATAAATTTTAAAATTTAGATGAGTTGTAACAGTGCCTATTTTCTGTTACTAGAAATATTACAGCACTTTGCAGCCACAATGAGTTCTTCTCTAGACTCCATCTTCCCCTCTACTAACTTCAATCCACTTATATCCTAAATGGAGCTGAAAACTATTCCTCAATTTTAGGCAAGTAGAAAACAGTATTTAATTCATCACAGAATATCTACAACATCTCCCCATGAAAACTATCAGAAGAAGTCATAAATCAACTTGAAAAAAGACCTGATAAAATTCTGGTGTTTTCCATAATGGCCATGGACACACCTTACACCTCACTCTGTATTATTCACAGTATTCATTGTGTGCCACCTATGTGCACAAAATTGCCCTGAAGTATCTAATAGGAATGAATTTGGACAAGGAAAAAGGAGGATGCTATCTATATCCAAAGAAAGAACTGATAAATTGAAGTATGAAATATAAATGATAAATTGAAATAAATAGAATTATTTTATATATATATGTGTATATGAGTATATATACACATTCACACACATAAACGTATATATTTACAAATACGTACATACATATTTGCATCTAATGGTAGCTATCTCTAGGTTGGGGGCAGAAAAAAAGGAAAAACATTATATGATAACTTTATTATATATTTAAAAGAAGTAGCACGTTGCACATACTAGATTGGCAGGTTCATGTGCAATCATCTCTTTTTTTATTCTACTAGGCTATGGACATATTTGTTTTATTTCATAAATTTAAAATAAAATAAATATTTTTTTAAAAAAAATCAAGCACTGTCATTCAGTATTTGGTCCACAGCAGCACTCAATAAAAATGAAAAATTAAAACAACTTTTTCTGGATGAATCCAAGATACATGGCATGCTATGCAAGATCATTAAAGTGTTGGCAGGTTTGTGTTTCGTCAATAAGAATATAACATGCCCTGGATTTTGAGGAGAAGACTTGATGGTGGTGGCTAAATTTCAGAAATTACCACCATGCTCAAGAATGATTCTCAAAAACACACATTTATTAAGTACCTGCTATACTATGCTCCAGGTCACATGGTAAGACAAACATTAAAGAGTTCCCACCATCAAGAAACCTACATCCTATTGAAATGCACTGTGTTTAGTTCTCTTCTAGGTTCTATTACTAAAAGAATCTGGGGAGGATTTCATTATTTAATTTTATAGTTACTTAATTCTAATCTTACAATTATTTAATTGCAAGCACTATATGAGGCACTTTGCTAGATAATGACTAAACAAAGACAAATATGAAACAATACTTGTTATCAAGGAACTTACATCCAGCTGAAGATATATCGTGTATAGAAATTTAAAAATAAATTTCAAGGATATACAAAATACTTTTGGGAAACAACAACAGCTAGGAACATCAGAAGAGTTCTCATGTAGGAAGTGGCACCTTGTTATTCCTTCATTTTAGAAGAGGACCACTGATATCCCAGGGTGATGTCTTGACTTATGCATGAATTGAAGTGAGGCAAAGTTGTGCTAAGTAGTCCAGTCTCACTTTCCCTTCCAGAGTCATTGAAGTCTACCGACAAGATAAAAGTCATTACGAGTGGTAATGACCCAGGATGAGAAGGTATAGGAACCTAGGAACTCTCAGAGGCAGAAGAGGGGATGCAGAACATCCCAGGAATGATATCAAATAAAAAGATGACAAAAACATTTAGACAGTAGTTATCTTTACACCATAAAAATAGAAATATCCTGAAGGCATTCCTTACTATGGCACTAACTGAATTTAATTTAACTCAAGAAACAATTACTAACATATTGCCATGTTGACCATCCTGGGCTATACCTAGATAAAGATGAAAAACCAACACGGCCAACAGCTAATTTCTGACCTTGAGAAGGTTACAGTTAACTAAGTGGGATATGACACGATATAACATAATATAATATCTGTATAAATATAGTTAAACTGATCAAAAGGAGGGTGTAAGCCAACAAAGGAAAAATCCTGACAATGAAGTATTAGGAATTTTGGAGTAGAAGAGAACATTTTTGAGTGAGGGAATTATGAAAATCTTTACAGGATAGAAGCAGAGCAAAACCTTTACAGGTTACAAATTTGATACAGAAAAGGATCTTAGAGGCAATCTAGTTCAATGCATTCATTTGAAAGATGAGGAAATGGAATCACAGACAAGGTAAATGACTGCCAAGATCATACAATAGCAAATGGCTGAGGAAGAATTTGAACCCAGGTCCATTTGCTCTAAATCCAGCACTCTTTCCACTCACATTATTTGCTACCTTTAAGTGAAAGAGGATTTTTATAGCTAGATATGAGGAGGAAGTGCATTCCAGACATGGGCTTGACATATTAATGTACAGAGGAGAAAGTAGACAAGAGATAATAGGAGATCAGGAAATAGACTGTGATGAGCCTTATATTGCAGATTTGAGAGTTTATATCTTATCTCCAGGAATTCTCTGATGTCATGGTCCTCTTTGAAAATGAAGGACAAATACAACCTGTGAGTAGATCTAGCTGCTTAAATGGGGACCCAGCTAGTTGAGTAACTCAGAGCCTTATCCCTTTCCTTTTCCTCTCCAAAAGGAGGTAAATTTTGATATCCAGAAGCTGCCCAGTTAACTTGAGGCACATTGACTACATTCCTTTCCTTTTCTTCTTTTTTTCATTCCTTCCTTCCTTCCCTCTCTCTTTCTCTCTCTCTCTTTCTCTCTTTCTCTCCTTCTCTGTTTCTCTCCTTCTCTCCTTCTTTCCTTCCTTCTTTCCTTCCTTCTTTCCTTTCTTTCTTTTCTTTCTTTCTTTCTTTCTTTCTTTCTTTCTTTCTTTCTTTCTTTCTTTCTTTCTTTCTTTCTTTCTTTCTTTCTTTCTTTCTTTCTTTCTTCCTTTCTTTCTCCTTATTTTTCATCTCTCCTGAACCCTTAGATCCCCTGCACTCTAAAGCCCATGGATTGAGCAAGGAAGGGTCCCTGCCCAACCTCCACTCAATGGCTGTTTTGGATCCTCCTAGCTTAGAGTAAAGGTCAATGGTAACAGTTTCTCTTCAAAACAACAACCCTGAGGCTCCTTCTCCTCCCAGCATGATTTACCTACTTATTTATTTTTCTTTTCTATTAAAGGGGGCATCCCCCTGACTACTTTTTAAAGAGACCTATTCACTGAATGGGCATTACCTCACTTTAAGTGAGTACATGAAAAGGCCTTAGCCTAAAAGGCCAAGATCTCCTATTGCATCCTGGGTCATCTCCAGTCATCCTGATGAATATCTGGTCACTGCATCCAGATAGCTCAGGAGGAGAAAGTGAGTCTGGTGAGCCTGGACAGCCCTCTCTTACTCAAAACAAAGTCAAGTATAAGTCATGTCATCATTTCTCTGATGTCATGGACCTCTTCAAAAATGAAGGACAAGACAAGACACAACCAACAAGGCATTTTGAGAAGGAAAGGGCCATAGTCAGATGTATGACTTATGTAGCCTTTCTGTCAATTCTGTTAAGAATTGAATCTTTGGTGGACACAAACAGGCTAGTTGAATGATTATTTTAATAACTTATGTGAAAAGTTTTGAAATCTTGGACTAGAATTTTGACTGTGTGGGTAGAAAGAAGGAGATGAATTCGAGAGATATTGTGATGTTAGAATAAATAATTGTGGTATCATAGAAAATAAGTTCCGATTGAATAGGGATCATTTAAGTCATTGCATTTATATCCTCAGGACTTCGCACATTGCCTGGAACATGGCAGGTACTTAATAAATATTGAATGACTGTTAGAAATGTGGAAGTTTGTGACATATTGAGTTTGAGATAAGGTGAAACATCAAGGGTAGATATTGAGGGGGGATTAAGATGTGGGACTATATTTTAAAGAAGAGATTAGGACTTGAGATATAGTTTTGACTATCATGTATGTAAAAGTGGAAATTGAACCCACTGGAGTGGATGAGATCATGACAGGAGGGAGAAAAGGGAAAAGGATTGTCTTGGGGGACATCAGTATGCATGGGATGAAGACAAATCTTTACTGGCTATTGGAGGAGATGGAAGATGAGTGGACAGATAGCTAGGAGGAAATCCAGGAGAGATCAGTGTCAGAAAACCAAGGGAGAATGAAGGAAAAGGAGGCAGTCAACTGATAATAACTATCTCCTTGCTTACTGAAATAGTTTCTTCTCATCCTTCTGTTGAATGTGACAACATTGTTCATTGTCTTCTCGATGAAACTCTCTTCCTCCTAACTTGAATGTAACTGATAATCTTATCTCTATGTGTTTCTTCTTCCTTCAGTTCCTCTTACTATAAAACCCTCTTCTCATCAACATTTTTGTGAAAACTCATTCCTCAAAAAGTTCAACTCTCACCTCTAAGAAGATGATTTCCAAGGCTTCCTTTACAGATCTATCCCTTTCTTTGTCCCATCTCTCCAGGGTATAACTAAACTCTGTCTTCAATCATATGTTTCAACCATACTTGAAACTTAACATGTTGACATTGACCTTATTTTCTTCACTCAAAAAACTATCTATCCTGCCTTTTGAAAGTCATTTTTACATACATAATACCTTAATAATCCTAGTTTTCTTGGCTTGTGACATTGAATTTATTTTTTGATTTCTCCCTCCTTCAACTCTTTGATCCTCCTAAAATCTACATCTTTTCTCTGTTTCTTCAGTAACTTCCCTAGACCTCATCATCTCATGCTTCAGTAACTATTGCAATCTATTGTACACACGGGTGCTATTTTTTTTCTAGACCTTTGACTTATTGGGGTGGGTAGTTCTTGATGAAGGGACTGACTCTATTAAAGCACACCTTTAAATTATTGTCTTAAAGAGTTGCTGAGAACACTGTCCAGTCTAGATCACATCCAGTGCCAAAGGCAGGACTTGAATTCACCTTCTCCTGGCTCCAGTTTTAATTCTCTGTCCTCTATTCTATCTCTCACTGTCAAGTTAATCTTCTTTAAATACTATTTTCATTTTTATCACCCCATCCTACTAAAAAAAAAAAAACTTACGTGATTTCCCTTATTATCTACAAGACCAGAACTAAACCTTCATGCCAAGCATTCAAAGCACTCTCAAATGACCCTCTCATGTTCAGCCAAATTAATCTCTTCCTTTTCCCAAAAATGTTTCACTCTGCTTTGTTTCCCTGCTATCCCTTCTATCTTTATAACAAAAATGCCCTCCCTCTCAAAGTTCCTGATAGAATTGAGGTCATTATAGTCTTGCTTGGTATAGAGGAAAATTTAACCATAATTAAGACATAGAAATGTTAATAGCTATGCTAATGCTGACTGAGAAGAAATATTCACTGAAAGCAGAAAGCCTGCAGAAAGTTGATCCTGGAAAGAGAAGAGTATGTCACATTCCTTTTGGGACATTAAGATCCTGGAAACCAATAAGGAGTGATTTAGAAAAACCTGTAGCCCTTGAATAATAAAGTAACTGGGGAGCCCAATCCTTTGGACAATAAAGTTTGAAGATGGAAGGCATTCCCATGTAACAGAAGAAAAAAATACCTACCTCAAAAACTTGGATATGATTGTATTGGAATTATTCAGGAAAAAACAAAGCAAAATGCCTCCAAATTATCCAAAATGTAGAATATAACATCTTTTTTTCCCCTAAAATTACTGGATACTTAAGGAAGGCTCCTACAAAGCATGACATTTCTGCTGAGATTTGAAGGGCAATTCAGGGGAAATGAGAAAAGTGTTATGGGATGAGAATAAAGGTGGGGATATTCCTTTAGGCAGAGTCAAGAGAACATCAGAGAATCAAGGTGGCTAGCAGGATAGGAGTTTCCATATAAAGGCAGAGAATGAATCTGGGGATTCCGGCAAAAAGGATCCCTATGCCCCAGAAAATAAGGGACCACAAAGATAAAGTTTAATTAGGGTTAGAGACAAGAGATAAAGCATCCAAAAAAGAAGGTCATATCAAAGGCCCAGACATGGAAAAAGCCAGCTGATTGGAAGGGTGTTATAAGAGAGAGTTGGGAAGATGATAATATTCCCAACTTATTCCAAACTAATAAAGTAATTTGAACTTGTGACCCATATTTTAATTAACTCAATCTGCAAGTAGCTTTACCTTTAAGACTCTGCATGGTACAGTAAAAGTAACTGTATACTTTAAAACTGATGATCCTATATGTAGCATTGAAGTGAATAAGGTAAAATAAAAGGGTCATAGTCTGAATATAGTAATTAACCACTTTCTATTTCTTCTAAAGAAAAAAACCAATTTATTTCTTCAATTGAAGAATGACAGATTTTTGTTTGATATAAAATGAAAATTTTGTATCTGCTAGACTAGGTCATATCACTATAGAAGGCTGTGAAATTTTCTCTGGTGAGATATAAAATGAAAAAATATTCTCATCACTCAAACAGAGATTAGATAAAGAACTGTTTGCAATAATGTTAGATGATCTTTCAATGTCCTTCCAAACTTTTCATCAGATAATTAGACAGTCATCAAATATATGGGGACTATTAAGGGTAGGAATGGTGGGATTGGGAGGGGAATGCAAATCCATCACATAAAGAGATCACCGATCTTTGTGGAAGTGCTAAAGGACATATAGGTTGATGGTTATGACCACTTTATCACTATGCATAGTCACAAGGCAAGTGCATGTACACTGAGTGGGCATGGTCTATTGGGTAGGGTGCCAAGTTAAGATCCCACCACACACACAAGTTGTTCGATGCTTAAAAAGTGACTTCATTTCCCAGTTTCTGTTTCCTCGTATACAAAAATGAGGGGTCTAAATTCAATGACCCCCCAAGGCCTTTTCTAGCTTTAAATCTATGATCCAATGAATTTAAAGTACTTTGTAGAATAATAAAAATATTAATGAACATAGTTAAGACAGAAAGACCATCACAGCATCAAGAAAAATGAAATCAACCCCCCTGGGATAATTAATGTGGTAGATAGAATATGAACTAATCATAGAGTGAAAAAGGATAATTTTTGAAACACAGTTTGGAAATCATAGCCTTTACAAGAAGCTATCTTGAAATTTTTGGTACAAGATTTTATTTTTTTAAATTGTGGTAAATATTCCCTTTCTGTAGATAGAATAAGTCTACAGAAAGTCCAGAAATTGATCATTTTGTATTCTTTGCCTCCAAGAAAAGATTGCGAGGATTATGAAGATAATACATCTAGATCTTCTTAAGAAGAAAAAGAGTAAGAGCAGAAGTGCCGATGCCAACGGAGTAACGATCACTTGACCTTCTGCTCGACTCAGTCCCAGAACCTCTTTTCAATTTCTCTTCATAAACTAGTTGTTTAGAGTCTTACTCTTAGCCACTATTATGGCATGGAGGTAATCCTAAAGGATGTTGAAGAATGGTGTAAAATTCAAATGCTCTAACCAATCAAGTAAAGGCATGGGTCTAGCATTGGGATGTATGTGTAATTGTCTTCTAAGGACAGTGAAAAAGTGCATCATCATTTTGCTGGCCACTACATGTTGAATTTTTCAGCCAGAACCATTAATGAAACATGGCTGGAGTTTTGATCGGTGCTGGTGATCATTTACAAGAAGAAATCGTAGCTTCTATAAAAGTACAAAAGGATGCTTACCTTTTATTTCTTGCAGTATTATCTACTAAATCCCCCATACCCAAGATAACTCTTGACCCAAAGCTGATTCTGTTAAGAATCATAAACTCTAAAAGTACTATGTGATCACAGAATGAGTTAAGACCTTTGATTTCATCAGCATGGAAACTCCCTGTACCAATAGTGATGGGCAACTTTTTTGCGATATGTGACCTTAAAAGGTTGTCCAGGGTAGTGAGAAGTTAAATAACTTAACCAAGAAGTCATGCATGCAATATGTATCAGAGGATGGATGTGTTTATGAGTCCAGTTTTCTTAACTCCAAGCTTAGCCTTCTATTCATTACATCGCACAGTCTGTCTGCTAGGAGATCATAACAGTAGTGAAAACTAGTTTTTGTAGCAGAGGAAAGTAGGTCATGTTTTCTTCCTGAAATGGAGAGAAGGAAAAGCAGGGCCAATAGTCTCTTTAAATTTTACTTTTTTAAAAAAGTACTTCTAAGGATCCAGACAGGTAAGATTTTATGGATTTTCATACTTGTTTTGCTTAGGAGAAGCCAGCACTACGGACTTCCACTATTTATCAATTAATCTGGCATCCAGCCTCAAAGGAAGAAGGTCGACCTGTATTAAAAATGCAGCCATCAAAAATTCATCAAAGCCTTCAGCATTTTAACTCATGAACCTTTGAACACCTGCATACTTGTCAGATCTCTGGTTATAGTTAACAGTAAGATCTATAGTTACTACAGTACCTACATTTGCCCTGCCATGAGCTGCATGAGGAGCCATCCAGGGAGAGTACAGTAAAGATTCCACAAGCAACACTTACCCTTCCCTCATTACCTTCAACACAATAGACCACCACATACTGACACCACCCCAAGTTCAAAGTCAACCAAAACAGCTCTTCTGCAGTGGGGGAAAATACATTGAAGAGCCTTTATTTGTCCAATTATAAACATCACAAAGTTAGCAAGAAATGCATGTAAAACTATCTCTTCAAGGATCAGACACAGTACAGCCTACAAACTGAAGCTCTCCATGAAAGAAAATAAAAGTAATGATTTCAGAACCTTTTCTATAATGTGTGAGAAAAGCTGCACCGTTGATGCTAGAAGTTAAAACGAGAACAAACCTTCAAGTTCAAGGTAAGAACTCTCCTGCTTAACTAATGCACTGCTCATAGCTGTCATCATTAATTTATGTTAGCCTCTGTAAACATCAAGAGTATAATAGGCCAATTTCACAACTAAATATAGATGCACATTTTGCCCTTATATAAATGGCAGATTGCTGCTGTAGATCATCACTGCGGCAAGACGTCAGTAAAGATGCACTGTTTGATGGTCCGATGCTCACACAATATATAAAACCAGTTGTAATGGTTGTTTGGAAGCAAAGTGTAACATAGCAGCAAAATTTCATTTGTTCCACAAACTCAGGATATATTAAGCTTGGCTGACAAAGACTATTGGATGTGCTAAATCAGTTTGACCTTCATTCTTGCTTTATTTTTCTCATTTAACATGTGAAATGACCATTATTTTTCCCCATGTAAGAAAATATCATGAAATTTGTTGCCACGCCTCCAAAAAAATCCTAACATGGAGCAAAACTGATCTTTGCAGTGGTGAATGATTTAGTCATTACCATAATCGCGGGGTATCCTTGCTAATTTAAAGTAATGTACACACTAACGTAGGGATTCTAATAGGATGATCATGCCTCACATTTGACTTTTTGTAGAACAGATCAGAAAGTAATTAAAACCATTCAACTAAGTGCTTTGTCTCCTTGTCAGAAAATGCTTTGTGTACGTTTGAACTCCATCATTAAATTAATTGTCTTTTAACCAATGAATATTTTTATTTGAACACCTTAAGTAACAGGATTTACTTCTGGAATGAGTCATTAGAATAGTAATAATAGGAAGCTGCCACATTTTTTTCAGTATGACTAATTTCACTGCTTCACAATCCTTTTCAACTAATGTTCACCTTGATTCAAATAACGATTACCTGGTCCTTTGTAAGACCCAAACTATTAATCGTCCCTTTTGCCTTCTGCCAGAATTCTCACCCTGAATCGGAGTGTTTTGTTCTTATTTTTTCCTGCACAACTTTAAAGTATGCAACTGGCAAATTCATGATAATGGAGAAACTGTAGCTTTATCAAGCAATTTTGCTGTACCCAATAAACGGCACTTTACCTTGGAGCAACTTGTATATTTCACACCTTAAATTTCTATTTACCAAATCAGCTAATCACTTCACAATTGAACTTCTCAGAACAAAAAATTATCAATTAAAGTGGTTGAAACTCCTGCAAATTATCATTTAGGAACGAAGTAATTGCTTTCATCAGGGTAGAAAAGCCCGCCAGAACAGAAATGTCACTTTAGATTAGTGTTCTCACTCCTGAAGCTATGGATGACACAGCTGATATAAGACTAAATGCCAAGACCAATCAATTGCTTTTGTGGCTCGGCTCGGAGCTGCTGTAAAAGGGGCCATTTTCTAGGATCTACTCTTCATTATAGTAAATGCTATCTCCTTGGTAACATAATTCCATTTCTCATAAATTCTGTCTGAGAGCATTGTCCTAACAATGGATGTTTGTGGAAAAGAGTGCTGTTGGTTTAATGCACAGAATTTAGTGTGAACGGCTGTCAAACTGCTATACTTTACTTGTTCTTAAACATAAATTGAAGTCTTATACATTAAAAAAAAAAAAAAAAGAAAAAGAAATCTTGGTTAGCCATAAATGTTCTGAACAAATGTGAGATATTATACTTAAAGGTTTTTGTGCCACTGACTTAGAATTCAGAAGCTTTGGAAACGTGGATGTCGTGTCTCTAAGAGACTTCTTGGGCTTTGAACCTATCAGTTCAAACCCAAGGCTGAATAAACACTTCTCTTACCCTCTCAGTAACAGAGTTTGCAAATGCAAAACTGCAGAGCCAAATGCAGACTCATTAGGACACAGCATGCTATTTGTGAGTAGCCACAACTGTGTGAGTTAGGGAAAAATTGTTCTTTGAGCCCAGCCCTTCCTGGAAAGCATCCAGATCTTAATTTGCATTGTTCATATTCCAGAAGTTTCGAGAAGCTGGGTTATGGGCTCCAATTAAAAGGAAATTGGAGGAGCTAATCTAGTAAATGAGCGGCAATTCTCTGCACTGCTCTCTTCAGGGCTGAGGTTTATAAAGAAATTCAGGATCACCAATTTTTGCCCAACATGGGGCAGTTTCCCACTCTGGTAAGCATACGGTTGTGACTGTCATTGACAATCACATATGTCAGAAGTACACACTAAGAGGAAAATCTATTGCTAGATACTTGAGAGTCATAACATCTCTACTTGAAATGGAAAACTAAGGTGAAGACTAAATGACTTAGTTATTTAGAACTTTAGTTCTTTAGAAGGACTTTCTATCCATTACCTAAAAGTTTGTCTAGCAAATTTTTCCCCATTTCAAAAAAATTTAATGGGGCCCCTTCCTTCCTTCTTGGGGTGTGTTGTCTCCAAGCAAATTGAGTTTTCTCCATGTGGGTCAGGAGAAAGTGCCCCATTAGAACTGTTCGTTGTCATCTTTAGTTTTAGGAACTTAAAGAAATACACACACACACACACACACACACACACACACACACACTTTCACCCCCCCACCCCCACCTTGGCCCTCTTTCAGCCCATAGTTTTGCCTCTTACTACACTAAGATCAGGGCCATAAGAGCTAAGCTTCCTCAACTCCCTTTTTACACATCTCAAAAATTCTCTATGTCTTCACCTTCATTCCTTGCCTCCACTCTTCCCCTTATTTTGACTGAGTCCATTATCTGTGTCTACCTTGGTTTCCATTCTGTCCTATTCTCTCTAAGACCCTGTTCTATTAATAATGTTTATTTCTATGTGCAATTTCTACCTTTTCCTTCCCTACCCAGGACTATAATATTCTATTTTTTAAAGTCCTTCCTTTATTTAGCCTTGTTATAATCTCAAATTGTTTTCTTATCTCTTTTTTGCCCTTAACCAGCCCAACTTCTTGAAAGGACTGTCTGTTCATTGTTCCAACTTCCTAACCATTCAGTTGCTTCTAAGGCTATCTCATAGAACTTCTACCTGTACCACTTTTCTAAGGTCATCAACATCTCATTTCAACAACCTTTTCTCTGTCATTCTTCTTGACCTCTCTGTAGCATGTGACGTTGTTGTCCACCACCTTCTTCTGAATATAGCCTCCAAATCTGGCTTCCTCCTGTCTCAATTACTTATCACTGGTTTCTCTTCTTACTTTTGCTATACATTCTCCAAGGCTATCTCCTATCATCTTTGCTTTTTATGCTCACTTAGCAACCTCACCCACACTATGGTCAACATTTTTTTCTGGATGACTTCTATCTAATTTATAATGATGACTACAGTCCTAATTTATTTTCTGAGATCCAGACCCACATTTTCAACTTCCCACCTTGCCCCACATATTCTCCAATGCAACAAGTCCAAAATAAAACCACTAAGAAACAAACTATGGATCACGTGAGAGTATCACAGGAGCATAGACAGAGAGCTTCAAGTGAAATCAGAGGTTGCCTGGTCTATCTATTCACTTCAAAAATGATGAAACTGAGGCTCAGAGATGTTAAATAATTTGCCCAAGGTCACATAGCTCATAAGTGACAGATCTCAGATCCTGTGACTCCAAGGTTAAATTTTGTTCTACTAAATCATTCTGCCTCCACTACATTTAAAAACAACAACAACAACAAGAAGAACAATCCTATTCCTTGTAAGATGCTACATGGAACACTGGGAAAAGATTTGGAATCAGAAGGTATAACCAGGAATAGGGCTGTGCCATTTGTCTTCTCATTGACCTTGAGCAAGTCTCTTGATCACCTAGACCTCAACTTTCAATCTGTAAAATGAAAGAGTTGGTCTAGGAGATAAATATAAGATCCTCATTCCAAGCTCAGAAACTATGGTTCAATGGTCTTCCCGAATTGTTTGGGGGGATTTTTGAGGGAGTGGGGGAGAGACTGGTTTTTATTTGTTTAAGTTTTATTGATATTTGTCTTTATATTACATTTATAGATCACTCCCATTGCATGAGCGATCTCTCGTAATAAAGAAAAACAATTAAGTAAATCCATAATAGGATGACCTCATTTGAAAATGCACATAGCAATACGAAATACTCTGCCTATTTGTGTATATAAAAAAATTAAAAAAAGAAAACAGTAGAAATCTTCTCTCTGGGTAGCTAGGTGGTGCAGCGGATAGAATGTTGAGCCTGGAGTCAGGAAAACCAGAATTCAGATCCAGCCTCAGACATGTACTAGCTTTGTGACTTTGAGTAAGTCACTTAACCCTATTTGCCTCAGTTTCCTCATCTGTAAAGTGAGCTGGAGAAGGAAATGGTAGAAGACTACAATATCTTTGCTAAGAAAATCCCAAATGGGGTCACAAAGAGTAAGACATAACCGTAAATGACTGAATGACAAAAAAATTATCTCTCTTTTCATCCCACTGGAAAAAATAACAAATATGAATATTCAAGCAAAACATTTCTTTGGTGGCTGTATATAATATACATACATACATATATGCATGGGAGAGGGGCACTTGTAGCTGGGTAAACCAGTGGAGAAAACCAATTTTATCTGTAATTTAAATAAGACTTAAATAAAGAGCAGAATAGCTAAGTTATCTGAAACATCTTAATAACTGACATTTTTTCATAAAGTCCCCATGCTCTGTTTCATCATCTCTTTCCTCTTCTCTCTGCTTATTCATCCCACCTTTCAGTTTACTTTCATTTGCTATGCTCCAAAATTAAAGTATAAGCTCCTGGGGAGGAAGGTGAGGTATAGCTTAATAAAAGTTTGCGAACTTGTTAGGATATCGACACAGAAAATAACATGACAAAAGACAAAGAAGAGTGGGGTGATTTTTGTGTGATAAGTAGCCCAGGTTTCCTAGAGCATTGTGCATATGAAAGTGGTAGTATAAGATAAAGATAGGCTGATGACAAATTGCAGGAACCTTGAATGTGAAGGAGATGGAGAAACCTAAGGATAATCACTGATTCTGAACATGAGTGAGAGGGAGACCAACTCATAGTAATAGAAAGAGGATGCAAAGGAGTTCAAAAAGACCTGGAAAGATTTATATGAACTGTGTTCAGAGTGAATCAAACAGAACCGAAGAACGATTTACACTGTAACATCAATATTATTAAAATGGATAATTTTGATAACCTTTGAAGAGCAAAATGAATGAAAACGAGAAAAGCAGCACTTAAAAACAACTTTGAAAGATGTAGGAACTGTCATCCATACAACGAGCATTCATCATTTTAGAAGACCAATGATACAACCTATTACCTATTACTGGTGAAGAGATAGATAGACAGACAGACAGACAGACAGACAGACAGACAGATAGATAGATAGAAAGCTAGACAGATAGACAGATAGATAGGTCTATAGATACATAAACACATATTTGTGTATATCACTCTACCATTTTCCCATGCCTTTGTTCATATTATTCTCTACATTGACAAACCAAAAATTAAAAAATAATTTCTCAAACACTTACTACGTGTCAGGTCTATGCTGAGTTGGAAATACAAATGGAAGCAGAAAAAAAGACATTATCTGCCTTCATGGAGCATATATTCTAACGTTGGAAGGAACCTGAAAAGGCAGGGGTTGAGAGAAAGGGAAAGAGATGAAGATACCTAAAGTGGAGGCTTTGTAGAGAAAGTTGTTTATTTTTTCAGATGTCTCAAATACTTTTCCCCTCTTGCAGTTCATATCTTAATTACTGAAATCTTAGTCATCCTTTAAATTTCAGATTTAATGTATTTTCTCCACTAAAATGTCATTGTTCTACCAGGCTATGAGTGTTCTTCCCATTCAAATCTCTTAGAACATTTTTTGTACCTCTCCTGTGTTTATCTTAATTTATTGTGCATTGTTTTCTTTCAGTCTTGTCCAACTTTTGGGGTTTTATTGGTGAAAATACTAGAGTAGCTTGAAATTTCCTTAGCTCATTCATTTTATAGATAAAGAAATGGAGGCAAACAGCATTAAAAGTCTTGTCAAGTATCTGAAGCTTTATTCGCCTAGAGCTGACTCTAGGCCTAGAGCTCTATCCATTACACCACCTAGCTGCCCTTTTATTGTGTAGAAGAACGATATATATGTTTTTATCCTCCTTGCTAGAATTTAAGATCCAATTTGAGAGTCCTATACTACTCACGCTCATATTTCTCTTAGTGACTAGCACAGTAACTTTTCCTATTTTGGAGGTCTGGAGGGAGCCAATATTTAGAATGTCATTTCCTATGTGGAAATTCCCTCCAAAGAGTCAGATCCACAACTCAATTGATTAGTTGTTGTTGTTGTGCATGCCCTTTCATTTTCTAAGAGATCATGACATCAGGATGGTGACATGACTTGCAGGTGACTTTGATTTGAATGAGAGCAGGCTGGGCAAGGTCACCAACCTTACTTTCTTCTCCTGAGCCATCTGTACTTTCAGACGTAGGACCTGAACTCATCTCTTTTTGATACCAAGACTATAACCCTTTATCCACTATGGCATCCTGACTTTCACTCAGATCATAGTAGGAAGTTAATGCATGTTTCTTGATATTAAATATGAAATCAAGTGTCATTTATTCATGTTTCATCATTCAACCAAATCAAGGTGCAAATATACACAAAAGGTTATAAATAAACCCTTTGTTTACTTTAAAATTACTTGTTATTTTAAAATTAGTGAGCACAGAACTCAAAATGATGGAGTATATTGACACTCCCCTCCACATTTCAAAGATAATTTGTTAAAGAGTTTTACTCAATTTGTAATCATGCACATTTTATGTGCACATACATCCCGCAATATAATGCATTGCAATATGGGCATTATCAATTCCCAGGTGACATTTCCTATAAAAATCCCTATTTTCTGACTCATAATCATCTTCCAAATTTTCCTTTGGGTTGTAATTGTTCTATGTCTAAATGCAAACTGCTTTCTGCTACAAGTTCATTAGGCCACCTTGAATTTTTCTAGGAGAAATGTTATCTTTATTTTCCTTTCAGTGTGATTTTTGAGCACCTACTAAAAAGCACAACTAAGTTTAAAAAAAAGCTTTTGAAAGCTGTCAAGCTTGACATGATGCACTTGGAAAGTGGAAAGCATGCTTTGACAAGTTTGGAGAGCTTTAAGTATGAAAAATGAAAGTTACAGGCATGTGAAAATAGTGGTTTGAGAATGCAGCATTCACCATTTTTCTTAAAATCAAGTGGACAATTCAGGGACATCACAAGTGTTTACATACATTTTGGGGTTTTTTCATAATTAAGAAAAATGCATCCTTCTAGTGTTATCACTAAAGTAAAAAACTGTTAGGTCTTAGTTGATTGGAGCAGAGTATTTATCTCACGTCATGGCATAGTACAAGGAGTAGAGCTTTGAACCTAAACCTCTCTCTTCAAATCCCAGTTCTGCTAGTGACTAGATGACCTCTTGTAGGTCATTTCTTCTTTACCACCTTCAGTTTCTTCATCTATAGAATATGGTATAAGGAAAGGGGAATGATCTTGCTGACTTCTTCCAATTATAAGAATCTATTGCTTCTATCCATGTTCTCCCTTCCCCACCAATTGGGCGACTGCTAAAACTATGCCATCCTACCCATTTTCATTTTATTATCTACACATGTTCAAAAAAGACAGTTTTGAGGAATAATGGTCATAAGATTGCAAATAAAGTGCCTTACTAATTTAAAGTTAGTGAGTCCATCAAAGGGTACCATCTAATGATGTGATGTCATCAAGTGACAAAGTATTACAGGTTCCAAAAATTGTTTGTGAAACATATTTGACTACCACAATGAGTATTGAGACCACTCATATGTTGCAGTCGCATCTAAATGTACCTTTCCTCCAACTAGACTGTGAGTCCCAGAAGGCCAAAGGAACATGCCTTCACTTCCTTTTTATTCCTTTATATATCAAGCAAGGTGCTTTGTAACTCCATAAATGCTTGTTGGGGAAGTAGGAGGATATGCTAGCTGATTTCTTCATACATTTTCCAGGCCTTCCAATTCTCTGACCTTTTATGGTCAAGATAACCTTGCTCTTGTGAAATTTTAAGCTGACTCCAACACTTTCCACTTCCAACAATTTGGGCTTGAATGGCTAACAATGTGAAATTGAGGGGAGGAGAATGGGTGTCCTGTTTTTTCTGTTTTAGTAATTATTATTGCAATGGATTCTAAAAAGATTTCATTTGAGAAGACTTATAACCTTGCTAATATGCCAGTATCATGCAGGAGGTACTGGGCTGCTTATGTTACTTTGTCTTGAACATATCCACCAGGTAATAAACCAATGGAGTCATTTGCTCATGGCCTTGCCACTATAACCTGAGAACCACAGTAAAATTATAGAAATTAAGCACAACTCACCAGAAAAAAGTATGAATATAAAGTAAGGAAACTTTTAAATAAGACACAAATATCCCAGAACTTACAAAGTCAAATAGGTTGTTTTCATCCTCAAAATAGTTACCCTGAGAATCTATGTAGTTATTCCAAATTTGTTGCCATTGGTCAAAACATTTCAGAATTCTAGAAATTGTCTTCAGAGAAAAAAACAAAAAAAAAAATACCCTACATTTTAAGAAATGACAAAGCATTATTCTCTCAAGGTGAATTTTCCGTTTGGTTTGGATTTTAGTAGCATAGAAGATGGAGAAATGGTAGTGGGGTCATAGAGACCCAGGACTGATTCTGCCTCTGCCTCATACTGGATGTTTGACTCTGGGCAAGTAAATTAATGTTTCTGTGACATAGGTAACTCTCTAGATTATAGATTGCAGAGAAATGACTGATTTGTATTGGCACTGGAAACTCACTAATCTGGAAGTTCTCTCTTCTAATAAAATCACATCTAGTTCCTAGTTTTGTTTTCTGTGTGTGTGTGTGTGTGTGTGTGTGTGTGCGCGTGTGTCTGTGCTTTGTTATGTTTTTGTTTTTGACGTCCACAATTCATTCAGACTAAATCCTGTTGAATGAGAAAGATAATCAAATTACATAATACACTTTTGGTCAAAAGGAAGGTGTGATGAAAATTAATAAGGCAATTTCCTGAGTGGCTCATTCACTAGCCCTGAAAGCGGTTCCAAAAACAAAATTCTGAAGTTCCTCCTTTGATGAATGGCAGTAGTATTGAAAGAAATGGATACATAGCCTTCCAATGCACATACTTATTCTGAAAAACCATTTTTTAAAAAATGTTTAAGTCTGGTGTGTTTATTTTTTTACAGCCTCATTGCTTTATAATAACACTGGTTAGTACATACGCAGAGACCACCATGGAAAATGGACAGACCATATCTTGTAATAATAAACATATGCCAAAGGGCAAAAATAAGTTGCTGTGGTAACTGAATTTCCTGAATTCGAGAAAATTAATATCTTAAATGAAACGTTAACATGAGCCTAAACTGTGGCTGATAATGGATCACTAATATGACAGATTAGAGTGAGATCCACAAGTGCAGAAGAAAACATACCTGCAACCTGATAATTGGCTAATAAAGTGAAAGATAGCAATAGAAGCTGGAGATCCTAATGACGTATTGGCTCCTTATCACCACCACTACCACCACCACCCCAAAAAAACAATAAAAAATTAATAACATGATCACATCTACAAAATGCAAGAAATATCTAGTTGGAAAATGAAAAAAAAAAAAGGTTATCTGATGAACATCTTAGCTACCACCTGAATTAGAAGTTCGGTTTGAATTTTGACCACAGAGTGTTTTTTTTTTTTCATGTAATTATGCTCAATTGAATTTATTTCAATTTATTTCAAGTGTTATTAAGCACCTACTATGTGTGAAGCTATATATTTGGTGGTAGAGATAAAGAAGAAATTTTTAAAAAGCTCTTATCCCTAAAGGGCTAACTTTCTAATGGGGGAACAACATATACAAAGATATATTTTAAAACTTTTTAAAAATCATAATATTAAGAAAGAATTTATGAAGTGTTTTTTACTGTGTTAGGTTCCTGAGATACAAAGAAGCAGTATAGTTTTTACCTTAAGTTTTATACATTTTTCAAAGAGAAAAAAGTGTATGCATGTTATGTGCATATTTATATGCACATATCCATACCATATATATATATATGGAATAGATACGAAGTGTTAGTTTTGAGGGGAAGCAAGATTCCCAAGCTGGTAGGATTGGGAAAGATCTCATCTAGAAAGTGAACATAAAGAAATGGGGTCAGGAGACAGCACTAACAAATGAAGGGATGAGAAAAGCCTTGTGATCCAAGTCTCAAAGGAAATACAGAGATTACAAGAGGAAGAGGATAATTTCTGGCACATGTATAGCATGGAGGCAGGAGATTGAATACTGTGTATGGGAAAGCCAAATAGGTCACTTTTTCTGCAAAGCAGAATGCATAAAGAACAGTAACAATGAAATGAGTCCATAGATAAAGGTTAGAGCAACATTGGGAAGGGCTTTAAATGCCAGAGAAGTTTGCTTTTAATTTCAGAGGTGATAGGGAGCCACTGAGTACTCCCTACAGGATGTCGTTATAAAAATTCATTACCCATGTTTCCAAGCATGCAGACTGATTTGCTATAGCTAAATAAATACAGCTTGTCTTACATTAATCTCTCTACAGACTTCTTTACTTCTCTCTCTCTCTCTCTCTCTCTCTCTCTCTCTCTCTCTCTCTCTCTCTCTCTCTCTCTCTCTCCTCTCTCTCTCTCTCCCTCCCTCCCTCTCTTTCTTCCTTCTCCTCCTCCTCCTCCTGCTCCTCTCCTGTATAGACTTAAAGACTTGCATGGGTTTTCCGCTCCATGGATTGCCCCTTAAGATCTCCCATGCTGGCTCCTTATGATACTGAGACACATCAGCACCTCATTCGTCTCACCTCTTGTGAAAATGGTACAGTTGCCCCAATACCCTTTTGGTAAGGGCAGAGTTTAGAATGAGCAACAGAAAAATTTTATCTTCATCTTAAATGTAAAATGATTCCTGGGTGGTTTACAGCTACCTTGTCTCCAAGACCACTTTTAAAGACATACACAAACAGAAAAATACTGGAGGTGGGCGAGATGAGCACCTTCAGACTTCAGCTGTATATTTCTTTTCAGTCTGTAACAACCTTTCCACAACTACTCTTCGAATTACTATTTCTCTTTAAAAAGGCTCATGCATATTACATGTTGGACTAAACAAGAGGGGATGAACATGAGGGGAAAGGGCTACGTCCAACAAGATGATGGTTTTAAACCAAATAATTTCCAGGGTCCCCTCAAGTTCCAATATCCTATCCATGAGCTTCGATTCTCTTTGGCAGGGATTAGGATTTAGAAGAAATATGTGGAATGCTATCAATAAAGGCAACATTATGGCACTTTGTCCCTTAGTTGGTATGATTTCAAAGCCCTCCAACCCTCCTGAAACACATCCTCCAACCCCAGAAAAACACCTCTCCTAGGGTCTTACTAATGCCTAGATTATCAAATTAAAGGTGTATTGCTTTAGAGCTTTTTTTTCTTTTAGAATACCCTCAAAGAGTCATATATTGTGTTATCAACCATTTGCACCCTATAAAATAAATTTATTACTTCCTTTCCTGTGAGCAGGTTCAGATTGGTGGCAGGGTTAGACATGAGGGCAGTAGATGTCTTGGGGGGAGGGAAAGGTGAGGCACTCTGAGATGGTAGGAAAAGCAAGAGCAACAGGAAATTGAGAACAGGAAATGCATTTTCTTCCATTAAAATATTGCCTGGCATCAGATCTGCCATCAGAGGAGAAATTCCAATGAAACCAATATGTTAATTCCATAGCCCACAGAGGACATTGTGGGAAGCATCCATCTAACTGTTTTTCCAGCAGTCACAACTATATCTTATCACAGAGCTGCAAACATCCAACCACAAATGAAATCACAATCAGTTCATCTTAGTAGCACCCTATTTACGAAAATTACAAATAAAAATGTGTTTTCTAATACAGTGAAAGAAAAGTATCACTGAAGGAATTAATTATTTAAAATCTTCTGAAAACTTAAAATAAATCCAAGAATTCACTGTCATTACAGCAACCATGATGATTAATAACTACTATTAGTATCACTATTTATTGAATTTCTTCAATATATCAGGTGCCTCACCAAATAGACTAAAACATCAAACTTAGCCATGCTTAAAAGCATTAAGCAACTCAGCAACAATATTAAAAATATATTTAATTAAATTGCCCTTTAAAAAGGAATAATGGAAAAATTTTAAAACACCATTTAAATGCTCAAATAATCTCAATACACTGATTTAGTTGAATGAACACAAGCTCTTCCTAAATAAACTTTCTACCCATGCTGCTAGCTTGCTTTGAACTTTGACTTTTTTTCTCTTCTTCTTTCCTATTCTCTGGTGGACCCAGCCAATGATGAGGCAATGAGGAAGAGGGAGTGATAAAGGAAGACCGAGAAAAGCTAAAAGTAAGGATAATTTACAGAAAATCAGTCTCTGATTAATTACAAGTCTACAGGTTGTCTTTAAGAAAGGATATAAGAAATTCATTCAGATTTGTCAGTAAGTCTGTCAATCAATCAGCAAAATAAACATGCACTAGGTTCAGAAACCTTTATCAGACTGTGTGTATATTAACAGATTTTTATATGTAACCAGAAAATTGTGGGGTTTTTTTAAAACATGAACTGAGGAACCTCTGCAAAGAGACCAAATTAGATACCACAGAGACCCAAGTCTGATTTCCTACAAATCACCCACAGTGGGATGTGCCATCTCTGGAAGGTTCAGGATGTTGGAATATATATAGCTACCTAAATAGGACTTACGGGGTTCAACAAAAAAGTTTTGAAATAGTTTTCATACTTTTCTACAAAACTGTCTCATCTTCTGGTCATTAGTAGGGTAATCTCCCTCTCATCTCCCTTTTGGTTTATTTCTATGCATCTGTCACAATTGTACTCCCAGACTGGTGCCTTCTCATTTCTTTTCAGCTGTACCTTCCTCTTCTCCTTTGGCAAAATTCATTTCCTCTGGGATGCAGGGTGACAGGTGAGGTTGAAGGAACAGCCATGATGCCTATGCCCAGCTTCTGCTGCTTTATGAAATTGATCAGAACGGCACAATTCTAGTCAATTTCACTCACAGCAGGGGCCGCAAGAGAAGCATTCCCATGTAAGAATCAGGCAGGGCTCTTCATCTGCAGCTTTCAGGATTGATTCTACACTAGCTATCAATTGAAAAAGAGGGGAAAAAACACAGACCTAGCGCCTTTGAAAGTGCATCCCAGGGCAGACACACTACCAATTTGTTCACCTCTACATGTGAAATGCATGGAAGGAATGTATATGCCTGACTCTAAAGCTACAATTCTATTGACAGGCTCTGATGACATCATAAAATCCATAGGGGCAAAGAGCAAGTGATTTGCTCCTGTCACTAGAAATCCAATACAAAATTACAGCTTTCATTTAGAAGTCTTTTTGGTATATTTTTCCCCTCTGTAATGACTCATGGTTACCGAGTTACCAATATTTGGTTGGTTGAGGGAGAAGGAGGTGGGAAGGATTCAGCAAGAAGGAAAAGCAAACTAATTCTTTATAGTTCAGATAAACCCAAATTCCTCAAATGTCAATTAATGGTAGAACCATCATTTGGAATTCTTGAGAATGTATTCTGGGAGATATGGTGATAAAGAAAGAAGTTCTATTTGACTTTAATAGTGTAATGCTTTCTATAAACCAATTTATGTGTTATTTGGGTACATGATTGATATGGCATTTTGGATCTCAAAGTGCCTTAGTAATATTGATTTTTATAAATAGACTCATAAATCCTTGTAGAGTTTGTATAGAGGAGCAGGAAGGAACTTATAGTCAATGCAAAGTTTCGTTTAGAGGCATGGCAATGGGTGTATTGAAGTTAGCAACGAACAATTCTCCATTAAAACTTGCATGAAATGATTCAGAGGAATGTAAGCCAGAGAAAAATGTACACAAATGACCGGAAAAATAAAAAAGGAAAACAAGTGCTAGAGCCTTCTCCACTAAGTTTATTTTCCATTTGTTAGTCATGTTCCCTAATAATGGTAATATATCATTTAAAAAGCTTTAAATGTTTAACTCATATCCAACTTGGAAATAAATGTGATACTCCATGGAACATAAATACATTGATGGTATCTTAAAATAGAAATGCATTACAGAAAACTATGTTAATTAGATGACTAAATGTTTTTTTTCTCAACTTAGTCAACTCTAATAATATTCCTCATCAAAGGCTGACAATCAGGGAGAAAAATATTAGTATAAAATAAAAATATCAATATATCACATGGTATATATCTTACGTACAACTAATTATTTACGAGCTTTCTGCTCCTCTAAAATGTGAAATCCTTAAGGCCCCTGTTTTGAGATTTTCTTTATATGCCCACTGCTTAATACAGTGTTTGGTATACTGTAAGCACTTAATAATTGCTTGTTGATTACCTGTGATTAAAGGTTTTATAATTTTATCAATGAAGTGAACAATGATGACTTGAATGAACTGAATTGCTCTCAGTTTTTTGTAGAGAAGCAGTGGACTATAGGTGAAGACATATGTTTTAAGATACAGCCAATGTATTATTTGTCCATGGGTCAGTCTTGAAATCCATTTCTGTCTTCTATTTAATAATAATATTAAGAAATTTGGTTAAATTTTACATGGAAACTTTATTTATGTAATGGGAATGGCTCCTAACATTTAATGCTAAAATTTGCATTTTCAAATAATTTCGGAATACTTATGTAAGCATCCTTGGTTGAGCCTATCATATATAAAACATCTAGATAATTCAATCAACAAATTATGACACAATTTTAAAACCTTATCATTCAGACATTTTCAAGATGTGTATGGTTAGTAATGAAAAGATACAACCATCACCTATCTTCACAATTCTGAGTAAAGTCACAAAGTCACAAAAGCCCAAAATACTGTGTTTCAATAGCAGGATTATGGTGGAGTTGTTCTTTACAACAGGCTCAGAGTCTAAGAGACGACCTAACAATAACTGCTTAAGAAAAGGACATTGATGTTATGCTCACCACATGGTATGTTTCCTTACAGCATTACTGGATATACAAGTGATATTTACAGATTCACAGAATTTCAGAATTAGAAGGAAGTTCAAAGGGTCCAGCAAACAAACCTGCAAAGCAAGGATCTCCACTACAACTTCCAACCAGCCTTTGCTCAAGGAACATCACTGATTCCCTCCTTCCCTCCAAGGGCAACTAATTCCCCTTTTTTTTGGACAGTTCTATTTGTTAGGAAATTTTCTCCTTACATCAGAAAATCTACCTCTTTTCAATTTCCACATTTTACCCCTCTATTTCTTCCCCCTAGAGGCAAACAAAACAAGCCTACATTCTAACAAATAAGTCCTGCCTTTGGGGCATTCATGCAATGTGTGCACTATTTATATGTCATGTCAGTCTTTGGGGATATCAGATTACATTGATCTTTTCATTGAGACACAAATCTGATTTTCCATTAATAACTATGGCTATGAAGAGTAGGAGCAAAGGGCCCTCTATATCACAGTACATAATTTCTTAAATTACTTTATAATTTTAATAAAGATAAGCCCTGTGAACCAGATTTTAAATTGAAAACACATAGAAACAGAAATCCCACTGCAAAAAAAATATAGGTTGATTTTTTATAAAAATAGACTATACATTTATGTTTACTTATCTTGAATTTTTCCAGGTATATATTTAAATAGCCAATTTTGAGATTCCTTATGGTCTTGATTTGTCAGCAACAACAAATAACGAAAACATTTTTTAAAAGGCCCAAACCCAAAACCATACAGAGGTTGGTTTATCTAGGATTGACGCTTAGATGGGGGAGACACAAAGAAAAAAGAAGGTACCCTCACAAAGGGCTATTATACCTGATAGGCTCCATGCAAGACAGTTGAAATGTGAACTTCAGTATTCAAAATAGAAAGGATACAATCATATGTCTGGTTAACTTACAGGAAATAGTTCCCGAGACAATTTTACACTAACTACAGTGATTTGGGCAATTTTTTAAAATAATACCAGCCAATTTCTCTCCATTATACTCTGCTGGCAGAAAATAAAACATTTTTCTTTGAAATGATTGCCTTTGGTTTTGTTAAATCATGCATTCTGTCAACATGTGGTCACCATTTTTACATGATCTTTCTGCTTCCCTGGAAAAGAATGAATTCACAGTCTGAACTCTGATATAAATATGCAATCTTGCAACTGTTAAAGCTGCTTCTATTACTGCAAAATGAATAGATAAGAAATGGCTGTAGTACACAGAGATGTGAAACAAAAAGGGATGACAGACTCATAAGAATAAACCTCAAATTCCAATGTCTACCCTATGGAGAGCTGCAGAAAATAACAGGGCGAGTAACTCTCTGGTTCTTTGGCACACAGAGATTTGGGGGAATGTGAGCTTTAAAAAGTTTAATATTTAAAAACAAAATTTGAAACCCTCCATTTATGTCACAAGGCATGTTTTAGCAAGCTTGTTGCAGCTGAACAAATTCAACAGTCTCCAACCTTGAGCTGTCAAGTGGGAGTCATGTACTAATAATACTATATCTTAGTGATCAGGAGACACAATCATCCTAATAATATGACTGGAACAAAAAAAAAAAAAAGATTTAGATGATGTAAAGGGAGTAGCAAAGCCTAAAAATACCGAAAAGGAAAAAAAGTCCTAAATTCATCTTTTATTAAAGACTTAGAAAATTTAACTCCTATATTACTGGACTATTCTGTCCACGGCAAGAACATTTATTTAGCTATTTTTTGCTGTTTCTAATGTCTTCCCTTCTGAAGTCAAATTCTGTGACAAATTAGAATTTGTTTGTTTCTCCTCTAGGTCCTTAGTTTTGAAAAAATGGAGTCAATCTTTCTAATAGAATCACTGCCCTATGGATAGCATTAATCACTATGATTCCCACTGCGTTGCCATTAAGCTCATCTTTAGATATACCTATTTTACTTGCTCCTGGCATAAACATTTCATCCCCAAACACTTCAGAAAGTCACAGAATTCAAAATTATGTCCAAAAGTAATAAAAAATATTGATATCTATGATAAGCAAGGTTGAAAGCAGGGTTTTTTTTTGTTGTTTGTTTGGTTTTTTTTTTTTTGATATAATAAATCTTAAAGTCAATCATAGGCAGCAAAGGATTCAGAAATCATACATCTATGTGTTCTTAAACTTTTGAATGTCATGGACTGCTTTGGCAGTCTGGTGAAACCTACGTACCATTTCTCAGAACAACATTTTAAAATGGATTAAATAAAATGCAAAAGACTACCAAGAAAGCCCATGTACTGAAAAGCAATTATCAAAATACTTTTAAACTAGTTCATGAACTCCCAGTTAAGAGCCCTTCATCCCCTCCAAGTCTTTCGACTGACAGATGCAGAACCCGAAACACAGAAAGGTGATGTGATTTGCCTAAGGTCATACAGCTAACTAAGTGTTGGCAGCAGAATCTGAAACCAAACTTTGATTTCAAATCCAGTGCTTCCCCATCAATACATAACACCCAACTTACCCATATGTCAATAAAAGCCTTAAGGTTTTGGTCAATTCATATCTCAAAATCCATTTCTGATATCCATAGGAGAAGCAGAACAAGGGTAAAGGTTCAAACACAAGAAATAGTAGCAGTGATATCAAATACATATATATATTTATATGTGTATATGTACATATATACAAACATATATGCACCAATATATATGCATATGTACACACATGTGTGTGTTTGTGAGTCTGTATCTATAAACTTGGAAGTCAATTTCATAGAGACTTTTTAGAATAAGGAAGCAATTGGATCCCCAAATGCATATGAATGTGTAGAAGAATTTAGCATTTAAGATTTGGGGTGTGAATGATGTCATTAGTTTTATATTCATATAATATAGCATATGATCAGTTGATGCAGCAATGAAGACAGTCCCATGAGTGAGGGGAAAAGGGATGAAAGCTAGGATGAAAATTTCAGCAGTTAACTTTAAAGCTGTAACTGAAAGGCTTATGAGGCTTATACAACATTATCATCCATACTTAATCCATTGCCCAGGATTAAGACTCATTATATATTCACCATGGAAACAATGCAGAAGATTTAAACCAATTTTACTACGCTACCACACTAAAATCCCAATTAACTAGAATCCAACTAACTGGAACCCCAAATTATTATATATTATTAGAATTTCTTTTTTCTTCCCTCCTGTCTTTCACTTCTAGGAGAAATTGACAAATGAAAGAAGCTGATGAGATCAATTTATTCAAAATGATCATAAGGATTTATTCCAAAATAAAATTTCTGAATTATATCTCTGGGATGCTACACTTTCTCCCTAATGGTCTATGATGGGAGTGATCTAATTTAACCTCTATCAATTGCCCTATTTCATATTACAAAACTTCTCCATGTCTTCACATATTCCATATTCTTTTGGCCCTTTCTCAGTGCAAAGAAGGTTCCTTTTTCTGTAACAAGGATATCCACCTTACCTCCACAACTTCTATTCATAGTCCCACCTTCCTCTATCTCTTTTAAGACCGTCCTCCATTCATCATTACCTTTATTTTATGCATCATTATACTGACTCTCACCACTTGTTTCTTTCTGCCTGCTACAAAAATACTCAGGACTTATCTTAAAAATAAACAAACAAAAATACCTTCCCACAAAGCTTTTACCCCGCATAAGCTAACCATTTCCCCTCTTTCCTTCCTTTTACTGACAGAGTTCTTGAAAAAAATAGTCTACAATCTCTTCTTCCACATTTCTCACTACTTATCCCTCAGTTTCTTACAATCTGGTTTCCAACTCCACTAATCTGAAATCATTCTCAAGTTACCAATAAACTCTTAACCTCAAAATCCAAAATCTTTTTCTAACTCCTTACTATACTGACATCTTTGCAGCATTTGACATTGATGATCTAACTTTCCTCCTAAATTATCTCTTCTGCTTAACTTTCATGGCTCTCTTAACTTTAGATTAATCAATTACCAATCAACAAGCATTGGTTAAGGGTTTGACATGGTTGGTATACATATATAAAAGTTTATCAATCCCTAACTTCCATAAGCTTCTACACTTTCCAGATATGATATAATCATAGATAAATAAAGCCAAAATGAAAGTAAAGCGTTGGAATTACATGGACAGGGTGTCAAAGAGGAGCAAGAACCTGAGACATCAGGAAAGACCTTTTGAAGAAGATAGAACTTAAGCTGTGAAGAGATTTAGTATCAAGGAGGTTTCTAACTCCTTCACTATGTCCTTTGTTTGCTTCTCATCCTCCTTCCACTTCCTTAAATTAAGCATTTTTATCATTCTCAGTGATGTTTCCTTTTCTTCATTATCTCTTGTGGATCTTAGCTACTTCTTTTGCATCATCAAAGCATATTTTGGTTGCTACATTTCTAACGTCAGCCCCATATTTAAACAGCCTCATTGGTTTGACTTTACCTTGACACTTCAGATTGAACTTGGCTAACAACAATTTTCCCCCAAACATGCTCCTTTTCTGATCTTTAACATTTCTATTCATACTGAATTCATTTACTCATTTCATCTACATGAAGCTTCAATATTATTTTTGTGTCTGTCTTCTCCTTCACCTGTCATATTACTTGCCAAGTCCTGTGGATTTAAGTTCCCCGATATTTCTTATATCCATTTCCTCCTTTACAAAGATATATCTACCTCCCTGATATTCAGAAAAATGATCACGAGACACAGAAAAAAGTTGAGTCAGCATTGAAAAATTGCTTTCTTCAGTGTACTTTTTAGTCAAGTATGAGACTGTTCAGGAAGGGGTGATCTCACAGCCTGTTGATGTTTAAGGTTGAGATGGCCATATAGAGATATCATAAAGGACTGAAACTTTGGGAGGTCAAACTAAGTCAGATAAAGGGTCAGTCTTTTAGCACTCCCTGAATTCTGCCTCCTGGTCTAACTCTAGACCCTCCAGTAGTGGGGAACCTGGGGCCTCAAAGCCACATATGGCCCTCTAGGCCCTCAAGTGTGCCCCTTTGACTCAATCCAAACTTCACAGAACAAATTCACTTAATAAAAGGATTTATTCTGTAAAACTTGGACTCAGTCTAAAGTTCATACCCAAGGACCTCACATGTGGCCTCAGGGTCACAGGTTCCCCACTCCTGTTGATGTTCTCACTCTTCTCAGACACGTAGGTTTCAGAGTCCCCTACATGCATCCTAGTAAAAGGGTTTATACTTGTTCACTTATTGATTCAAATCTTCACAAGTCATCCCCAGCAACTGGGCAGGATACATCAGCAAAGACTGAAAAATGTGATAGGGCTTTGGGAGAAAGTACATTCAAAAAAGTAGGCTTTTAATCCTGCCTCTGTGATTTAACTAGTTCTTTGATTGGAAAAATCATCCAATCTCTCTGATCCTTCTTTCCTCATTTGCAAAATGAGAGATACTGTAAATTCTCTTTCAGCACTAATATTCTATGAAACTATGATTTCCAGCAATCAGTGATGGGAAAAAGAGGGATTTTCCAGTTAACGATGAGTAACTAGAGGACTAAATTACCTAGAATATACCATTTCTGGCAGAATGAAAGCTCTTTTGAGAAAAACGATTTTTTTTTAGGTTTTTTTTTTACCTTTGTCTCCCCAGAGGCGACTACAAGTAGCAGGCCCACAGTAAAGTACTTCAAAAACATGTGTTGAGTGGAATCAAATTTCTTAAACATTTAGAATACTCTGCTTTATGACAGAAATGTGGTGATATTGAAATACTGGCATGTGAATGTATACATTTTTTAAAGTTTACTGAAGATTGACAGATAGCTTTGGAGAGTTTCTTTGTAATTATCATAGAATATGTGTCTCATTTTGAGTCAGCTAGATGATGCAGTGGATGGCGTACTGAGTCTAGAATCAGGAAGACTCATCTCCCTGAGTTCAATTCTGGTCTGACACTTACTAGTTGTATGACCTGGAGCAAGTCACTTCACACCGTTTGCCTCAGTTCTCTCCTCTGTAAAATGAGCTGGAGAAGAAAATGGCAAAGCACTCCAATATCTTTGCCAAAATATCCCTAAATAGGGTCAAGAAGAGTCAGACATGAATGAAATGAATGAACATCTATAAATGAATATTTTGCCATTGTTTCTCAAGATTCAAAAAAGCCTGGGCTTTTGTAGTCTTTATGTTCAGTGGGCAAATGATAAGAAATGTAATACCCAATCAAAAATGATAGGTAAAGAAAAGAAGCATGTAGGAAACACAAGCATATAAATGCATGAAATGGACACCTGTTAGCGTTGTCATTTCAGTAACTGAAAAGGTCACATCAGAGAGGTCAAGGGGTTTTATGAAACCCCCTAGCTTTGAAAACCTGGACAGCTCATGCCAAATTTGAAAAGGCTTATTTAAAAAAATTTATGAGTACAGTTTACATTAAATTTGGAAATAAAATAACATAGCTGCTTTGTGTGACCATCTGCTCCTCTCATCAAGCATCTCTAGTGACAAAAATGAGGATACGGGTAGTTTTAGTGTGGAGTTAATTGAAGCCTTCCTAAGAATAATTTCAATGCAATGAGTTAGAGACACATCTCACTTTATGATGCACATTTCACACAGCATTTCTGAAAAGTAGAGCAAGTGAGGGGCCAGGATGGCATTTTGTAACCTTTCAGATTTAAAACATGATTCAACAGTTTTCTGTCATTCACTTGAATGGAGCACAACTCAAGATCTGTATTAGTAAACGAGGTTGTCCAGGCCAAAGCACGTTGCCCTGAGCAAAGGACTGGGAAACAGACCTTTTGGATCTCTTGGAACTCCTCACTCTTCCTATGTTCTGACTTACATACATACATACATATATACATACATACATACATATATATATGGCAAAAATGGTATTTAGTAATGTTTTCTAAAGTTTAAGATTCTTTTAACATTTAAGATTCATTTACATCGTGGCATCTCACAGCAAAATCCAAGTGTCTTTTTCTTTTCCTCCCTCCCTTCTTATATTCCTTCCCTCCTTTCTTTTTCTCTTCCTTCCTTCCTTCCTTTCTTCCTTCCTTCCTTTCTTTCTTTCTTTTTTCCTTCCTTCCTTCCTTCCTTCCTTCCTTCCTTCCTTCCTTCCTTCCTTCCTTCCTTCCTTCCTTCCTTCCTTCCTTCCTTTCTCTCTCTCTCTCTTTCTCTCTCTCTCTCTCTCTCGCTCTCGCTCTCTCTCTCTCTTCTTTCTTCCTTTACTTCATTGATTGGATCTTCCTCCCTTTCCCAAGGGCCCAGTCCCACTTCTGATCATCCCAGCAGCTATATATGACTTACATTGTTTCAGACTCAGGTTATTTTGACTCCTCTTCAGGCAACTGGTGGCTCCTTGCTCCCTAGGTTCATAATTTTAATGCCAAATTAATCCAGATACCTGATGAACATAGCCCAGTGTAGCTCATAATTTTTGAGCCCAAGAGATCCATCAGTATCAGACTCCCCACTAGCTACAATCATAGGCATGTGCCAGCTTTCATAGATAGATGTATAGATAGATATTCAGATATGCATACACATGTATACATGTACACATGTACATATATACATATATCTTCTATGAGAGATTCCTCAGAAGTTATATTTCTAATCCTTCCCCAATCTGGTCATAAGTTTTGTGATCTTTGTAAGGAAATATCGTATCTTCCTTTCTTTTTGGTTCATTTTCTTAACAACACCTCTTTTTTGAGTGAAAAGCAGAAACCATTTTTTCAAGACATGATTCAAAGTGTAAAAATTGAGACAGCACGTCTGTTCCTTCTATATCTGTATCATAATTCTGCCTTTGTCTTTGAATAAGTCATTTATTCTCTCCAAATTTCCATTTGACCATTTGTAGAATGAGAGATAAAAGAGTTACCAACATTCTGAATAAATTATGTGAATTATGGCAAGACAACAAAGAATTGGGGGGGGGGTGCCCTAAGCGTCCATTATTATCATAATAAAAATAGCATCATTCTCTATTAGAAAGAGAAGAGAGGAAAGTGAACAAAAGTGATTATCCAAGCTGTAATTTGGCCTTGACAACAGAGCTCCCCTCTCCATGCTAAGAAAAGACTACACAATGATGATCTCTGAAAGAGGGTGCCTCAAATACCAGTTTAGAGGATACAGAAATACTTCCTGATACCAGCTTCAGAAACAAAATGGAGGTGCGGCTCCAAATAAACAGATGTACGTTAGATGCATAATCCCTTCATTTTGTCTTTTAGTAAGCCTATGACGATCACTTGATTTCTCAGTTAACTCTACCCCATACAGCATTAACATTAAAACTCCATTTTCCTCCTAGATTTTCTTTTTCCCTTTGATTTCTATTCTTTCAAATAACATCCAATAAAATCTGTAACACAAAAAAGAATAATAGTCAACAGATTCCTTCATTCTCTATCTAAAGTATGTTAACATGTTGTTGTTTGAAATAGGAAGATCTCTTAGTTCCATTCGTGAGTGGAAATTACTGTTGACCTTATCTGAAATAATTTATGCACACGAGACTGCTTAGATGTGTAGCCAATAGGGAGTTGCTGGCTTTATGTGTTTTTTACTCATCTTTCTGTTAAATCAGAATTTCAAATGTTACGCCTACTACCCCTGGACATTATGAGGATTTGTGCTACCCCTTAGAGGATTGAGGTCCACAAAATAATTAATATGAATGATATTATATAATGTAGTGCACACTTATTCACATACTCCATTTTCAAAAACAAAGGCATTACTAACCAGATCTATTTTAATACGTTGGAATTTTATAGCACTGGTGTAGGGAGGCCTTGACTAATACTTGTCTTATAGGTTAACCATGATATATCAGGCTTTACTTAAGGTAATTAAGTTTCAGTGCATACAATTTGGTCCATGTTATTTCTGACTGTATAATAATGAACCATGTTATAACAGAGTTCTGTTGTACTTTTCATGTCTTTCCACTTCATAAGCAACTTGAATATAATATAATTTGGAGCTAGGTAGATTGTAACCTTCAGACATTCTCCATTTAGTTTAATTACTTCAACATATTACAAATGTAGGTATACTGGAATGACTAGAAGCTTGAAATAACAAAGGAAACTTTACTGAACAAAGAATTCTTTGTGTCTGGGGGTAAAATTCGAGAAATAAGGACATTCTACTAAACATAATTAGTAGTTTCATAAAAAAGCAGCATTCTGCAGTGGTAAAAGTCCTGGAATTGTAGTCCTATGGGATCTAGTTTGATTCCAAACTCTGACACTTAATAGTTTTGTGGACCTAGACAAGTCATTCAATTTCTCTAAGTCTCATTTGCCTCATCTCTAAAGTCTGAATAATAACAGAAGTAGTACATACTTCATACAACCAAATGAAAAACAAAATGTACATAAGGAGTTTTGCCATCCTTACAGTAATATATAAATGTTATCTATTACTATTATTATCATATTATATCAACTGATATAATAAGTCTTAAGTTTTCAAGTGTATGTGATATACAATAAAAGCCACACCACTTAACTCTCTTTGTTAGCAGTCAAAATGAGAAAAAAGAAAAGCAGAACTCTGATACCTTCCCAAGGGCTAACTTTTCAGTCTCTGGATTTGAAAACTTCTCACTCAAATTTGTAAGCAAAAATCAATGAAAATGAAAAAATGGAATACAAACAACTTGGGCCTTTAAAGAGGCAGAAACCTGCCCCAAAATGTCCTTATCACAGACTTTGCTTGTCATTACGGCACTATGCAACTATGCCCCAAAATATTCTTCTCACAAACTTTAATTGTCAGTATGGCACTATGAAACGCACTATGCAACATGCTCTTGAGTAGCAAAGGAACAAACACTAGACCTAAAAAGCATTAGAGCCAAGTGATTTGGGTAAATGAAATACTTCATTTTCTTCATTACAGCAAGACTCATTCTTAGACTTAAAATTATAGCGAGAAAGAATTGGAAATTAAAGGGACGCCCGTCAATTGGGAAATGACTGAACAAGTTGTGAAATGTAATGGAATACTAGCATGCTCTAAGAAATGATGAGCTGGTGGATTTAAGAAAAACCTGGAAAAACTTATACAAGCTGATGCAAAGTGAAGTAAGTAGAATGAGAACACTGTATACAGTAAGAGCAACATTGTACTATGATCAACTATGAATGACTTAGCTCTCCTCAGCAAAATAATGATCCAAGACAATTCCAAAGGACTCATAGTCCCATTCAGAGAAAGAACTGATGGAAGCTGAATTCAGATCAAAACACACTATTTTCACTTTATTTTTTGTGTGGTTTTCTTTGGTCTGTTTCTTCTTTTGCAGCATGACTAATATAGAAATATGTTTTACACGATTGTACACAGATAATCTATATCAAATTCTTTATCATATTAGAAAGAAAAAAATTGAAACTCAAAATTTTTTACAATTAATGTTAAAATTTGTCTTTATATGTAATTGGAAAAAATACAATTAAAATAAATAAAAAACAAAAAATCTAGCCAATTGGAATGATAAATTATTTTACGTAATATATTAACATATTCTATCAATTATCTACTACATAATGCAGCCAGGTAAAAATAATTTTCCATACTTGAGTACCTGCTTAGCTATTCTTTGATTCTGAAGACCAACACATCAAGAAAGTTGGTGAGGAACTATTTTACAAACTCTGGTTGACTACTTATGCAGTCAACATAGAATACGGTGCTATTTCCCAGAAATGCACTTCTTCATCTATTTGCTAGATGAATGTAATGATGATGATCATTCCTGCCAACTAACACCTGAGAATGTGGCAAAGATTTGTAAGGGCATTTCTTCGAACACTTCATGATGAAGATAGTTTGGAAAAATAAATATCTTAAGTTCAAAAAGTTTTTCATTAGGCTTTGATTGAGCATATTGGAATATGTTACCATTAGGCAAGGACCATTTTATTTTTTTGTTTTCCAAAATCCAGCATCTAGTCACTCTGTACACTATAAGGGCTTAATAAATATTTGTTGAATTAAATTAATCAACATGATCATCAAAGGTCTCTTCTTCTACATGTATTTTGTCCCAAGAACTCTTCTTGGCCAAAAAAGAAAGTAAAATGAAAGGACTAGGAATCTTCTAAAATAATCTAAAGGAACATTCTGGTCATCAGGGAGTAAAACCTTCATATTTCTCTGATCAGGTTTTAGAAGTTATCTGTGTCAAAAATTTTGACTCAAAGGTATATAAATGAACATGAATCTCTAATTAAAACTGTTGCATCTATGAAATAATTAGGATGAACGCTTTAACACTATAACATAACAGTCTACAAAGAGACTTCAATATTTTCAGCCAAACAGATTTCCAAAGCCAGTGACATAACCAGAGATTTTCATAACAGTAGAGACAGATTTAGGAAGATTTTCACTTAAAAGCATGCATAGGTTCACCTCAATCAAAGATGTTTTAAAGAGTAATTTGCAAAGCAAAGTTAAAAACGAAGATCAAGAGTAATTTTTTTTAGTTCTCTACTTGTCTTTTTGCTGAAATCAGTGATCTATCCCAGCATCTTGAATTATATTCTGATTGCAGCTACCTCGACAGAGACCCAAGCATTCCTCATCAGGGCTTTGGTTCACTTGATTTTTTCCCTGGTGGTTTGTGATAAACATAAGAAAGTTCAATTCTTAATCACTTCAGATCTATGGAATTTTTGAAGATACTAAGACAGAGCCTATGACCTTGGGGATTATTTTATAAAAGGAAAAAAATAGTTCAGTTCTATTATTTAGCTCCCTATGTCCTAACCTTGACTTTTTCTGTCTCTTCCTCTCTGTCAAAGGAATCTGAAAGAATTTCTACTCTTCCCTAGTGGCTCTTCCAAGGATTACCTCTGGTCATCCTGTACTATAACAGAGAGAAAGGGGAGAGAGGAGAGGGAGAGACAGAGACAGAGGGAGGGAGGGAGGGAGTCAGACAGCTGAGAAAAACAGAGATGAATAGAGAGACAGAGAGAGAGGGAGGAAAGGGAAAAGAGGAGGGAAACAGACAAACATACTGAAAAGTGCCTTCCCTTTTCAGATCTTGAGAGATCTGTTTTGTTTTTTGTTTTTTTTTTTCAAGACCATATCTAAATTCTGAGCATACTTAGCTTTGTTTGTTCTCCAAGAGCACTTTCTTTTTTTTCTCTCATCACCCAAGGATATGCCAAATTTACTCTAAATTGAATATAAAACTGATGGAGGAATGGTAGCATGCGTAATAGAATCAATACAGGGAATTCAAGAGGCACCTTCTCACTTGGTGGTTTGGTATACCCTGCAGAACTCAAACCCAATTTAATTTTAAAAGTATTGCCATTTTTTTTGGTCTTCTAAGTGAAGAGAGGTGAGTATAAACACAGTTAATGCAAAACAGGTGCAAATGTATGGCTTTAACTGAGGGTCATAGACACACTAGAGCACAGATCTGATAGCACAAGCAGTTAAGCAGGGGGTCATGAATTCTGACACTTCCTTGGATACTTTAGAATCCACCCTCTCTTCCTTAGTAATCTCTTCTTGTGCACCTAAAGGCAAGAATAAAAATGTCAGGAAAGCAAACATAAGTTTGTTCTCCTAATAATTCTATATATCTCCATTTTGTATAAATCATCTCCCCCATTAGAATGTAAGTTACCTGAAGACAAGAACTTCTGTCTTTTCTTTGTTATCCTGTTGTTTAGAATGCTCCCTGGTACATAATAATCTCTTTAAAATGTTTTCTGATGTATTAATTGATAATAATATTCTCCATAAAAAACCCCTATAAGTAAAGATTATAGAAGTAGAAGATAGTTCCACCATAGAGAGGGGAGAGGGAAAGTAGCTATGGGGTAACTGAGCACCGGGAGAAAGCTGTAGTCTGAAGACTTATTTGTAGTACCAATTATTTTTTTAGTTCTGAAGAAGTTCATGTGGGAGGAAAAGCCTATTTTTATCATTCCAAGGCTTCTGACTGACACTGAGATGGATGGATAAGAAAACTGAAGTATGGATCCTATGTGTGCGTTCATCCTTCATTGTTGAAGAAGACCATGCCATCAGAGAAACAATGACATGACTTGCACTAGACTTTGTTTTGAGTGAGGGAGGGCTGTGCAGATCACCAGCCTCACTTCTCCTCCAGAGCCATCTGAATCCAGTGACCAGATATTCATCAGGATGACTGGAGATGACCCAGGATGAGGCAATTGGGGTCAAGTGACTTGCCCAAGGTCACACAGCTAGTGAGTGTCAAGTGTCTGAGGTGAGATTTGAACTCAGGTCCTCCTGACTCTTGCTTTATCCACTGCATCACCTAGCTGCTCCTAAAGTATGGATCCACAAATAAGATGACAGGAGTTAATTCTTCATTATCCAGACATATGACTCTGACTTGTCAAGATGCTATTGTAACATATGCATTATTTGTTATAATTTTATGCTTGTATTCCCAGAAACTGAAATGATATAATTTATTTAAAAGTTCATCCCATATGAATTTTTCTATAAAGCATTGCTCAGCCTGGTATGACTTAAGAGAGAATATGGAAAGTTTCCATACAGCCAAGGCACTCAGTAAAGGGAAATTGGCTCAAGACCACTACAAATTTATGCTAATTTTAAAGCCAGGAAAAATTGAGCCATATTTTTTTATTTTCTATGATAAAATGTAATCCTACCAGTTCACAAATTTAAAATCCAAATCTAAAATTCTGTTCGTTAGACATTATGAGAAGTCAATATTTTATGGAAAGGCTAAATATGTTACGATAATCTGTTATTCATGCATTCATTCAATTATCAAGCATTTCCATGTTATTGCACCATACTAGGCATTTGGGGAGACTATACAGGAAGAAAATAGGGTCTTTGACAAGGAAGTCACAGACAGAAAGCATCAAACTTACAAAAATAGTGATAGCAACGTTTGTGTGTGTGAAGTTAGTGTCCATTAATTGGGCAAGAGCTGTACAAGCTGCAGTATACATACTGCAATATTATTGAGTCATAAGAAATGATGGATATATTAGGCATTTAGAAAAGCATGGAACTTGTATTAGCTGATACAATGGTCAGCAAAACCAGGAGAAGAACAGTGTACACAATGAACACAACAGCAAAAATGAAAAAAATGCTGGAATGCTGATGGCTTCTGATTATAATGACCAGTCCTGGACTTGAAGAACAAATTGACTCTTATTGAGCTGGGAGATCAAAAGAACCTCCAGATCTTTTTCAAATGAATTGCTACTACTCCCATCTTATACATGTGAAGATGATTTTAGAGCCTACATGTAAAACATTACATTTATCCCTATTGATTGGAATCTACTTCAATCCAACCCATTATTCAAGCCTATCAAGCTTGCTTTGGATAATGATTTTGTCTTCCAGAGTGTTACTGTGCCTTCCACTGAAGTGTCATCTCTTTTGTTAATAAAACATTTAAATCACTGTCCAAAGAATTAATAAAGAATTAAACAGCATAGGGGCAAGCAAAGATCTCTAGACGTTCTACTAGAGGTGTCCTTCCAAGGTGACATCAAACCACAAATGACTTCTCTCTAGGTCTGGACATTCCACCAGTTCTTACCAAAAGATTCTGCTGTTTAAGCCACAACTCTCCATGTGTCCTGTAAATACAGCATGAGAGACATTGTAAAATGTTTTGCAAAACAGTTATTAAATTGGGTCTGTGGGATGGCTCCCTATCCTTTTTATAAAATTCTGTAACTACTTTACCATATAACTATCACCATTCTTATATTTAAAATTTTATACATTTTTATTTTTCCTTAATTTCCAATTACATTTTTTGAAAAGTGGTAATACTCATTTAAAAGATTTTTGATTTCCAAATTCTTTCCCTCCTACCCTTCTCCTCTCCTACAAGTTGTGAAGGCAATAATATGATATTGATCATACATGTCTCATCATTTCTTTAGAGACTTTTCTTGAATCAAATTAAGAATTATGTAGCTACTTTAGGGACAGATAGCAAAATCTCTATTTACAAGCATAGATGACAAGCCTGAACTCCAATCTTAGTGATACAACAACTTCCTTTAATATTGTAAGTTTCATTAACTTTGGCAATATTTTATGAATTTACTTTGATTCAATTGCTTATTAATGAAATATCAAAGGAAAAAACTTATTTGAACTCTAAATGAAGACATTTTTAAACCTTTTATATTCACATTCATATTCTTCAATAATGTTTAAATCCTATCGTTACCTTCTTTCATTACCCTTGACTGTGGGGGAAAATTTAGAGATTGCCTCCTGTATGTTTTCTTAGGGAAAGCTTCACACCACTCCCAAATCATTCAGTCAGTATTCTGGATAGGCAGAGTAATTATTTTTTTCTTCCCAGAAACTGAGAAGGATTATCTTGCTCTCAATATGGGTAGATGTAAAGTGTCCCCTTTATCCTCTATCCCCAGAGCGCCTAGTTGGCACGAGAAACAGAGCATTTGGAGGCAGCTGCTTTCCAGGCATGGGAAGTGGAAGTATTAAGAGTTTTGGTCCATGATTCTGAAACATTCTTTGACCCATATTCAACTAATCCAGGCCATCCTGCTGCCATTTCTACTTTTGAAGGCAGTATCTGTGTGAGAAAGTATGGTGTCAGTATTATCATTGTGACTATATATGTGGAATTCTTTTTCATAGGAAAAAAATGAAAAGGACCAATGCTACATTTCAAAACGGCATTTAAATATATATATATGGCTATAATACTCACGTACAAAATGCAGTTTCCAAACATGTCCAGAGACACTGCATATGTGAGTACACACATATGTGTGTCCCTGTAGGTATATACTTATATCTATATTCCTACAGCACAAACACCCACAAATATGTGCATGTATGCCTATAAGAATATGGATATAAATATGCACCCATAACTGATAATAATGAACATGGAACAAGCATTTATTTCTGAGAATGCTAGAACCTTTGAGTCCTCAGTGCAGCATTTTCATTGTTTTGAAAGAGCTAAAGAAAATGATCATGGCCCTACTCACCTAAATCAATGTAAGCTGGATACTAGTTTTAAACATTATAAGTCTATGAAACATGCATGTTTAACTATAATACTATATACTTTATTTTACTAGATCCATAATCTTTTCAATTTTAAGGCAGGTTTGTATTCTAGGCCTTTGGAGTAGAAGTGTTTAAAACTTCCCAAAACACAAGTGCCAGAAAGGGTATAGTAGAAAAAGTAATCAATGTGGTATCAGAAAATCTGAGATTGAATTCTGGCTCTACCTCTTGTTAGCTAGCAATATCTCTATATGGAGACAGAGAGGAGGGAGAGAGAGAGAAAGAGAAAGACAGAGAGAGCTAGAAAGTGAGTCAGAGGGACATACGTAGAAATCTTCTATTTGAACTACATAGTCATGAAAATTTCACAAACACTGGGAAACTCTAGAATGGTTGCTGTGTAAGCAATGAGAGGCAGTCTGACTCAGGGAAACAAGCACTGGATTTGTTATCGGAAGACTGAAGTTCAAATACGGACCTAGAAAAGAACCCATGGTGCTAATCTAAGCACCAGATATACAAAAAAAGGCCAAAAGTTCATATTCTAATGGGAGAAACAAGAAGATAAAACACGGTACATACCAAGATATCTTTAGCTTAAAAAGGTATTTTCAAAGAGAAGGCATTAGCAATTGTAAGGAAGGAGCTGGGTGGGAAGAGGAAACAGAGGGTTCCTTCAGGATAAGGTAGGATTTAAGTTGAGTTTTGATGGAAATCTAGGAAGCCAAGGCGAGGAAAAGCATTCCAGGGATAGGGGAAAACCAGTGTAAATGAACAGAAGTGGGGAAATGTGTGTAAGGAACACAAGTGGGCAGGCATCACTGAATCATAGAATTCTTTGTGGGGATTAAAATAAAAGATTTAAATGATAAGAGGAGGCAGATTTTGAAGGGCTTTGTATGCCAATGATTTTTTTTAATTGACTCCTAGAGGTAAGTGGGAGCCATTGAAATTGAATGTTGAGGAAGGGAAAATGTAGTCAGACCTGCTCAGCTTTAGCAAATCACAGCTGAGTGGAGGATGAACTGGAGGGGGAAAAACGAGGCAGGGGGAACAATTAAGAAGTTATTGCAAAACTCCTGGATAGAAATAATCATGGTCAGGACTAAGGTGATGCCTGTATAGGTAGAGAGAAGGGGAAACCTACAAGAGATGTTGTGAAAGTCGAAACAGAAAGATTTAGTGACAATTTGTATGTGTGGGATGAAAGAATATGAAGAGTCAAAGTATGACACTGAGATTGTAAACCTGGATGACTGAGAGGTGATGTCCTTGCCAATAATAGGAAGGTTGGGAGGAACAGAGGGTTTTAGTGAAAAATGACCTGTATGATCTGGGGCCAATCTCATGACCCCTCTGCACCTCAGTTTCCTCACCTATTAAATGAGGGGGTTAGATTAGATCACCTCTAAGGTCCATTTTCTCTCTGTATCTGATCCTGTGTTGTTCAACTTATTCAGTTCAATAAATATTTCCTAAGTACCTACTAGGTGCAAAGACATCAGTGTACCATGCTATGTATGTATTAATATATATTTTTTCTTTTTTCCTCAATGAATTTAATGTGATTTCATCCTATGGAAACATTCCATGCAGAAATCTCAGCATTCCCAGGGGGATCACCTTTATGACTTAAATTGGATGATATGCCTTTACCTTACCATTCAATAAAAAATGAAAACACTAGCATGTGTTACCACTATTAAAATACAGAACACCTTCTTAGGGAAGCAGATTTATCACCATGCCAAAAAGTTAATTGCTTGTTACATTGTGTTAAGGAAAAACGTGGGTTTTTTCCACCAACAATTTGTAACACCATGAATGAGAAGCATTTAAATACCTCTTCTATTTTATTTCTCTTTTTTCCCCCTTCTGAACAAACAGCATGCTTTTTAAAAGAAAAGAGACTACGTTCTCATAGGTCAAATTCCCATTGCCATTTTAGTAGTGTAGTAGAACTGTAAAAATTTTTTCAGGATAGAATTATTTGGAAAAATTCCAGCTTTGGGTTATGTAATCATTTTCCTATGGTGATGGGCCAGCAAGAATATTCATAAGCCATTGAAATATGCACAACTGGCATTAGAGTTCATCCCCAGTGCAAATCCTTTATGGATTCCTCGAAATTACAATGGGAATCTTGTCAGAGAAAAGTTACAGAACCATTAGATAATGTGAAAGCTATCCGCCAGGTCAACTAATTATTAAATTGGGCCAATGAAGTACTTTTAAAGCAGTTCAGCTTGACTTCATATAAATATAGTATGGTACTAGTTGCTGTAGAGAAAACAAAAAACAACTTTGTATAATAGAAAACTTTTGGTTGGTGTAATGTTAATTAGAGTTATAGATCTTCCCCATCCATTAATAAGCCTCAGATACCTTTCATTAATTTTTAGTGAGGCTCTGGGTCACCAGAGTTGCACCCTCTCAAAGTATATATATATATATATATATATATATATATATATATATATACACACACACATATATATGTATATATACATATATACTTTACATACATATACACATATATACATATATGTATATATGTGTGTGTATATCTGTGTATGTGTGTATATATGTATATGTGTGTATATGTGTATATATATATACATATGTGTGTATATATGTATATATGTGTGTATATATGTATGTACATATATATGTGTATGTGTGTGTGTGTATATATATGTATATATATACACACTCTGAGGTGAGGTTTTACTTTGGGGGCTTACTCTTTAAAAGAACATTCATGTACCAGATGAGACTCTGGTCAACCAGTAAGGAGCCCCCCAGCTTTGAAAACCCAGACACTGGTGCTTCTCTCTCTGGTAACTATGTATGTATGTAATGGTCAGACAGTTGGATGTATCTGTTGATCTGTGATGCTTTTATTGCTTATGGTCAGACAATTGGAAGCCCCATCTGTTGGTCTTTATTTTTCTGCTTGCATTTTCTCTGTTGGTATGTGTGATTAAAGAAGATTATTAACCTCTTGAAAGTTGATTTTCTTTTAGAAAAGTACATCTAGGAACCGGTGCAGCAGGCGTGCTTGGGTACTGGTACAGTTGGTGATAAAAAAGGTAACAACCTTATTACGGGCCTACCCAACTAAAATGTTTGCAACTGTACTGTACTGTATTTTTCCACTTGATTTGATTGTCTCATTTGTTTTGTTTCATTTTCACATGGATCTAGGTAGGAAGATAGAGTGTATTCCATGGTCTTATTGTGTCTAGAGAGTTTTTTTCAGGTCCACGCTAGCCCAGTGTATGTGGGCTCCTCTCCTTCTTACAATCTAGAAAGTCCTTCTTCCCATTTTGTTTCCCCAACGGTCTGACTATTTAATATGGAAGCAGGCATACTTTATAATGCTTGAAAAAAATAACCTAATCCACTCCACACTTGCACCTACACAGATTTCAACCTGTCTCATCTTAATACAGAAGTCTTAAAAAGTTTCCTAAGGCACAGCAAGGTAAGTGACTCACCCTGAGTCACACTGCTTCTATGTCAGAGGTAAGATGAATTTAAGTCTTCCTGACTCTAAGCCCAGCAATCTATCCAGTATGACCTGACCTGCTACCTCTAGTAGTATCACCTTAGAAATGGGAAAACAAATGCTGCAGGAATAATTAAATCGTGGCTTTATAGTAGTATCATGTGGTTCCTCCTCATTCAAACTGAGCCTGCTCCAGACCTCGAATTTCTGCACCAGAATATCATGCTATATTAGACTCCACAAGTTACATAAGAGCATTTTAGTTAATGATGATTAGAAATCTGGCTCCAGAGTCACATAATGGTTAGTACTCCTGAATTACTGTTTATGACTGTGGGTCTAGATGTCTGGCAGATGGCAGTGAATGACGGCTGGACAACCCAAGGGGAATAAGGTCACCCCTTTCCATCAGCCAAGACTCCAGTCAATCAGGACATGGTATGAGAGTATAGAGGGAGCCCTAAAGGAGTTATTGTTTAAGCAATTCTAACCGGCACTAATGAACCATTCGGAAAACAGCAAAGCAATGCTTCAGCAACAGGGTTGAAAGCAAATGTTTTATTCAGCTTTGTTAAGATGGGTCTACAAAAAAAAAAAAAAATGTGAACCATTTTAACACTTTCTTGTAGGCATACTTGGGATGCAAAACATCCCTCCCTAACTTGTGTATACTTAAATGTGCATAATCTGAACAATTCTGAAGACATGCATTTAAAAAAAAACCAAATGAACAGTGGTCTTGCAAAGGTTGTGTTTCCATGCAACAATTTAAATGAGAAAAAAATTAATAATTAGTTTTAATATGATTTTATATTCACTTTTGGAGGATACTATTTCTACAGCATGTGAAAAAAAGATTGACTCCTGAAATTTATAGATTAAAAATCAATAGCTAGTTGACAGGTATTTCATAAGCACCTACTATGTGCTACCCACTGAGCCTTGTGATTGATTTGATTGATTATAATAAAAGTGCATACAATGAGTCAAAGTTCTCTTAGAATGTTTTGTGGTAAAATACACATTTTAATTATTTTCCTATCCTCAGGATGATGCCACCAAGTGCTAAATATTCATTCTTAGAATAAATATGAATCTAGAATGATTCATCTTTTTTTTCCCCAAAAGCTGACATGATGCATAAAGAGAAAGTATATATAGTTTTTTAAATAAACAATACAATAAGTAAACTTTGATTTATTATGCAATTTATCTCTTTCTATCTCTCTACTGTTCATAATTCAGATCCACGTAGGCCAGTTCATATACCATTAATATTTCCCAGATCTGTTTGACTTTAAGGCTATGATCATTTTTAAATGTTTTAGAATGTAAGTCATTTATCATTAGTATTATAGTGGTGCCACTGCTAGTATTTCAATGAAAGTTGTCTCAGCAGTTCCAGGGGTTCATAACTTGGTGGTAAAAGCTAGCTACTGTATGATAGTTAGCACGATAAAGCTTAGTCTGGGAGCAATTTTTTTTAAAGTGGAAAAAAATAACACTAAACTGCCTTAGTTATTTCCAAGTCCAAATAAAAATAAACAAACAAATAAGCCCTAAAGTTTCATGTGTGTCTTAAATTGTAGAAATTTAAAAGGCTTTGTTTCTGAGGCTGGAATCTGTCAGGTTACTCATACAGAATATAAAATAGAGCAAAGCAGTGTCCTGTTTGGAAGGATATTAAAACCTAATGTATTGTTTACAAAACACTTTTGAAAAAAAAAAGTAGAAGAAAATGCAGCTTGGGACACTAAAAATCCGTAAACAATTATATTATACCTTCTTTCATTATAGTTTTAGTATTCACAGAAAAAAACACTCTTAGTTGTTAAGCAGGAGCTACTAGTAAATAACATATTACCAAGGCTTTACTCTGTATTTGAGTTAAATTGGTAACCTTCAAAAGAAGTGTGGTATATTTAATAGATCTTTCATAGACCTGTGTCATTGTATGTGTGTATAAAGCTTAGACGCACACAGTCTCTTTGTCTGTCTCTGTCTCTCTCTCTCTCTTTCTCTGTCTGTCTCTATCTGTCTCCCTCTCCATCTCTCTATGTCTCTGTCTACCTCTGTTATACACATATATACTTCATTAGTGTAGGGAATTCTGGGTGAGGAAACCCATCCCCTGATGCAGATTGGCAACTCATCTGTAACTTAAGAGATTTGGGCACTGAGCATTTCAATGACTTGTTCATGGTCTGACATACAATATATTTGATTCACAGGCATGATTTAAATTCAATTTTTCCACCTCCAAATCTAACCCTCTACATCACATTTTATCTCTTCTTAGATATTTTATCTGACAAACTAGATCATGGAATTATTTCAGCATACTTCTGAGTCTCTCCATCCATATGACTCCAATGCTAATATTTTCCCAAACCTACTTCTAGAACTTCCAAATTGGAATATTCATTCACTCACATGCAGTAGTACTTTAATAAATAGGGATATCCAACAATGAAAAATGTTCACTCTTACTAAAGGAGTTTAATAAAGCACTTTCCTCAGAACACCTTGGTGAGGTCAACTGTATAATTAGTAATGCAAGGCAAAGTAAATGATATTCTTCCAAGGAGATTAAGGCTCATAAAAGTAAATGAATTGTCAACAAGGACATACAAGCACCAAGTGGCAGAGCAGAGCTGGAAAGCTGGTCTTTTTTGCAAGACCACTTCTCTTTTCACTCCCTCCACTGCCTCTTTTGCTAAAATGTAAAATCATGAAAATGGGAAATTGGAAAGGATCTGAAAGAGTATTCAGTTCAGTCTCCTTATTTTATCAATGAGGAAACTGAAGTCAAGAAAGATGTCATGGTTTTTCTAAAGTTACCCAGCTACGTAGTGGTGTAACCAACCTTAGAAGTCTACCCTCTTGATTCATTGTTGGATTTTTTTTCTCCACCACTATCATGCTGTTTTCATTGAATAGAACATGACTTCACATTGAAATAGCATAAAAATGACCTCACTTAAATGAAAAGTAAAATAATAAGGGAGAAAAGAAGGAAAGAAATGGACAACTAAATAAAAGAAAAAATCAATAATTTATATAAAAATCCCCAAACTAGGGAAAAGGTTGACAAATCAAAATGGCAAGGAGGGGAGAGTCTATAAAAATAGTGTCACATCAAAGTGGTTTAAGCACATGTAATCCTATGGAGAAAATATTGATCCAAAAAAGGAAGAAGACATTTTTAAAACCTAAAAAAAAAAAACCCCAAAACCAAAAACTTAATCCTAAATTTTATATCTTAAAATGTGAATGAACTAAACAATAAAATCAAATAGAACAGCAAAATGGATAAGGAAACAAAAGCCCACAATCTATTATTTAAAAGAAACAAATCTAAAAAGCAATGTCACACATAGAATCAAAGTGAAATGTTAAAACAAAATTTACTATTCACCAGGCAAATACAAAAAAGCTGGAATTGCAATTTTTCTATCATATGATGAAAAAATCACAGTATCAATAGAAATAAACAAGAAAGTATATTTTTCTTAGAGGAATCAAAGACAATGAGCCAAATTCATAAAAGATAAGTTAACTGAATTGCAAAAAGTAGGAGAAACAAATGTAAGTACCTACTATGTGCCAGGCATAATCCTAAGCACTTTACAAACATTAGCTCTTTGAAAAAGACAAATATAGTAACAACGTAATAGTGGAAAAACTAGCATTTCTCTTTCAGATTCATACAAATCCAACAGAAACTAAAAATGTACATATGACACAGAACAAAATCTTTATAAAACTGTACTATAGACCGGGGCAGAGAGAAATGTAAATGACCATTAAAACAAAATCAAAAATACTAAACACTTCCTTTATAGACTAAAATGACAGTCAAATAAGTATCAATAGAGCTAAATGTACATTTAATGATTCATTCCTAAAATATGAGTAGGTCAAAGAGCACATCACAGGAACAATTGATAATTACTTTCTGACAGAGGCAGTGATAAGAACATGTCAAAATTTCTGTAATGCAACTGGAGCTGTCCTCAAAGGAAAAATAAATCTAAAAATAAACATTAGCAAAACAGAAAAAAGGAAGAATTAATGAACTGAATATACAATTTAAAAATGACAAAAGCCAACAAACAGAAAGTAAACAAAAAATTGAAAATTAGAGGAGAAATAGGTAAATAAAAAAATACAATAAAATAACTCAAAGTTATTTGAAAAGTCTAATAGAATTGATTAACCTTTATTCAGTCTGATTAGAAAGAATCAGGTACAAAATCAAATAAGCAAAAGGAAATCAAAAAATCAGAATAGGAGTATGTAGTAGGAGAAAAGATATACAGATTTAAGTCAACAAAATTGAGAATTCAAAAGAAATGGAGGATTATCTAAAAAAAGTACAAAATGCCACAAATTAACACAATGCCAAGGAGAGATCTTAACTAATCCAGTTTCAGGAAAGAAGTCGAACTAATGATAAAAGAACTATTAGAAGAGAATTCTATGAAATTTTCATTTGAATTTGAAAATTCTATCAAATATCACAGGGGAATTCTATCAATTTTTTTTAAAATAATAAATACGAACTAAGCAAATTATTTTTAAAAATCAAAAAAGCATTCAATCACAATCCTCTTAAGAGGCAAATATTTTCCTAATACCAGTTGAATGGTTAAAGAAAATTACAATAACTGGCATTATTTATTGGTATAAAAATATTAAAATCCTGATAAAAGATATCTATTTATTCAGAATCCTTTAATATTCTGAGGTTAGAGTTATGCCAGGGATTCAACAACAATCCAACATCAGGAACACAAATAACATATTTATCACGGTTAAAAAAAAATCTAAAAGCACATGACCACTAGATGTGAAAAACAGCATCTCAAAAGGACAGTACTCATTCATACTACAACCCTACAAGGTATAGGCATAGAAGACTTTTTAATATAAAAAAAAGTATAAGACTGAAAACTATCATTATGCTATAATTTTTTCCACATACATATAGAAATAAAGTGAGAATGTTACTTTTCCTTTCTGTTATGATGTATTTCTAGTAATGTCAGAAAGATTAATATCAGAGGAAAAAGAAATAAAGGCATGTGGGAAAAGAGGAGGAAAAAATATCACTATTGCTTGATGACACAGTAGTTTACTTAGAAAATCCTAAAGAATCAGCAATGAAACTTTTAGATACTCCTACAGAATCAGTAATGAAACTGAGACAATTAAAAGATTTGGTAAACTGTAAGCTACAAAATAAATCTGTAAAAATAAACAACATTTTACTATTGGAATACCAAAATCTAGGAGGTAATAACAGAAGGGGAGTTTCCATTTAAAATAATTTCAAAATGTTTAAAATATCTTGAGGTCAATCTACCAAAGTCTTACCAAGCAAAATCGACATCACTGTAATTATGAAGCACCCCTTAAAGAAATAAAGAATAATTTTAAGAACTGAAAAAACATTTGATGCCCATGGATGGGCCATGTACATATAATAAAAATGCTGTTATTTTGGAGATATCGTTACAGATTTAGTGATATATCAATAAAATTACCAGAGGGATTGTTTCACAACGTTAAACAATATGACAAAATTCATTCAGTTGAAAAAAGATCTAAAATAGTAAGGCTACTAATGAAAAACATAGGAATGAAAGGGAGGATATAGCACCTCCAAGCCTCAAGCTATATTATAAAGAAAAAATCATCAAAAACATTTAGTGTCAGTGAAAATATATATAAAAAGTAGATTAATGGAATACAACAAAGAATCACAATTAACTGAATTCAGTAATAGTTATTCAATAAATCCTAAAACATAAATTAGATAGTAAATAACCTGAAAAAAATTGACAAGGTATTGCTAAGAAAACTTGAAAGGAGTTAGGGAGCAATTATGCTTAGAACAATATCTGACGCTACATACCATGCTAACTTCAAAATGAATACATGACCTGAATATTAAAAGCTCATTAACATATTATGAAGGAATAGTATATACCTTTTCCAGCTTTATGTAGGGGTCAAATTTTTAAGGTGGTCACAAAGATTAAAAAGAAAAACTGAATTACATGAAGTTTCAAAAGGTTTTGCATGAAAAAAATCAACCTTGTATCAGATTATCTTTAAGAACATAGTAAGTTAATAAATAGATAAATAGATGGATGAATGGACAGACAAATATACTTAGATATATATATATATATAAACATATATAACACATATTTTAAGATATATGTATCCTTACTAAGATATATATCTTATATCTATACTTAGAAAGTGAGAAACATACATATGTAGAAATATATATATATACATGCATTGTGATTCTATCAAGAACCCTCTTTTTGCATGTGAATACTTTTATAGATAATATGTATGCATGAGATCAAAAGCCATTTCCCAATAGATAAGTGGCCAAAGGATATAAATTTTCCCTGAAAGAAACACAAATTTATCAATCATAAGATTATGACTAATAATAATTAAAAATGAAACTAAAACCCATCCTGAGCTGGTACTTTACCACTAGCAAGTTGGCAGAATGAAGAAAAGATGGTAACAGTGTTAGAGGGGTTTGGGGAAAATAGGGATACTAATGTATTATTGTTTGGGATTTGGTACAACCCTTCTACATAACAACTTGGAATCATGCAGACAGTGATTATGAATCTCTAACTCAAAGATTTCACAACAGTTCAGCATCTACCCCAGGGAGGTCAATGACAAAAAGGGAGAAGTCATGGTATTTACTGAGGTTCTTATTTTCTTGTGGTAGCCAAGAATTAGAAACAAAGTACATGCCCATCCACTGCAGTATGTAATGAAATACTACTGTTCTATAAGAAATAATGCAGAAAAGAGAAGCATGGAAAGATCTGCATGAATTGATACAAAGTGAAATAAGCAGAACCAGGACAACAAAAACAAAAACAAAAAATAGAAACTTAATCCTATGGGATTATAATAGCCAACTTTGTCCCCAAAGTAGAGCTATGAGAAAACTTCCGCCACTGCTTAGCAGAGGAAGAGAATCATTTCTCAGTTTCATGAATTTTTCTTTCTTCCTCTTTTATTTACTTTATTATAAAGGATGAATGTCTCTGGGAGGAGAATAGTATGGAGTACAAAGAGAACCACATAGGTAATGAAAAAATTTTAAAAAGCTATCAATAAATATTTATTTCAGATAACAGTTGCAGAACATCCCAGAGAAAATCACATATTTTTCCAATTTCTACAATTATAGCTGCCAATGGACTATTTCCTAAATAAATGTAAATTGATATCAATAACCATGTACTAAGAACCTAAAGCAAATAATATTCTTGGCCAGAAAGAAGAAAAATTGTACAGATTCCCTCTGCTTCTATCACTAGGAATTTGGAGGCCAAATTTGGAGGTTTCTTGTCTAACAAGAAACAAGCTCTGGATATTACAAATGAATGTTATGAATGCCAACCCTGAATAAGAATGAAATGAATGTCCCTGTTTAAATGACTGGAGAGGGGGAAGTGTATTATCTGCCCATATTGAGAGACAAGGCTATACAACATGCTCTTATCATTTTACCAGAGATGGTGTGGCACCGCTATTCGACCCAGACGTACTCCTAATGTTTCAGTGGTAAATTATGAAAGCTGCTGTATTTTCTCATAAGATTTCAAATTGAACATGTGATACATTTTATATTACTATGTAATAGGCAGATGCTCTCTGAGGGAGGAGCTTCTCCATCCTTTGGTTGAGGAAGACCCACAGGTCAGATTTTGTACGTGCTGGTAAGCTATTTATATCTACTGATTGGAAATCTCTGCTCTGAAGAGAAGAAACTCTGTTACTGGTCAAGAGATTTCTTAATAACCATAAACTACTTTCCATCTCTAAGTATTGATAGAAAGATTTTTGGTATATAGTCTGCCATTAAAAAAAAAAGAAAAAATCTCCATAAGCTGTCACCTTAGACAACTTCAAACTTGTTAATACAACTTTAAGAGTCAGAATGAACCTTAAAAGAGATATGATCCAATCTCACTGTAATGTGGATACAGGAACTGAGATATTAAGCTACATTCTTGGATTCTCATAAGTAGTAAATAGCAGAGCCAGGATATGAAGCCAGAACAAAGTTCAAATCTAGAATCTTTTCCTCTATCTTTGTTCCATTTGGAGAAAAAAATTAAAGGCTCTAAATTCCCTGATTGTTTTTTATTCATTCCCTAGCACTATTCTGTGACATCAAATAACACAGATTATCAACTACAAAGACAGAATCAATGAAGGGGAAACAAAAGACATTTTTTTAAAGGAAAGAATAACAAAGGAAAGTCACATAAAACTGAGGTTGAAATTGACATAATTTACAAACAGTAACAAATTCAAGTAAATTAGTGACTGTTAAGAAGCCACTTAGATCAGTCAGTTCCCCAAGAACCATCTTCAAAAGGTCTTCAATTCATTTCTTAGTATGCTGAGTAATTCTATAAGCACTGGAGAGGTAAATTTTTTCTTCAGTCACTGACATATTCAAACGAGGCATTTCAGGAAAAGTATTATAACATCTAAGGAAACCTGTTTGGGTATTTTCCCAGAATGCACTGCATACTAGAGAGACCAAACAGAATACAAGGACTAAAGCAATTTGGATTATACCTTAACTTTTATTCCTTAATGATATATTCCTTTCATTCACAATTATGCAAATACAGGATATAAAAAACTGATTAACAATTTTATGATTGAATGTATTTTTATTTTGGAGCTTTTCAAAAAAAAATTATCTTTGTCTTTAGATAATGTTAACCTAAGTTTAAATATGAATTAGACCTAATAACGTACTGTCATGCCTAGCAAATTCCTCACTTTTCTTTATGGCTTAATTTAATTTATTAGAATCAGATAATGACTTACTGGAAAATCCAACTTGAGTTTTTTTTGTTTTTTTTTTTGGTTCATGCTAGGTAAACCAACCACCTGATTTATTGGGCCAAATCCTGAAGTCAAAGGGCTCAGATCTTATGCAGGCATAAAAGACAGCAAATGACATCTTCCCTAGGGAACTAGTGACCAAATTGTCAAAAACAGCGAAAAAAATTAAAATATATCTTATAAGAAAAGGATTTTTTAATACATGAAGAATTAAAATGTTTTAAGCTATTAAAAATTTTCCACTTAAATTATGTCGCAATGTAATCCAGGAGCAGGGATGAAGAAGGTTAGAAAGAGATGAACAGTTCTTTAAATCTCCATTTAGCAATATTCTGAAAGAAATGAGCACCATTCACTTTACCCTTCTTTAATCTTTTCCTCCCAACCTCAATTTCAATACTTTTTAAAAATTAGTAAAATAGTTTCCTTCATATTTTTCCACTCCAATTTTACACATGTGACAGTGTCAAATGTGTATCATTCCACCTCCTATGTCATTAAATGGAAAGCAGTTCCACAATTAAATATGTGAAAAGAAATTAAAGGAATGAAATACATTTCTCAAAGCAACTTTACTTTTAATATATACTTCTTTAGTCTACAAGCTAAATGGGCAAATTGTTCAAGTAATAAAAAGAACTCCAAAAGTCAATATCAGTTAATGAGTAAGTTTGATGAAATGGAATGAGTTCTGAACTTGTAGGAGTTGTAGGACCTGAATTAAAATCCCTAATATTCCATTTCCTACTTGTGTGACCCTAGGTAAGTCACTTTATCTCCACAACCATCTGTTTCCTTAACTGTTTAATGAACAGGGTGAACTATGTGGCTTTCAAGGTTCATTTCTGCTTCAAATCTATAATCACAGAAATTTTAATTTTATTCATAAAGGATATATTGAAATTAAGCACTTTGTCATCAGAAATCTGATTAGCACATTTAGAAATAATATGAAAGCTGGAGGGATGACTCACAGGCTGAAGGGGCACCCTATTCTCTCAAGCCTTCAGCAAGACAATCAGACAATCCCTTACTTAGCAGCTGTATTGTATATGTGGCCATCCCTTTCATCCCTAGGTGATAAATCTATGTGATTGCCAACCCAAGGAAAACTAATGCTTGAAGTAGCAAGCACCTTTGCCTGGTCCTTTGCAAATAGATCCACCATGGAGATGAGTAGACCAGAGCTTTTCCCAGCCTCTTCTGGGAACAGGCCAACTTTACTAAAAGAAGCTTTGTTCAAAGAGGAGGATTTGCTAATTGAGTCATCATTGTACTTAGAATGTGTGTGTGTGTGTGTGTGTGTGTGTGTGTGTGTGTGTGTGTGTGTGTGTGTGTGTGTGCTCTTTTCCTTTTTTATTTGAGGTATGCCTCCAACTGAAACGCAAATAACCATATAGAGTATTTTGTTGTTGTTTTTGTAAAATAAGAGAAGAAACTTGTCCACACATTTGCTCTTCAAGTACAATTTTCAAATGCCTCATGTTTTTCCTACTCATGGATATGAAGGTTGACAACCATTGCTCTGATAACACCTCCAGGTTAGAAAAAAATCTTCTTCCCACACTATTATATTTGCACTGCACGTGCTTTTAGTTCTACAGCTCAGTGGCAAGGAGAACCACATCCCTATACGCATCAGCCCTGAAGCTACTGTAAGCTACAACTGGTTGCTCTGTAAGCAATGGAACGAATTCTCTGTTGTCACCATAGAAATCCCCTGGAATGCAGTTTCCCGCTGGTTTGTTACACTGCATCAGAATACTGGTAATATAAGGATTGCCTGCTACATTATACAATGTAACAAAATCATTTGTGCTCTAGTTAATGCCAAACAACCTTCATCTTTCCTTTTTGTAATTAGAGGTCCTCATTTATATCATGTTAATTCACATGTAACAGGATCCTACCATCACTTCTTGGAGGTCATCTAATCTAACATCCTAATTTTACACATGAGGAAACTGAGGCACAGGGAGGATAAGTGACTTGCCCAAGGTCACATAGGTAGTACAAATCAAGGGTAGGAAGTAAATGACATCTTTTAATTCCACAGCTGGGGCTCTATTCACTGTTCATTTAATCCCTCCAACAATTAATCTCAATTTAAAAAAAATTCTCAAAGACCTCTCTTGCTTTTCACTGCCTATTGTGCTATCTATTAGAGGCTTGTCTCCCTGCATCCTTACCACCCCCTCCCTAACTTTAAGTGATTTCTGGATTATCAGCAGAATCCCTCTCTTTATCTCACTCCTAAGTTATTGAACCAAATCATTTTGAAGTTATCACTGAGAGACAACATCATAAAGTGCAAAGTGTTATGGATTTGCATTGAGAACAATCTAGGTATGGGTCTGGTTTCTGACACTTTCTAGCTCTGTGACCTTGAGAAAAGCCCTTGACCTCTCTGAGCTTGATCGCCAAGCAAATGAGTTTAGCAATATATTTACTTCACAGTATTGTTGTAAGGAAAGCACTTTGTAAACTGTATACCTACATACATGCATGCATATGTATATAGTCATATGCAGGTATATCATATACACACACTAGTATAGCTTGCTGGCATAAATAGAAAATCTTAATAATTTCTGGTCTCTAGCATACAGCCTATAAACAACAAAAAATGAAAGAGCTATGCTAATGTATGACTAAGGCTATACTTCCAGAGTATTTTTTAAAATTACTTTTAGAGGAATATGTTCAGGAAAACATTCAGATTGAATATTTAACAGATATAATATTTTAGAATTGATAAGATGACAATTTTCAAAGGAACAAAATATTTGGAATTTGGGTGATGAGTTTCAGAATTTCTTCAACAGAAGTCTAAATCATTTTTTATGAATATACTGTACAAGGATGGTTATATAAAACAAATTGCTTTCATCTCGAGTTATTCGATAAGCCCTCTGTACCATTATCCAACAAATATGGCTTCTTCCCACAAGTAAAATCATTATAAAGACTGCATTTCAAATGTGTAATGTAGTTCTACATTTGGTGATGGGATTTGAAGGGGGAAATCCACATATCTATAATGCAGCCTCTAAAATAAATCGTTTTAATGCCTGGCTTGTAAAGAAAAGAGTAAGAAAACAACTGGATCAGTTTACACAATGTGCAAGCTCAAAAAGAATAAATCAGAGAACACATGGGTTTCACAAGGACTGAATTAAAATCTCTCACATCAAACCTTCTTATGGTTTTGAAATATTTGGCTGTGCAAAATCAACAGACAAGCTCTTAAAAAAAAGAATCCTGTCATTTTTTTTTGCTCCTCATAACCCTGCCAGTTTCCCAATGCCCTTTTGACAGTATAATCAGTCAATTCAATCAGAGAAATTCTATAGTACAATGGTAATTTTCTCTCACTTTTTTCTTTACACTGTCAGTTCAAGCCACCTGCTGAAAGCATTGATGTGGAACAGCTCAGTATTAGCTCTGAAATTAGTACCAGTCCCCAGTTAAATACCTGGCACGTTCAGTGTGGGATAGAAGCTGTTAATGGCATATAAGCCCATCAGTGGAATAAGCACATTACTTGAGGAAGTCTCTTTCCAAGTCATCCAGACAGGCCTTTCCTGGTGTCCCTACATTAGACTGAAAACAAGCCAGCAAAAGAAAAATGTTTTTTGAAGACACAAGCCACATTTGTAAAAGGAGGTAGTTCCAGCTAAGGGAGGGTTCTCCTTAGGTAATATCTCACTGCTGCCATTGACAAATCAAGCTTCTACCCACAATAATGTCATTGCCCATACTTGAACACCACAGCCAAAAAGCCGAACAAATAGGGGCTGTTCTCTAACCGAGGGAGTCATGTCACTTAAACAAGCAGGATATTTTTCTGTCCAGATTCCAACCTGAAAATCATTGCAGCATGCACAGCTTTTGTTCACTTAAAGAGAAAATGACGTGCTATTATCATCTCTCATACCTTATAAATCCCATCACCTTTTCTGGCCTCCCGAGCTCAGCAGGTATGTCCATGTGTACTGGCTGAAGCAGTAAGGATGAAAGGCATTTGCTATAGACTTCCCCGAGGGTCGTCAATGGACAACCTGTACAAGATTTATGCTTTAAATAATGAATGAACTAAACACCTTGAGGTAATTGGCTGTGTGAAGCTTCACACTAGGCCAGAGAGCTTGTCTGTGCAGAGTAAAATAAGATTAAATAATAAATGAAGAGTGTAGACCATTTTCAAAACCGACTAATTCTACATGACTTTTTTCAAGTGAAAGTTGTTCGTCAATGCTGCTGTTTTCATGATTTCATGGTACAGTCACTGGGGCATTCTCTTTCTTTGTCAATAGTAATGATGGAAGTACTGTATCCATTTTTTTTTTGGTTGGGTCTCAGCTTTAGTGAACCCTCTTTAGCACTGGGCAATGTGAATGTTCTCCTGAATATGTCCTGGGCACACCAAGTGTTCAACTTCATTTGAGTTTTATGAAGATAGACCCAACCATCAAACTACCTCTGGAGGGGAAAAAAATCAAACTCCTGAAAAAAGAATACTTTTGACACATGTTCAGATATAATGCACAACCATTTACTGTAGGGACTAATAAAGAGAGGTTCTGTCAAATGGCTTTCTGGGTTAGTTACAGTGTAGACACTCATCATGCTTCACATTTTTCCCCCTTGAATGACAAGATAATGATGTTTGGTTGCAGCCTTGGAGAGGAAGAAATTGGAGCCTCTAGATATAGAAACATAGAAAGACCCTAAAAAGGAATGAAAATTATCTAAATGTATAGATTTTGTGATTAACAATATCACTGATTCAAAAGAAGATTATGAAGGATCTCACCAGTCATATTGAGTTTTTGTTGATAAATTATTTTTAAAAATCATGTGATCGATGACAAAGACAGGCTAGTTCAGTATATTCAATATGGTGTGGTGGAAAAGGTACTTGATTTGGCATCAGAAAACTATGGTTTAAATCCCCACTCTACCAAGCAGGTAACCACATTGAGTGTCATTTTTCCTAACTGAAAAATGAGGGTGTGGGAGATGAATACCTCTAAAGTCTGTTTCAGTTCTAAATCCTATGATCCACATAGATATTAAAATGATTATTTATGATATGTAAGTAAAAAAAAAAGACCTTTCTCATAAAACATATTTTAATGGAAAATAAATTGCAAGTATTAGGGCAAGGAGCTATATAAGTCAGTTACCCTTTAATAATATATAACTAGCCTTTTAAAAGACACAAGCCTACAATATCTTGTAATATTATCAGGTGAATTAATTCTAGAAAATTCAGAATACTAGGCTTATCTCTCCAAATTCTACACTTATACTATTACCACTATATGCGGCACTTGAGAATCAGACCACACAAGACATAAAGAATTTACATAAGTGAAGATGAATGCTTCCAAGGAAAACAAAACCATATTTATAGTAATTGTTGCCATTCATTTGGTTCAGTTTTATCAGACTCTTTGTGACCCCAGTTGGGGTTTTCTTGCCAAAGATATTGAATGGTTTGCATTTCCTTCACCAGCTCACATTACAGATGAGGAAACTGAGGCAAATCAGAATAAATGACTTGCTCAGGATCACATAGCTTCTTGACTTCCAGGTCTGAAATTTTATCCACTGAGCCACCTAGCTGCCCTTTGTCTTCTGGATATCTTTCAGACCTAAAACTTTACAGGTTACTTTAAAATTACCTCAAAATCACCAAACTAATTAAGGAAATGCTAGATTAATTCTCAACTTTATTATGACATCGAACTCTACACTTAGTAGGCTCAGACAGCATTGTGGGCTTTCATTTTTCTTCCCTTTTGGAGCACTAGGAAATATTTAAGAAAATACATTTCTTTGAAATGTACAATAGAAGAAAAATGTAAGCTATGGCCTTTAGAAGTAATATAGAGTACACAATGACACAGCTCACTAAGTCACAGCCTTTTCTAGGGTGATAAAGTAATTAAGATACAGTCTTTGCTTTCATAGAATTTAAAAATGATCTGAGAAAATACCAGTTACTTCCATGGAACTTATCATTCCCTTCATCAGTACATTATTAGTACTTCCCTCTCATCTTAACAAGAATTTATCTGTACACCTGCATTATTCTTGTCAATATTCACCAATAAACTCTCCATTGAATGGCTATCCATTGTGCTCCGGCCCTTCTATAGGTCATGGCTATATTCTGTGATTATCAGTTCAACACTTGGGCTCTCCATCTGCTATTATTTGCTCTCACTACAACACTAGTCCATTCTCCACTTCTTTCTGAACCCTATGTACTCTTGATAATGTGCATCCCTTATAAGGTATAATGTAGCCTAATTTTGACTATGATCCTTTTTCTTCATTTTCCTTTGGGCCTCCTATACTTTTGAATGTTCAGAGATTGTGGCATTCCTGGATTAACAACCATGCATCAGCAAAATGAAAATATTTGTATTTTAGAGCTAGTCAACCAGAGAGATGGAGAGAAAGAAGCAAAGAGAAATACAGAAACAGAGAGAGAGACAGAGAGACAGAGACAGAGACAGAGAGGCAGAGAGACAGAGAGAGAGAATTTTTTTTGATTCTCTGATTCTTTTAGGGAACAGCTTGGGATCATTGAAAGTCCTGAATAATTATTCTGCCTGCTTTTTTCTATTAAATTATGAGTCTAATTCACTGTCCATCTACAGAGTCTGTCTGTGCTATAGGTAGAAATTTACTAACTCAATGGATTAGCCATGCAAATCACTCTGGCCAATAACCATTTTTCATCCATTTTGTTTTTATTCTGTGGTTAACCAAGTGGATCTCTTAACAGATTCTTTTAGACTGTAATTTTCTGGAACTTCATGTAATCAGTTTACTAGCTTATGAAAATATGAAATTTCTCTTCCATTTGGACCCTGAACAGGAACAACGGTGATCTTAACAATAATTCATGTATGTTCCACATTAAGATTGACATCATCTCAAAAGGAAGCTGCTTTTATTTATCCATGCTTCACAGATGAGGCAACCGAATCTCTGATAGGGTGAGTAACTTATTAAGTTCTTGATGTAGCATTTGAACCAGATCTTCCTTACTCTAATTCCAAGTCTCTACTACACCACCATGCTTCTCCATGATAGCAGTGAGCACCTTTATTGAGCATATGTTCCTCTGTTTTATATCTCACTTGGATGGATGGAAAAAGCATTTATTAAATGCCTACTGTTTGTCAAGGGCTGTGCTAAGCAGTTACAAGTATGCCTCATTTGATTCTCACTACCACCTTGGGAGGAAGGTGCTATCATTATTCCTGATTTACAGTTGAAGAAACCAAAGCAGATCTAGGTTAAATCACTTGTCCAGAGTCATACAGCTTGAAAATATCTGAGGTCACATTTGATCACGGGACTTCCTGACTACATGCCCAGTACTCTATCCATTATACCACCCAGTTTTCACTTGTTAATAATCAAAAGGTCACTGAACAGTAACGTGTTTAATTGTATTTATCAAAGAATCTTCAAAGATCTTAATAAAGGTGTGGAAGACTTCTTGTTATTGGAGAGTCTAAGTGTTTGTCCTCAGTCCCCTATGTCAAATGTTTTGTTTTGTTTTACTTATCAACAAATACTAAGCACAAATGAGTTTTTTATTGACTGTACCTTTCAGTCAACTCTGTGACTGTGAAGATCTCGACCTGCTATAGAAAATTGTTTGCACAAGCATGATGGTTTCCTTCTCTTATTTTCATCAGAATACTCTCAATGTGTGACCTTAACTATTTCAATACATATTTTATGACAATGGTTAAGAAGGGATATGGAATGATAGAGATGGTCTCAATCCCCTTTGTTTCTTTTTTTCTTTTTTGGATTCACAATCATTATTCCATTCTGTTAGTAACAACTCCCTGAGATATATTGTAATCTCAGTGCTTTCAAAATTATGTTTTGATGGATTTCTTTGGTGTATATTGGTCAAGTCCAGTCATTCTTCCTGACTTTGACATTAGTGCAGTTTCAAGTAACAGATAGGAAACTGATGTGTTAGGGTCCAAATCTTGTGGTTTTACTTTTACTGATGGTAAAAAATAGATTGTTAAATAAATATTGACCAATTTCCCATCAATGTGTTACCCACCTGTATTTATTAATTATCGTTAGATGATGTGACTGGTGAAGTCTCACACCAAGTCTCACACTATGGACTTATTTTTACTTCTCCTATCTTAGGAGTCAATACTATTCATTCTTCTTTATAGTGTTATAAATTAATATAACCCTAGTGTGATCCTACAATATTAAAAACTAGTGTGGCTGCCATGCTTCTCAATCTCTAAGAAATCTACAAGCTCCTAACCTCTTTTATCCTCAAAGCTAAACCATATTTTCCCATATAGTTTTCACTTTGCTACTCTGTGTCCTCATCTTTACATTCAAGTAACTAAAGAGAAAATAATGTATTGACTTAGTTGTAGGATCCTTTCAAGTTCTTCATAGACATTCTCTACCATTTCCTCTTCAGCAGGACTTTGGATCATATGGTTATCTTTTGCTAAGCAATAATTACTATTCATGATTGATTTTTAACTTAAGCAGATGACCAAGATTTTCAAAGAATACTCTTTTGTTGTTTTTGTTGCCTTTGGGTATTACATCAAAACCAATCCTAACAATTCCTGTTTGTATGATACATTGAGGAATACGAAGTAGTTTAAAATTAAAACTGACACACAGAAAGCAGTACAGAAGGCATTCTAGATTAGAATAGTAGTATGAGCAAAGCCATAGAAAAAAGGAATGATCACTAGGAAACCATGAAGGGATCAGTTACTTGAAGAAACCAATGATGGCTTGCCTTGAGAAAAGACATATTATTGTCAAATATCTGAATGGTAATTCTTTGTAAAAGACATTCAATAGTTCCAGGGGATATAACAATGACTAAGAGCTATAAGTTTTAAGGAGGCAGATTTTAATTTAATACAGTAGCATCTTAATAAGTAGAGATAGCTAACAATAGAATGGGATCTCTTATAAGTTAATGAGTTCTTTGTTACTGGAAATATTCAAGTGGAGGCTGAATGAGCACCTGTAAGGGATATTGGTGATGGAGAAGAGACGAGGGTGGTTGAGGAATACCCAGGATGGGAGCTTAAAGAAGATTAGCAATGATATCTTCTCTGCCCCTGAGATTGTTTCTTACCATAGTGCGACCTTGTATTAAGAAGTTGGTTTCTCTGAAATCCACATCTCTGTTGTCTTTGGTAATTAGCAAACTCCCTTACCTACTTTCTAAAGAAAGTGACAACATGCGAAAAAAAAATCTCCTAACTAAACCTACCATAAACTACCATAACATGATAGCATCACAAACTGTAATTTTAGGAGATACTTGGTTAAATCTTTCCTTCTTTTACGTTATTCACAATATGGCCTAACATATTTCAGAGTACCTAAACAAATTTCAAAGGACCGAAAAAAGAACATGTTCCCCATTCCTACCAAAGTTATGTTAATTAGGCACATATTTTATATAGTCCTCAAACTTGATTCATATTTCAAATGAACAATCCATGTGTTTTATCCGTTTGTAAGTTTTTGTAAGTTATGGACTTTTTCTTGGTCCTCCACCACAAAAATAAAGAGATAAAAAATGAAATCTGCATTTATTCTATTAATAGGAAATTTATAATCATGGTACAGGAGAGGCTCAACAATTGTGTGTGTGTGTGTGTGTGTGTGTGTGTGCGTGTGTGTGTGTGTTATATTGGCTAGCCTTGCCTATGACTGTTGCTGCAGTGCAAGAATTTCTATATCCAAGGACAAGTTCTTTCACCTTCCCATCTGTCCTGTGAATTTTTTAATGTTTGAGACAGGTGGCCGGTTGGAAACCTAAAACCCTATGGGTACCAAATATGATTAAAATCTTATGTTAGACTCTCTGATAAAGAAGAATCCTATGTTTAGTCAGGAATTTGTAAGTAACTTGCAAAAATGTGTCAAAGATAATTTGAACTCTACATAACCAAAAATCTTTTAAATTCAACTTGAGCATATGCTATATAAAAGCCTTGCTTTAATTCTCCCACAGATGATCTATGGCCATGTACTATATGCTACAAATAAAAAAATTGGCAAATAATAACATGCAGCCCTCCTTAATGGTTTAACTTCCAGTTTCTCCCATTCCACCCATCTCCCTCTTACTTTAACTTATATGGATAGCATGACTCTTCTTAACATTATGTTAACAGCCTTCCTTTCTTCATGTTATTTTTCTTTGCACTTTTGCACACTGTAAGCACTTTATATCCTGTTGAAATGAATTGAATTCACAAACATTCATAAGTTGCTTATTTATGTTTGTTTTTTGATTCTATCTTTGGCAAATGTAACTAAATTCTTCCAAGGTATATTCGTAAATATTTTATTAATAATAATAAAATTGATTAATAATGTATGCTAAATTTCCTAATTGCATGCTACTGAGCTTGTTATAAAATGCATTACTCAGGAAAATCTTAACAATGGCTGTACTTTATTCATGTGCCAAGTAGAGTGAAACTTCTTGGACAACTTAAAAATGTACAAGAGGAGAGTTAAAAGGCAATCACATTTGTAAAGTTCCCCATTTGGGGTTGTTAAGGGGGTGCACAATATCTTTTATTTTTTTTTTAATACTTTCAATTATTCTCTAGAGGAGATTGAAGGAGCCTAATTGAAATCTATTTAGTAAGAATCAAAATCTATGCTGAGTTCAAAAGTTTGGCCCAGAATACTAAGCAATGATTGCTGCAGATAATTAATATTTAAAATGTTAAATGATTTATCTTCTTATAAATAATTAAGAGGATTTTAAAAATCCAAGTAAGGAGCCACTGGAAAAGAATATACAGTATAAATTTAAAGTTAATAAACAGATAGTATAGATGTGGATGTATACATATTGATATGATTTTGTATGTATAGACAATTTAGGCATGGATTTTCATCTAGACTTGTGTTTTCAACAATGTGAGGGACTCCTTGTGTGAGAATTTCCTCCACAAATACAAACTGGATGGATAGATACTCCACAGATATTTCACTTTGCACCCAGTGTTCTGCCTGGTTTCAATTCCTTGCAACAAGATGCCCCTCCCAGGTTAAGTTCATCACTCCCAATCTCATCACCATGCCACTAACAGAAGCCTTGATTGACACCACCTCCCTCAATCTCCTCTCCCCTCTGCCTAGAGGGCTGAAGAGCTGAATACCAAACTCTTCCTAACGCTTTCCTTAATAGGAGGCAGAAACTGCTCCTCTCAGTTCACTGTGATGCTCTGCCTGGTTTTAACTCCAAGGGACAAGATCTCCAAACACACACCCACACCCACCAAGTACTCCATGATGTTCCCCCACCTCTGCGTTCCTGCTTCCTTTTGTGTTGTCCCCCCCCCACTCCCATTAGAATATAAGCTCCTTGGGGACTGAGACTATCTGACTTGTTCTTAAGGGCTTAGCACAGTGTGGGCACTTAGAAGCATTTAATAAATATTTATTGGAATTGGAACTGGAAATTGGCCTCTCATCTACAGCTTACTGTCTTAGATGGTTTTCTGGATCACTGAGATGTTATGATGACTTTCTCATGGTCATAGGGCTGCTAATGTGTCACAGATAGGTTTTACTTTTCCTGATTCCAAGTCTATTCCTTTACCATACCACACTGCTTCACATACTCACACACACGCACACGCACACACACGGTATTGTTTTGTTGTTGTTGTTTTTTTTTTTTTAATGTGAAAATATGCTACTTACATTTTGCTGCTGCTGCTGCTGCAAGCAGTGGCTTAAAAGTCTTAACAAATACTGAAATTAATCTCAGGTGACTGGAAATTCTTTTCCAGTATATATTAAACAAATCAAGGTGAGGCCACTGTGATAAATTTAATAGACCAATTTTCAGTGGTGCACAAATCCAATAAATTGAAATTTAACTATAGAATATTGCACAAATGCCCATCCCTTCTCTGAAATCAAGTATTCATTTGAGACTATATTACTTACTATGACTACCATGAAATCTATAATTATATCGTTCTTTGATTCCATAGTCTTTAAGCTGGTTTCCTTCATTTCGAACGTTTCTATTTTTATTATTTCCAGTACATATCCTTCTTTGCCTGAAACTCCCTTCCCCCATCCTTTCGCTTTTTCAATCACACATTTTTGCTAAGTAGTGATATGCCTTTCCTTAAGAAAGATTTCCTTCAAAACAGATTTAAAAAGGACTTGATTAGCACAATGAGACTGGAGGGAAGAGAAATCTGTTGCTAGCACGAATGAAGCCATGGTAATCCAAAACTACGGAGAAGAAATTTTCTATGCATTAGATCTTCTTTGTGTGCCAGCTCAGCTCTGATAATACAATTTGGTCCCGATTAGTGAGAAGAACAAATCTCCTGTGGTGGTTGCATTATTAGAATTCATATTGTATATTTCCAATAAACTGGAACCAACAACTGTATTTCACATAATTATAACTTCAAATAATGTGATTTTGAATATATACAGCTACTTCAGGGGATTTGTTGTTTGCACTAATTGGGACCTGGCTATAGAGAAATGAATGCAGGGGAAAGGGGGAAGGTTATCTTCTACACAGGGGTTAAGCAAAGGAGAAAAGGAATAGCAATAGGTCTTTTCATGATTTCATTTCCCCCTCCAGCAATGGCTCCAACAATGCCCCATGTCCTGTAGTTTCAAAGGAAAGGGGGAAGGAGAAATTTTCATGAGTATGTCATGCTTAGCTAAATAAATTACAAGGCAAGACTGGGGATGGGAGCCTGTCAGATTTCTTTCTATACTCCCACAGTGCCTAGAACACTGCCAACTATGCAGTCAGTGCTCAATAATTGCTGGGTCAAGGGGAATTAAAAGACAGAGTAAAAGGGAATAAAGAAGAGAATTTTAAAAAAGAATAGAAGAGGAAGAAAGAATTGAAAGAGAGACATCATAGAGGGCAATACTCAAAGATCATATAAGATAGCCCTGGGAGGAACATTCTAGATCAACTCGTCTGCCACCCTCATTTTACATATGTGGTTTAGAAATTACATTTCACATTTATGTATATGTGTGGTTGGGTGGTACAGTACTTGACCTGTAGTCAGGAAGACCTAGCTTTGGTTACTTGTTAGCTGTATGACCAGAGGCAAGTCACTTTAACCTCTATTTGCCTCAACGTCCTCATCTGCAAAATGAGAATACTAATAGCACCTATCTGCCAGCTTTGCTGTGAAGATCAGATGTAGTAATATTGGGAAAGAGCTCTGCAAGACCTAAAGTACCATATTTATTATTGTTATCTCACATTTATGTGATTTTTGGTCTAGGGTTTTATATTGTTGTTTGCCTTACCACAAGCCTATGAGATAACAGATGACAAAATTATGGATAGATCGCTGGGCCCGGAGTTAGGAAGACCTGAATTCAAATCTGACCTCAGCTACTTACAAACTGTGTGACCCTAGGCAAGTCATTTAACCCTGTTTGCCTCAGTTTCCTTTTCTGTAAGATGAGATGGAAACAGTCAACCACTTCAGCATCTTTACCAAGAAAACCCCAAATGGGGTCATAAAAAGTGAGATACAACTCAGTAACAACGAAAGTATTGCAATCCCCATTTTACATATGAAGTTTACATGAAGAGTTTAGGAGATCTGCTCAAAGTTATAGATTTAGTAAGTACGGATAATGATCTTCAAACTAGGTCTTATATCAAATCCTAGATTCACCATGGTTTCCAATGCACTTTAAATATATATTCTCACTGGATCTTCAAATATAGCCCTTTGAAATACAGGCAGTTTTGATTCCTACTTTCCATATGGGAAATGGAAGCTACAAATCTTAAATGACTTGCCAGCATCACAGAGCTAAGTGTTTGAGGTGGAATTTGAACTGAGGTCTTCCTGATTTTACATCCAGCATCGCATCCACTACTCCATGCTATTAAAAGTATGTAAGCCCTCCTAAGAACATTATTCATTATCCATACTGTATATATGAGTCTAAAGAATTTGCCACTTTGAAAAGATGTATACATTCAGATTTGCAAAGGGCTTTGAGTCCTGTAGATGAAAGAGGCAAGGCCAGTCCAATGGCCCCTTGATAAAGGAGGAACATCAGGAAGGAAGCACAGACAACTGTGCATGAGGACACTCATAAACCATGAGGCAGGAGACACCTAGTCAATGGGCCTCAAAGCAGTACTTCTGACTGTGAAATGTTCTCAACTGTTAATCTGAGATATTGGCATAGTTTGCATTCTCTAAAGGATCACACACACACATACGCACACACATACACACACACACACATATACACAGTCCTTTGGATCAGAAGTGAGTTAAATGGAAGTGAAGCCAGGAAATATTAAGTAACAGCAAACGTATGAAGGTCCCAAGTAATCAAGTAGTCATCAATATGGCGAGAATGCCCCATCTATCACACAAGCTGTCAATGGAGGCAACTGAGGCATCTGATGTTGCTCGAGAAATAGCACCTTGCTGCTCGACATTCCCCTAGGTTATAAGCACTAAAGCAAAATGGGCAACATTGGCTTAAAACAGAAGTAGGTAGCACTGAGGAAGCTCAAGGTGATATGTGAAGTGGTATCCATTTCAATTCAAGCAACAAACAATTCCAAAATGATTCCTATCTGCCAGGGTGTTGTTTTTGTCTGGTCGTTCAATCCTTCATGACTCCACAGACAAGATTTTCTTGGCATTTTTATGGGAGTGGTTTACCATTTCTTTCTCCAGTGTGTCCCCATTTTACAGATGAGGAACTGAGGTAAATAGGAGTTAAGTGACTACCCCAAGGTCACACAGTTAGTAAGTGTCTGAGGCTGGATTTAAATTCAGATCTTTCTGACTTCAGACTTGGGGCTCTATCCATCCACAGCATCACCTGGATTCCCTGGATGTGTAATGGTACTATTGTCCTAAGCAGCCACTGTTATGTGACTCACAAATCCAGTTAAAACCTCGACAGTTATTGGATACTATAAAGCATCAAAAGCACCTATAGGAATCCAGGGATCTGGGAGTGGTAGAGGAGACCTTTTACTCTTGTACCTATGTGGTACAGTGGATAGAGTGGTAGACTTGGAGAAAGAAAGGCCTGAGTTCAAATTCAGCCCCAGACACTCATTAGCCATTTGACCCAATGCGAATTAACCTCCTTCAGCTTCAGTTTTTCAGATGTGAAATTAGGATAAGAATTGCATGTGCCTCAAAGTGTTGTTATGCGAATCAAGTCAAAAAAATGTATTTCTAAGTATTTTTCAAACTCTAAAGCACTGTATAAAAGCTATTTATTACAGATGTTGTTGATGTTATCACCAAAGAGACCCTATTATCATATTTTTACTCTATCTGACATTCCAGCAGTTCCTCTCATATTTGCTAAAAGGGTGAATACTAGAGGGAAACTTACATTGTATCTGTATGATACTTTATAGTCAATAAAAATAATCATTACTTTTTATTTCATCCTCAGCACCATTGCCCATCCTCACTCAGAGATCCATGGTGCTGCTGTTCAGGCCTGTGAGTTCATGGGTATATGGAACTTCTGGTGTGGAGATTCCCTCTCCTAAGCATATGGGTGATCTCTCAGGGTCCAAGAGAGCTATGGGTGTATGTGTGTGCATATGTATATGCATTATATATGTGTGTGTATATATGCACACATATATGTATGTATATAGTGTGTATGTATATATCACACACAGTACACATGTGTGTGTGTGTGTGCTGATGGAGTATAATTGGCATCTACTAAAAAATAAATGCCACATGTAGTAAATATTACATGGGGGGAAAACAGGGAGGCTGACTGATAAAGGTTCACAGACAGTTGTCAGCAAAAGAGAAATATTATCTGGTTTGGGTCTGGCCAACAAAACTAGCTCCCAGATAGGGCTAACTAAGAGAAGGTGTAGGAAACACAGGCACCACAGTGGGAACAGTGGTGATATGCCCTCAAAGGTCAAAGCTGGGTGCTCAGCTATATTTCTCCTAGTCTGCTCTAGCAGAAAGACGATTAGGTCAAAGTCAGGAGGTGTGAGCTCCGATTCTGTCACTGTCACTCACTGGGTGATACTGGGGAATTCACTTGACCTCTCTGTGACTCACCTGTCAAATTGGGATGATCCCTGGATATCTGTCTCACAAGGTTTGAGCGAAGATTAATGAGAGAAAGAACAAACAAATAAAAATATATTGTACTTGATTAAACCAGCAAAAAAACGACAATTAAAGTTCTTAATGTTTCTCATTCAATTCATTTATTATAAGGTCAATCTTGTAGCACAAGAATGCACAAGAGGATATTAGGAACTACTGCATTATCGAAATTTAAATAAGTGATTAATATTTAAAGCAGCCTAATTTGTAAGCTTTCTACTTATCCACACACACCATCAAAGACACTCTATGGTCTGCATGTTAACCCAGTTCTGTGACACCTCAAAGTAAAAATGACTTTTGGATAGGGTGTGGATACCCTACAGGTGCCCGTTAGGACATTTAAACTTTGGAAGAACAGCTAAGGTCAGTGAAAAGCATGTAAGATATCTTTTTATTTAGACCATGACAATAGTAGGAAGTACAAGACATTTTAATTCATTAAAAGAAATGAGAAGGTGAAAAAAATGAGAACTGTAGGATAATCACATTTCCCAATATCATTTGAGAAAACTTCCATCATTCTTTTATTTATTTTTGTATACTTATACTATCACACCTCTGTCTAAGTCCCTCGGGATTTACTTCTACCATTTCCTCCACATTCTTCTCTTTGCACTCACTATTGTTTGCTACTTTTATTACAACTTACATTAAAATTTCAAAATAGCCTCTTGTCTTGTTTCCCTGTCTTCTTCATCCTACAAAAGGATTCTTCCCCATAAACAGATCTGATTTGGTCATTTTCTGCTGAGAAACCTTTGCAGGCTGTCTGCTGCCTCCAGGATAAAACACAAATGAGCAAGTGGGGTATTTAATTTCCTTGGTCCCAATTACACATTCTATGTTCCACCATATTGAATTACAAGCCAAGTACTGACTTCACCCTGCTCTCTCCACCTTTCTAGACTACCAACTATTGATCTGGCTAATCCCCATAATTGGAATCTACTCCAGACCCAGTGCATCCTGGGTCATCTCCAGTCATCCTGAGGAGTATCAGGTCTCTGGATTCAGATGGCTCTGGAGAAGTGAGGCTGGTGACCTGCACAGTCCTCCCTCACTCAAAACAAAGTCAAGTGCAAGTTATGTCAACATTTCTCTGATGCTACGGTCTTCTTCAGCAATGAAGGATGAACACAATAACTGGCATGGACTCCCTTCAGATCTCCTCCTCACTGGCATCTTCCCTTCCTTCAATTTCTACTAAGATGTGGTTCCAGTTCTTTTATGAAGCCTTCTCTGATTTTTCCAGTTAAAAGAAGAAAAAAAAACCTCAGAAAAACATCTTATAATTAATCTGGTGCACCTCTAAATGCTCCCTTCTCTCTTTCAATTTCCTATCCCTCTCTGTTGAGGCTTCTTATGCCTTTATCATATTCTAACTTGCCTTTTAGCTTCTTGTATGCATATTATTTCCTCCCTTACTCAAATGGAGATTCTTTGACAAAAGGGGCAATCTTGTTTTCCATCTATTTATTTCACAATGAATAGCTTGTATTTTTAAAATTCTCTCAAAGATTAATATGAATTGATTCAAGGTGAAGTAAGCAGCACACCAGGAAAACAATATATAACAGTATATATACAATGTACAACACTGTGAATGGAAAGGACAGTGACAAAAAAATTGAAATGATGCTGAATAATTGTAATAAACAAGTTTAGCCCTAAAGAAGAGCTATGAGAAAACACTTTCCCCTATTCCTTTGCAGAAACAGGAGTTCATTGGTAAGGAATATTGGACATTTCTATATCAATAGCTAGCATCTACAGAGCACTCAAAGGTTGACCAAGGATTTTACATGTTTTATCCACTTTGATCTTCACAACAATGCTGTGAGGTAGGTGCTCTTATTATCCTCATTTTATAAATAAGGAATCTGAGGCTGAGAGAAGGTCATACAAGGTCACTCAGCTAGGAAGGGTCTAAGGAGGGATTTCAACCCATGTCTTTCTGACTCTAGGTCTTTCTGACTCTAAGTAGCACTGTGCTACCTGGCTGCCTCCAATATGATAATATCATGATTAATGTTGCTGAAATTTATTCTCATTTTTAAAATTCTTTATTATAAGGGATGCCCGGGAGTGTTGCTAAGGAGAGAGATAAAATGGAAAATCTACTTTATATAGAACAAATAATAGCAACACAACCCTAAGAAAAAATTCAAAGAAAATATGTAAAAGTGGAAAATGGCATAAAGAAGACAATGGTAATTTCAGAATATATTTTGTTTTTATAACTGTTCAATTTGACACTTATTAGTGAGTATAGTCACTGTATTAGGTTCACTGCATACCCCAATCTGAACATGAATTAATTTAATGTGAATAGCTACCAAATCAATCCTAAATCATTAAAATAGCTTAATGTTAGAATACTATATTAAAGGAAAATGCTTTTATGATTTCCATACTATATATGTGTGTATACACACAAACATCTATATTTACTACACAGTTTAATTTTAAGAGAATGCTGACTAACTTGTAAAATCATAAAAGAAATATAACTGTCCTAAATTTTTAAAAGTTGTATCATTGACTTTAAGATTTTTTAAAACTGAATATTAGGAAATAAAAGTTCACTTATAGCATATCATTTTTCCTTTTTCCTATTAGCAACTAGATATTTACCAGGTCACTTATAAGAATTTTTTCTGCCCCTGTGACATCTTTCCAATGATTTTTGTGACCCTCCCCTCATTTTATAGATGAGGAAATTGGGTTACAGAGACCTTATGGGACTTTCCTAAGGTCACATGAATAGTTACTAGAACCCAGATGTTAGGTGTTCCTATATCCTACTCAGTACTCTTCCTGTGACCTTACCTTGCCTCTCATCTATGCTTTAATATGGTCATTTTGCGCTTTTTTTTCTTCATATCCTTCTTACATTCTCCACAAAACCAAGAATTAAGAAAGACTAGATTAAATTAAATCATTCATTTCTTTTTTGAATGTACAATATGATTTCTTTCTTCCTTTTAAAGCTATAGGTGTGCCAATAATAAAGAAACCTACCCTGCAAAAGTCTTAGCCTAAACGAATACATTACAAATGACTATCTACATTTTTAAAAATTTTTCATTTTTCCAAAGGCTTCACAGTAGGGTTGCTGTATGTGTGTGTGTGTGTGTGTGTGTGTGTGTGTGTGTGTGTGTGTGTGTGTGTTTTCCTCGGGCAAATCTAAATTTAAACAAATCTGATTTCCTTGCAACTTTCTCAAGCTGTGCCTATAAAGCAAGATATAGGTATGCAGGAAATGAAGAAAATTTACTACAAATATAGACCAAAGCCAATACAGGGTAAGATTTGTCCCTATTTACACCCTAAAAGGAAATGGTGAGGTGGATTGAAGTCTCCTATTGCCCTAATTTGGTTTGATTTATAATAGAGTATCTTTACTTACCTCAAACTACTTCCAAAGATACATAAATATTTCTAAGGGATGTCCTAAGCAGCTGACTCATGTCTCCATTTCCTCCTTTCTTACATAACAGTTGCATTCACAGCATGCATCCCACATCTAAAAATGATCCTTTAGAGTCTCAGGACTCTCAACTGCAGTGCCAGACCTCATACCTCAAGCTCTGGGTCACTCACTTTGCTAGTAAACAGAGGAGGATTTTTATGTGATATATGTGTGTACATGTAAATTCACATCCTTAAAAATTTCTTTTAACTACAGCTCTCCTTTAGACTTTTTTGTTGGTGTAAAAATGAACTTTATAAAAAAAATCCAAGTGATATTTCATTCTTTATCTATTTCCATGCATGATCACTGGCATTTTCAGTCTATCATCCAAGAAAGAAACAGAAATGAGAGTTTTCTAGAATTTCCAAACACAGTATTCTCAGGGAATTTGATTATATCAGCAAATCACATAATCTTTGAATATGAACATATCTTAAATGCCATGGAATACAAATTCCAACTCCTTACAGAAAATCCCTTCTGCAGCGTACGTGACAGTAAAATTCACCCTCTTCTTGCATATTTCCTGTGACAGGAAAATCACTATCTCTTTCCCTATTGATCTGCTGCCTCCACAAAACCTTCTCTATTCCTCCTGGCTGAAAGCATCTGCCCTTCTCCAATTTCCCTAAATATTCTATCTTGGTTTCTCAGCAATAGATTTGGAGTCAGAGACCCGAGTTTAAATATTGGTTTTGCCTCTTATTAGTTATGTGACCTCAGGCAAGTCATTTTGATGAGGTAGATGAGGTTCAGTGTCGAGTTATCTAGAAAGAATTCAAGAGGCAAATATTCTCCTAATCAAGAGAGCTTTATTGACGCAAAAGCAGCAGGCTAGTCCTTAGGAGTACTAGCAGTTTGAGAAAAGATAGGGGTTTGTTTTTATACACAAGTCTTGGGCACTTAGCCAGGAGTGGGGTATATCCCTACGTGGGTAGTTAACTGTAGGGAAGGGGAGGTAGGAAGAAGAAGCAGCTGTGTTGGGTACATTTCAAAACAGTTCAAGGATGTGGGCATAAAATGGTCACAAGCCATAGACGTTAGTCATGTACACAGAGTACTGGCTTAAAATAACAAGATTTTCTTGTTAACAGGTAGAGTCTCTAATTACTGGGCACATTTAGAATTAGACAAAGTTCTCATTGCTGGGAAGAAGTCAGCCTCATCAATCTAACTGCTCTAAACCACAATTTCCTCATCTGTAAATGAGAAGTTTGGGCTAGGATGGTCTCTAATATTCATTCCAGCTCTAAATGTATGATTCGATAATCCTTTCATAATTATGCTCCCTTTTGTGTGTGTATGATACATGTATGAAATATCCTTACTTGTGTAATTTTTCATCTTTCTATCCCCTGAGCCCAGCATACTGAATTTTCCTGAATTCAACTGAAATGTCTAACCAAAATCTGCATCCCGATAATATCTACCCCCTGCACATAACTCCACCACTTGGAGTAACATAGAACTGATCTATTCCTCAAGATAAAAACTAATGAAGACAAAGAGCCCTTTCTGGGGAACAAACATGCATTCTGCAAAATTAAAAGTTAATTAGATCATAGGGTCAGTGCACTCTGCTCTCCAAGGTCAAAACATGACACTAACAAGTCCAAGTTATTCTAACATGTCTTCAGAAACAATTAGTTTGGTTAACCTTCTGCTTAGAAGCATGAGGTGGTCACACAGAAGCCAATATTTGGTATGGTTTCTACCCCTCAACCCAGCAGCATTGACCAATTTCAAGAGTCTCTTTAAGATTCTCAACATGAAGTGTTCCATGATCAATTTCAAGCAAGCATACGTTGCTTTCACGATTGATTGGCATGTCAAATCCTTGACAAAATAATAAGTGACTGCAGGTGCCAATCACTGTCTAATGATGAATTCAATTGTACATCTTTTTTGTATCAATATGATTAAACCACAATGGCATCCAAAATACAGCAAACAACTGGTGAGAAATTACTTCTTTCCTTAACAGGCTATTACCCTGCGGCTGGCTGTCCTCCAGAGAGCCAAAAGCACGCGTGTGTGTGCACACACATACACAAACACACACACACATATATGGACACACTCACACACAGTAAGACAAATACACAGATTGCTAGCAAATTGACCGGGTGTGATAGCAGATAATTTTAGGAATCTCTAGCTACATTTGGTCTTATCTTTCCCTACCTCCTTCATCAATTTCAGAATACAGCCGCTTATGATATATTTTAGGATCCCACCACATTGTACTCTTCCATTTTATTCTATACATTGCTTCCCAGGATCTCCTTCTGCCTTCCATGCTGTTGTACAGGAAATAGAGACAAACTCTGATATTGGAAAAAGAATTGTTTTTTAACTCTGTCTGTGACTCTGCTCAACCTTTGGTTCATTTCTGAGCTGTGAATTTTAATTCTGCAAGACCTCAGGGAGAAAAAGCAAAACAATGATGAAATATGAAATGGAAGTGACACCAGGTAGGTCATATGAATTCAATGAAAGTGTGTTATGCAAATAGCAAAATTCACAGAAACAGCATAAGGAATAACACCTCTAACACAAACACTTCAGCTAAAGACACAAGATGCAGTTATAGAAAAAGAGAAAAATGTCCACAGAATCACCCGCTTTTATTAAATGTAGTCCGAACAATTCAAACAATAGATTAAGAATTTCTCCTATTTGGGGGTTTTTATCTATGTATGAAGGAAATGCCTTTTCGGGCTGCCTCTTGTGCTCAAGAATGCTCTTGAAACCTCTAACTGCCATTCAAAGTTCAGCAGGAATGCTATCTCCCACGAAAGGTCTTTACTAATTCCCCCAGTAGTTATGGTGGTGACTTCCAAAACTGTGGTTGTTCCGTCATGTCTGACTCTATGTGACCCTGTCAATGATAGCACACCAGTGCTGTCTGTGAGGTTTTCTTGGCAAAGATACTGGAGCTGTTTGCCATTTTCTTCTCCAGTGGATTAAGGTAAACAAAGGTTAAGTAAATTACCCAAGGTCCAACAGGTAGTAAGTGGCTGAGGCTGAATTTGAACTCGGAATTTCCTGACTCCAGGCGGAGCACTCTACTGAGCCATTTAGTTGCCTCCAAAATTATTTCACAGTTATTTTGGATAAATTTTGTGTTCACTCATCTGAAAACTTACAGTTTCCCCTATCAGAATATAAGTTTTCTGTTTGGTACTTAATTAAGGCAGCTAGGTAGTATAGTGGATAGAGCAACAAGCCTGGAGTCAGTGAGATCAGAGTTCAAATTTACCCTTAGCCATTTACTAGCTGTGGGCTAGTCACTTAATCCCTATTTTCCTCATTTTCTCATCTGTAAAATGGGGACACTCTAGAGAAGAAAATGGCAAACCATTCCAGTCATCTTTGCCAACTTAGAGTTGGACACAACTGAATAACAGCTGCAAATACTTCATTAATCCTTCTTGAATTGGAACAGTCCCCACCCTCTTAATCCTACCTCTCAACCCCTGTCTTTTCTCTCCTGTTTACCCCCCTCATTTATTGATGAAATTATCCGTTATTCCTCTACTTGCTGACAACTTGTGTGCAATTCATTTCCTAACATCTGAGTGAAGTATGAGGCACCTGAGTGTCAAACTTGTTTTCCTTCATTTTCAAAGGATATTTATGCTATGATATGCCACATTTATTTCAATATAATTTACTGCTCTGAAGTGATGCTGCTCTGAATTAAAACTCAGTCACTGAACCACATTGCCAAAGAGCAATGGTGAAAATACATTGCATCATCTTACTACTAAAATTAAAAAAAAATAATTGCTATTTAAAGGTACTGCCATACTGGGGTAGACCTGCTATTGATATTTCTGTTATTGGAATATTTATTGAAAAGTTCTGGAATATTTATTGAAAAGAATGTTTTTTAAGTACTAGAGATTTAAAGTGAATACCATTTATATTTTTAAATCATTGCCTTGCTAAGTAAGGCTCATATGCTGCATAAACCTCAAAGTGAATACCAGGAAAGCTGATGTGTACCTAATGATTAACAGGGCAAAGGGGAAAGCTGAAGGAAATCTTCTGAGACTCAGGATAGCTTCTTTGGAGGGGAAAGAGAAATGCAAGGTGAGAAAATGCCAGACTAGCTCAGTCTCCCCATGTGGCAAAAAACCCTAAGGTTTAAAATAAATAGGATCAGCCAACCCCTCTGCACCTGTCTCCAGCATCTCAATCTACCCATCAGATACCAAGATACCAATGTACTTCAACTTCCAACATGAGAGATGCTCCCTCCCACTTTAACAAATTAAAATTAATAGTGTGGAAAAAGCATCACATTCTTACACCAATGTGATTCCTGTTGAAATCAACAATGCACTGAATGGAAAAAAAAAGGATTCTAGGAAAATTGAGTAAATAGTTTTGGTTTTTAGTACAAAGAGTTTTTTTGTAAGCAAACATACACATGTGCAGTGTGCAGCTGATGGAGAGTGTAATGGTAATTACTCATTTTTTAAGCAGTCTTTGAAATACATAGTCCAAGATACAGCTGTGTCTGGGCTACCATAAGTATTTCCTGTAACCATTTGACATTTTTTCCCCTTTACTTGAGGGAATCATACTTGGATGAAATGACCAAAGAATGTTCAATTTGCATCCAGATCCATCAAGAGTTAATAAGAATCCCTTTGGAATTCAAATGTAAATAAAACCCATGTCATTGAAACAAACCTTTGGAAATCAACTTTGACTGTATTTATTCAACTCACTCTGTGTACATACACACAATTTTATATTTAGCATATAAAGCTACAATCAATGTTTCATCCATCCTTTCTTCTTCCATTTTTTTCCCTCAAGCCTAGGCAACCTTGATTTCACATTTGTAAACAGTTTTGTTCAATTGTTTCAGTTATGTTTGACCCTTAGGGATTTCCTTGACAGATACTAGAGTGATTTGCTATTTCCTTCTCCAGCTCATTTTACAGATAAAGAAAATGAGGCAAACAGGGTTAAGTAATCTGCCCAAGAAACTCTGGTCTTCCTAACTCCTGGGCAAGTAAGTACTCTATCCACTTCATCAGCTAGCTGCCCTTGCAGATAGTGCCTCAAGCACAAAAGTCACGCCATGTTTCTTGTGTCTAGGAATGTGTCAGGATGCATGCCAAAGAAATTCACTCATGTATTTTCATGTATAGGAAAATAACAGGATTTCAGATACATCAACCTTCATGTATATTTGAATTGCAACACTCATGATGAGGGAGGGTATTAGACAAAAGAGCCCCTTTATTTCCAATATCCTTTAAATTTGAGGTTGGGAACTGGCAAGAAAAAAAAAAATAAAAATTCTCTTCATCATTTACAAAAATATATTGAAACCTGATATTCAGAATACTTGTTACTTTTTCATTTTCTCAATCACATTAGCAATTACAACAGAGAGAAAAAATGAAATGACCAAAATTGACAACAGGGCACTGGAGATATTTCTTTTAGACTAATTAATAATTTGAAGTATGTTACAAAAGCTCCAAACTAAAGCTGCAGGTAAAATTTCATATTCCTTCCACTGGCAACTTGTGGAGTAATTCACCGGATGTTTAGATAGAGAAACATGTGTACCTTTATCCATAGCCTAAATTCAGGCTGTCTAAATGAAACAGAGAGGCACTTTTCGATAACAGCATTTTCTCACTAACTAGACCTCAGAGAGTTATTGGGACACTCTTAAAGTACTGATAATTGCTGTCGCTAATTTAACGATAACAGGGAAGCAGATCCTTCTTTGTTCATCTATGACTTCACATTAGCCAAATCTCTTTGAGGAACTAATGTGGAGATTAGCCACTAGTGTTGACATTAGTTAGAGTCTGTACTTCAACCAAAACAGACTTAAATATATACAGAGGCAAGTGCAAGTAAACACACATGAATTCTTAGAGACATATCTCAGTTTTGGGGGAGAAAAAGAATGCTTGGTAGAACAATGCTTGGTAGAATTCTATTAACTAATACAAACCTTTATTAAGAGCTACTACGTCAAGCTTTGCCAAGTCTTTTGTAAATACTTTCTTATCTTCACAACAACCCTGGGGACAGCTGAGGAAAGTGAGGCAAAAAGAGATGGTCAGTCTTTTACCAAGCGTTATACTGCATCTGAGGCCAAATTTGAACTCAAGTCTTCCTGATTCCTGGCCAAGTATTCTACCCACTGTGCAACTTTAATGCCAAAAGGTCAGATTAGAGCCATGTGGATACATACATATACATAAATATGTATGTGTGTGTACATGTGCACATGTATACATACATATGCATGTATATTTAATTTTAGGTTATGCAATAGAGTGATGGTGAATCAAGCACAATTTCTTTGGTGACAAGAAACCATTCAAGTGATCTAAACTATTTAACTATGTTTCATATTGTGCCACGGTCCACATCCAAGTCAAGACTGAATGTGCTCATAAACAAAGCATTTTTGAAATATTGCAAATATTTCAAGTATACTGAGCTTTTCAATTTATATTACATTAACTTAGATTGATCATGTTTGATTGCAGCATTCTTTGTAATATTTCAAACACTTGCTCTTAGTCAATAAAAATGAATTCATTTTATCAATTAATATACCTGAGCTAATTTAATTATATTTCTTACTTCAATCTCCAGCATATAGAATTTGACTTTATTATAATTAGAATATTATCCAGTCAACTTTTTATTTTAACAAATAATTCTTCTTAAAACAAAATTTTCATGTGTGTCTACTTGGCTATAAACTGTCCAGACCTCAGTTTCATTATCTGTAAAATGAGGTTAATCTGGATCAAGTATTCTTAATCTAGGGTGTATAAATTTTATTTTAAATATATAATTCAATGCCTATTTCAATATAATCAGCTTTTTGTCATCCTATGTATTTTATTTTATGCACTTATGACATCACGCTAAGAATGGCATTGCCAGACTGCCAAAAGATTTCCATAACTCAAAAACAGTTAAGAACTCCTGGTCAAGAAGGTAATTGAGTTTCCATCCATTTCTAAGTCTATGCTCTGATGATTCCAAGACCCAAAATATTTTCCAGCAGCTTTTCATGATCTCTTTGGAGTTTCATGCGAATAAACTCTAACACTGTCTTTCAAAAGGTTTTGCTGCTTCTTTCTTTTTAAAACATATTTATTTATATTATTTTTAGATTATAGAATAAAACAAGCATTTCCATAACGTAGTACAACATGGTCATTTTCAAGATTTTTACAAGCTTGTTTATACATAGGCACCTCTGTTTAAATCACTAGTACATGCTGTTTTATTTTTGCTTTTTTGAAAAAAAATTAACCATTAAGTATAAATAATGGTCAAATAATGGAGAGAGGAAAAATATTTAAGGCTACAAACCATTCTTATTAACATATGATAGAAGTGGAATGTCAGCAATCACAGTACAGGACCATTTGCAAATTAGAAGACAAAGCTGGATACACATGAATGATCAGTGATGTTGCAGCACAGATAAGTCCTTCCACTAACACAGACCATAACTCACCTATGACTCAGTAAATTAATCCTAGGGAGTTGTATGACACAAATAGAAGTTAAATGACTTGCCCAGGGTCACATAGTTAATTGATGTCAGTGACAGGATGTGGACCGACATCTTTCTAACAGCTAGCCCAGAACTTGATATCCTTTGCTATCCTGTGCTGCCACTACCAAATGATAACTGGGCACAATGGTTGTCTTGGACTACAAACTGAATCTGCATAGAAAAATTCTTATTTGCAGTAGCAATTTTTTATTGGAATCAGAGGATAGTATCATGCATTTTTTAAGCAGCTAGTATAAACTCTGGGGATATAAAGAAAAGCAAAACAAAACAAAAAACCAACCCCTCTCCTCTCAAGGAGTTTGTAGTCTTACAAGGGAGACAACATGCGAACAACCATGTACAAACAAGAAATATATCAGACAAATTGGAGATAAGCAACAGAGGGAAGGCACTAGAATGAAGATCAATCAGGGAAGGCTTCCTATAGAAGGTGGGACTTTCAGTGAGACTTGAAGGAAACTGGGGGAACTAAAAGGTGGAGATGCAGAGGGAGAGAATTCCAAGTCAGAGAAAGCCAATGAAAATGCTCTATCAGGAGATGGAGTATGAGATGCAAGGAAGAGCAACGAGGTCAAGTGTCATTGGATCTCCGTGCACATGGAGAGTTCAAGGTTATCTCATCTGGTCCAAACGTTGTTCAAAGTATGAATTCCCTCTCAATGGGAGGGAATTCCTTAATACGTAACTCATTACTGCTCTCAGTGCAACCTATTCTACTTTCCAATTATCAAGAAGCGTGTCCATAGTTTTGGCCAAAATCTGCTTCCTTGTACTGTCTACTAAGCAGTCTTTGATCCATCCTCCAGGCCCAAATGAGAAAAAAAAAGTTTAATTCCTCTTTTATATGCCAACCTTAAAAGCATTTGACTTGTCTGAAGACTTTTCTCTTTTACAGGCTGAAAAATCCTAGCCATTTCACCAATTCTCAAGGTTCTTAGTCCCTTCACCATTGTATCTGCTCTCTTCTGCACATGGTAAAAATCTGTCCATGTTCCTCCTAAAGCATGGCCCAAGAACCAGACAAAATGCCTCAGTGAGTCAATAAGTATTTCTTAAGTGCCTACTATATTCCCTGCACATACTAAGTCCTAAAGAAATTCAAAATTGAATAGGGAAGACAACATGCTAGAAGCTACGAACAAGCAAGATAATTACAAGATAAGACTATAGGTGTGGTCAGATCTCATTGGCCTAGAAAGAACATTTAAAAAGTTTAAGTGACTTTTATCCTGAATGTCATTAATGTAGATCAGAAGGAATCATAGAGAAGTGTGATGAACTCAATACCATTGTTTATTATCAGAAAATCTTTATTAGGCATGCATAAAAATGCTGAAAAGTTCCTATCAGGGAATGCAGGAAAGACAGTTTCTGATCTCTTTGGGTTAAAGGTGGTAACTGGGCCATATCCTGGTAAATGAAATATGGCAGAAATATTGTCAGTGAAAGGTAACGTGGGCTGGAAAGGACAATTTAAAATCCTTATGCACAATGTGGGATTCTGAATCAGCGGTAGCCTCTCAGGAAAAACATCCAGGCATCATCATGACTAGCTCAATGAAGATGTCTGCATACTATACAGCAGAGACAGCCAAAAGGGTGAAAAGGATTCTGGGATGTGTGCTACAAAATAATAAGGAAAAAATATGGCATATAAATCAATGGAATAAGCTCAACTATAGGGTCACAATCCATTGAGATAACAGGGCTAAAGCCAAGTCTTCTAGAACCTGGGACAAAATTGTGTTCCCGTGCTCCCTACCCGATTGAAGCACCTTCCATGGTCTATTTCCCCTTTTCCAAAGGCCAGCCTTGGGTTTTCCCTGTACATAGGGGCAGCACAGTCACTATATACCCTCCAAATCCAATCCATGAAGGTTACCAGAACTCCCACAATCATTTTTCCCAAGTATTACTTCAACTCGTTCATATTAAATAGACATATTTAGGATTTTGCTGTCACTCACAAAGACTGACAAAGTGGGCTTTTCTTCAAGCTCTTTATTTTTTAAAAGCAGGACCATGACACTTGGCATCACACTACGTACCCCAGGACCCTTTGCAATGAAACTAGTTGTTCCTGGTAGTTTCAACACCAAATGCTTACACATTTGCTTCGTTAGACGCAAAATCAAAATGATAGCAAGTGAACTGGACTGCTTTAAACATGGTTATGGGAACTCCACTATGCCACTAATTTGCATTTTCAAAATCCCAAGATTGTTCCCCTAAGATGATTTAGATAAGGATCCTGAAAGGCAAGGAAATGTAATGGTTTATCTAAGGTAGGAGAGAAAGTTAATGAAGGAAAAAAAAAAAAACAACCTAGAACACAAAGCTCTTTACTGCTTGTCTCATGTTTGGTGTGTGAGATCACCTTATTGTCTACAATGAATAGTAATACTAGCATTTATATAGAGTTTTAAAGTTTAGAGAGCACTTTACACACTTTGTCTCATTGAATCCTCATGACAACAAGTAAGGTAGAGGCTATTAGTATTCTCATTTGACAGATGAGGAAACTGACTCGCCCAGAGTCAAACAGATAAGAAATGTCCAGGATAGTATGTGAACTTGAGTTTCTCCGACTCCATATCCTGTTGCTCTATCTCCTATGCCACCTAGTTGCCATGTCATCAGGAGGAAGCAAGGTTGGCGTAAATAGAAGCATTTCATTTTTTTCCAATAAATGACTTTGCACATCAACTATTTCCATGCATTGTATAGTAGACAATTCCAAAATGTGCAATAATCATGGAGTGGGGAATGGGGAAGCAGCTGGGTAGCCCAGTCAGTAAAACCACTGGACTTGCAGATCAAGAAGACCTGAATTCAAATTCAGCCACCTACTAGCTTAAGTGACCTGAAGCAAATCACTGAACTTCTCTCTTCAGTTTCCTCTTCTGTAAAGTAAGGAGTAAAATAAGATCTTCCTCCCAGGATTATTGTGAGGATCAAATGAAATGATGTATCATGCTTTAAAAATGTTAACGTGTTATATAAATGTTCACTATTATTAGTAGTACCTTTTCTGGGTTTTTTTTTTTCTTCAGTTTGCCATAAAGTAGTTTGAATTTAAAATCCTCACTTCTGCAGATATGTTAGAATTGCTACGAATGTGACTTTTCTTTTTCTTCCAGAACCCTGAACTTCTTTCTTTATAAAAGGTAATTACTTCACATGAGTAGTCACTGGTTTTCAGAACTCATGTCATGTGTACTTGTGCAGATTTTATCTACAGAAGGCATTCTATTGAGTCCAGTGTGATATCTCTTGAGATTCATTGCAATTACATCAGGTCCATTACACCAGGAAAGTGCTTTCTATATCCAATGAAAGTCTCTCGAGTTTTAGGACACCAATGGTTCCTTCTAAGAGACTGGGTTGTTAGAACTTGTCTTCATTCTATTCTAAACCATTTGAATCCTGACTATTTCCAAATCCCATTTTCTATTCCATCATTTTTTCTTTACTCAGCATTTTTTCTTCTTTAAAAGGTTTTTCAAATTAATTATTCCCATTTCTTATTTCTTTCTCTGAAAACCTCAAGTTGCTATTTTTGTAATCACGTATCTTAATCCAAGTAAATCACACTTGCTTTTTTTTTTCTTCTCCTTATACTCTGACTCCCTGACCTATTTTTTGTCCCCTCCTATGCCATTCTGCATATGGGGGGTGTACACATATGTGTGCGATGGAGTGTGTGTGGGTGAATATATTTTATTTTTCCATTGTAAATATACAAGCATTTTCTTTAGAAGCATGATGATTAATAGAACTAAAACATTTTGTGTTCAAAAGAAATAGGATGCTAACATTAAAAAAAAAAGATTTAAATCTTTACTCTCCAATAGAATCCTTTGATATGGATGATCTGAGATCATAAAGCAAAAATAATGAGAAAATGATAAATAATAATAAAATTAGAAAAAAATGATCAATGAAACTTCACAAGAATATTGGCTTATTTCACAATGATAGGCATAATTTTGCTGAAGAGTTGCCATTTTCTCATGAAAATACACTACCTAGCTTTAGAAGGTAAGGACTTTGAAGAGATCTGTCTGGGAGCTGGGATTTGGAGAGTGTAAGAACTCCCTTTCCCAGTGACCATCATGACCTAACTTTAATTTAGTGGCAAAGTCTTAGAGCACTGCCTTTTGGAAGAGATACATTCAAAAGTAATCTTTTTATTACTTTCGGGGTGATCTGTTCATGAGGAACACCATAAAGCCTTAGTTTTTTGAGTAGTCAAAATGATGATACCAGATATAGACATTTGATGTTTACATATCTGATATCACCTTCTCTTAAGATCTGCTTTTCTGGCAGCTGAACTGTTTTTGAAAAAGATGATGAACCCATGTGGCTAACTAGTCAGAAAAGCAATATATCTATCTAGCCCAGAGGAGGAAAAAAATTAAAAGGCCACAACTAGCTTCTAGGTAGGACAAGAATAAACAGGGAAGGAGTGCTGTTACATTTTTCAAATGACAGTCAGAAGTCTTAATAATCTGCCAAACAAGATGTTCAAAGGACACTTGAGGGACAAAAAAAGTCACAGAGGTTATTAACTGATAATCCTGTACTAAGAGCACTGTGTATATATTAAAAGCTCAATCAAAAGTAGGAGAGACCTGGAGCCCAAGGC